>NC_142091.1:25835219-26154862 GCF_054644295.1 Miniopterus natalensis
TCATTTGGAGCTCTGGCTTCCATTCTGTGTTCCATATCTGAACTGGGACTTAACAAATCAGGCTTCTACTTCCACCATCAGTCATAAACGCACGGGCCTGAAACTCTGATGATCTCATGGGATGCCCATTCTCCTGGAAAAATGTCTCCTTTTTGATCTATTGCTATATCAGGCTTTTGAAACATCAATGAAAATTTTCCCAAATAGACAATCAGCCCAGCCTTATGGACTGCCCCTGACGCTGTGCTCGCTTGCTTCTGCTGTGGGGCTCCAGGGCATCTATCATGCCCTAGTCACTGAAGTTGGTGTCAGGTTTTCTCAGTGAAGGCACAATCTCTGAAGTTTACCAGGCACAATCTCATGACATCAGAACTTTATGTATCTTGAACTTCTGTTCAAATGTGATGCTTGATGGTGGCTGGAATTTAATGAATCTATTTGGCACTAATATTCAAGTTTGCTCTCATTTTTTCAATGCAACCGGACATTTTGGTTCAAGAAGCTAATTTTGTTAATTGGACCCTAAAATTTGCACGAGAAAAAGAAGTTAGGAGAGGGATAAATATTGAGGACAAATCTTTATAAATATTACTACATAGCCCTTATTATGCTAATTATTCCACCAAGTGGTGGGGAAGTCCATTGAATGAATCTGCCAATCTTCCAGGGTAATCCAATACTAGTTTTGTGTGTGTGTGTGTGATTTATGGAATTCAATTACCTCTCCTTTCCAATAAATCAGAAGATGCCTAAAATGCCTAATGCTTTCCTTAATAGTTCTTCACTGTATTTTTTATTTAAGAGGATGCTTTACAAGAAGTGAGAGAGCTATTACTATAATAACTAAAAGCTTGCCCCCTGAACCTGGAGGAAATTTTTTCTGCTTTATCTTGCTGTGAGATTTCCCAAAGTTTGATTTTCTGACCACTAGCATTAGAATCACCCAGGCTGCACATATAGATCCTAGGTTCCACCTGGAACCTCCTGTTATATCTGAGTGTGGGGATCAGCAATGGGCATTTCTAGTAAGTCCTGTGCATACTGCAGTCTGAGAGACCCTCTGCCATCCTGCGATGATATTGTGAATCTGGGGATTAGTCTGCCAGGAATAGCAGGGTTATTTGAGTATTCCTATAGGGTACACAGCACTGGGGTAATGACTCACATAAAAAATTGAAGAGTCTTTGTTCTTAAGATGCAGATAATAAAATACGGGCCCCAGATGAACCTTCACTGAATCAGCATGCCACTCTCACCAGCTGTATGGCCCTGGGCAAGGCACAGAGCCATTGCATTTATAAAACAGAATTTATCACATATCTCCTGCTGAGACAAGATGACCTTTTGGGGCCCCTTTACCATTAAAATCCAGTATTTTATTTTATAGCTTAATTATAAGAGTTACTTGGAGGTGAGAAGAGGCTCTAGGGTGGACCTGAGTCTGCAGAGAGCTCCCAATGAGGAAATGTTTGCTTTTCAAACCAAGGCCTGCTCGCAGGATGTCTGGGGGCCGAGTCACAAAACATTCCAGCATTCTGCATTTACTAGGAGTAGAAAGGTTTATGGGGACTAGAGAACAGGAGTTCAGGACAAGGAAACCACCTTGACACTAACTGCATTTAAAACATTAGTGTCTCATGAAAAATGCAGAGCAACCCCCCCCAACCCCCAACCAAAGTCAACCCTCTAAATCCCTCCTTTAAAGAAGTTCTGCCAAGTCTGCCCTCACCCTGTCTCTTCTTGATGAACTCATACTCATCCCTCAAGGCCCAGCACCTAGATGATCTCTCCTGTACAAATGTCACAGAAGGCTTTCCTTTGGCTACAACGAGGACTCTGTTCTTTCTGCTTTCTAGCATTTACTACAACATTTTTATTGCAAATAGGTACTTGCAAGTTGACTTCACAATAGCCAGCTCCTGAGCGCAGGGAATGTACCTTTTTTACTCTGAATCTTCAGTGCCTAGAACATTGCTGCCTCCACTGATTTTTGCTGAATGAAACAAGTTCTTAGAGTACAAGGATTAATTAACTGGTTTAGTTTCTACTGAAGGGTCTGCCCTGTCCTGTGGTGAATGTCTTTTGAACCCTGCTGGGAATCACTGCACCAAGGCCCTAACAGAGCTCTGGTGCATAAATCAGGTTGCCTACAGAGGAAACCTAGGTGAGGCCCGGGCAGCTGGCATTCATAAATCCTGCATGTTGGTGGCATCTGCCAGAAAGGCACTGCATGCTTTGAGTTGTTTTGGAACTAATTTACATATTCAACCGGGCAGACATCACTGCATCTCTTTAAAACAGAAACAGAATTCACTGGGTGCAGACTAAGAGGCTAGAACTCTCTTGGGCTGCTTGGGGGCTATCGAAATATCTCTTAAAGGGACCTATGAACTCTGTGGTCTTCCTCTGATGAGCTCATTTTCCAAACTGCAACCAAGAACTTTCTACAAGGGATGAGGCCAGGGGCCCTGCCAGTCCCCAATTACCTAAGGGGATGTTTTACAAATGGCCTTTCTTCTGGCTACAGTCCGTTTGGGCCAAGTTCACACTGGCTAGAAAGACTGGGTGCAATTTTCTTAGAAGAGGGCAGTGAATTTATGGCTCTACATGTCAGAGAGAGGAAAAGAGGGGGGAGCAATGCTTCTCACTGACCGCTGTGAGCATGTGACTCTGTGCAGTTACGGCCTCTGACCAGGAAAGGTCAAGGTTCAGTGACTCTAGTTACATCAAGGATCACAAAACATTCCATCTCTGCTGCTCTGAGAGCTCACTCCATCCCTTGACTGTGCTCTCAGATATCTGGCCCCTGTTTTTCACTGAAGCAAATCAAGCTGACGTGCCCTCTGCAATAGCTTCCTAACTTGTTTCCCTGCCGCTGTCCTGGCCCAGTCTAATCCATCCCTCTGCAGCCAGCATGATCTTTGTGAAGGAGAGCAGATCCTGTCATTTCTTCACTTCAAATCGGCCAATGGTTGCCACTGCCCTGGGGTCATTTCTAAAATCTTCATCCTGGCTAACCCCTGTGTGGTCCCAGGGCTTGCTCACAAGTCTCATCTGTCATCAGTTCCCGCTCCTTCCAGCGACAGGAAATCTCTTCCAATCCCCTCAGTGTTGGGGTTCCTCTCTTGCCCTTAAGCCTTTCTCATACAAGGCTCCCTCCACCTGGAACACTCTCCTTCCCCTACCTGTTTTCACATGCTTAATTCTTACTTATCCTTTATCTCAGCCTAGACATACTCCCTTTAGAAAACCTTCCCTCTGGATTGGATCCTCCAGAAGGACTGTACTTTACCTAACAATACCTATTGCACATGCCCAAGCTGGCCTGTTTGTATGTCTGGGCTGCTCGTAAGCCGTGTGCTCTGTGGAAGTAGGGCCTGAACTTGTCTTGTTACCCCATAGCCCCAGATCTCTCATGGTTGCTAGACACATAGTAGGTGGTCAGTAAATATTCTGTTGAGTGAGTGAATGAACAAATGTGTGCTTACCAGGAATGGTAACCCAGGCTACTCTGATCTCAGGAGGTGAGGTGGGAAGGAGGGGGCTCTAAACCGCACTCACCGTTACAGGTGCAGCGCACGTTCCTGTAGAAGCGCGGACACACGAAGCTGATGCGAGCTGTGCTGTAGGTCATGAGTGCGTGGGAATCCAGCGACAGGCCCTGCTCACAGTGCTGCTCCTGGCAGTCCAGCCCTGAGCAGTTCTTCTCCAGGATGGCCGAGATGCGCATGACGTTCTCCAGGTGCCGCCTGGCATTGGACAGCTTCTGGATGAGGTAGGCCGGCTTGTAGAACTCGCTGCCGTGCGTCTCCACCGCAAACAGCATGTCCAGCTGGCTGGTGCCCGCCACGGGCTGGATGCTGATGATGTGCAGGCTGTCCTGCTTCTGCGTGAGGACCGCGTTCCGCAGGGTGCGCCGGAAGCCGTGCATGTGCAGCCCCACGAAGTCCTCGGGGGACACGTTCTCGAAGCGGATGGTGACGGTGTTCTGCAGCATCTCGTGCACCAGCTGCTCCACGTGTACGACCACGTCGATGGGCACCTGGAAGCGACCGTCGCTCACCGACACGTTCAGGACATACTTGCCACTGTCCAGGCCTCCCAGGGCGATGATTTTCCCATCATGACTGTTCACTTTGAACAAGCTTTTCTGCTCGGATTTCAGGGCAAACGTGAGCACGTCGTACATGTCTTGGTCTGTGGCGTGGATCTTCCCAATGACTCCGCCAGGAAAGTCGTCCTCCATGGTGACGATGAAAATCTCCAGAGGGATGGCCGTGGGCTTGTGGATACTTTCCTCAATGACCCGCACACGGATGTAGGAGTGAGAAACTTGCTGGGGTTTGCCGGAGTCTTTCGCCTAAAACCGCCAGGAGGGAGAAAGGTAAGGAGCTAAGGAAAAAAATCACAGTCATTTAAAAAAACAACAAAACCCAGAAGATGTCTACTCCTTTAACTGCCTTCGGCTCTTCCTCCATCCCCTGCCTCTAGTCTGCAAAATGCTGAAGATGTGCACTTAAGAGGAGAGATTTATTACCTTCAGTCCCCACATGTACACTTTGTTATGGACAATAAAATGTATCAACACAATAAAGCCAGTGGGGTGAGCAGGGAAGGAGGCTAGAGGGTGCTATGAGATCCAACATGCCCACAACAGGCTGGCCTTGTTTTCGTTTTGGAGAGAAGCCATAAGGAAACCTTATAAACTGGTGTTTGCTCTTGGAAAGCAATTTTTTTAAAAAAAGTTTATTGATTGATTTTAGAGAGAAAGAGGGAGAGAGAAAGAGAAACACAGAGAAACACCAATTTGTTGTTCTACATATTTATACATGCATTAGTTGATTCTTGTACGTGTCCTGACCAGGACTGAACCTGCAAACTTGGCGGATTGGGACGATGCTCTAACCAACTGAGCTACCCGGCCAGGACAGAAGAAAAATTTTTCCTCTCTTTAAATTCTTTCATTTTGATTGGACTGGATGACACTTAAGAAACAACATTATTTAAGTGGGAATTACACAATATTAAGGTTTAGAATAAAGAACGGTACACTGAAGGAGAAAACAGGTAGCCTGAATAATCCCTTTTTGTCTTCTTTCTTTATATCAGTTGATGGAACAACCACTCTGACAACAGATCTTTACTGAGCACCTGACATGCCATGTGGAGGTAGTCAGTGCTATAGGGCTTCAGTGAAGGGCAGGTTCCTAAAGGCCGGGTCCCCAGGGCAGATGGCTGAAGAGACAGGCTGAAGTGGACCTTGCAGGCTGGATGGAATCTGGGGAGGTGTGCCCTTGTATGTGGAAGGCAGCAGGGGCTTGGGCATCCCACAGACTCGAGTTCAAATCTTGGTCCTGCTGCTCAGTACACATCTGGCTTTGAGTAAGTTACTTATCCTCACTCAGCTTTAATTCTTGTATTTTAATATGAGTAAAATAATAGTATTTACTTCACAGGATTCTTGTATTGTAAGGATTAAAAGGCAGTGTAATTGCTAAGTGCTTAGCACAGGTCTGACCCACAGAAGTACTTAGTTTATGAGAGTCAGTGTGATGGGTGTTATTTTTATTATTACCTTCACACCATGCTTTATTTGATGGACTTTGTGAACCAGAGATTCTGACATGGAAAATTTCATGCAGAAAAAGGTACGTTTAGCAAATTAGGCTGAACTTGGAGGGTTTCAAACTGTAGAGGGTTTCAAAGGACAGTGGTAAGTTTGGACTTTATAATTCAGAGGTTGCCCGGTCAGAGGTCAGAAAGATGACAGAAAGGCATGAAGCCGCTGGGAGTAAGGCAATAGACTAGTGGGCCTGTGGCCTGAAAAGGACTGGAGAGTTCCTATCTGCCTAAACACCCTGAAATTCAGAATCTGAGTCTGGGCCAGAATTTAGCCTGCAGGCCACACATTTTCAGGCGCTAGGAAGCCACAAATGGTTTTAGTTTAGGGCGGGGGTTGACACACCTTTTCTGTAAAGTGCAAGATAAGAAACAGTAGTTTAGGCTTTGGGGGTTATACCTTCTCTATCAACTACTCAGCTCTGATTCTACCATGGAGGCAGCAGCCACAGAGCATATGAATGGGCAAGGCTGTGTTCCAAGAAAACTTTATTGATAAAAACAGGCTGAGGACATGATGTGGTCTAAGGGAATGACATAGTCAAAGTGAGATGATTAATTTGGAAGGGGTGTAGGGATGGCTCAGAAAAGAATGAGGCTGAAGCCAGAGGAATCACCCTTGAGGCTTTTGCAATAGTATGAGGGTGGTGTCATCTGGAATAAAGTGGACAGTGGCAAAGGGAATGTAACTGATGCACTTGGGGACCTTAGGAAGGCAAAAGTACAAGGCTTGGTAGTAGTTTGATATAAGGAACTGGGAGGAGAAAGCTTTCTATAGTGTTTTCAAAGTCTGAGATGTGACTCTGCTCTCTAACAATCAGAGAAAGTAGGCAAAGAACTATACTCACTTCTGTGAGAAGGCACTAAAAATCTCTCCTTGCCCTTGAGCATGTATACTGTGAATAAAACTATTTCCATAATATTGTTGGAGGAATGGGTGGCAGCTGAAGCGTTCATGGACATGCTCAGAGCCAAAAGTCATTAATTCATAAAGTTTCATAGAGCACAGTAAGCCATAAAGTATCAAAAGAAATGATGTACACAATTAAATGCTATAAAAATATTTAAAAATCCATGGTTATTATTGTCACCATAAATAGTGACTTTAGGTTGCCCTCTATGGCAACTGTGTGTAAAAAAAGTCATTCAGTTTCACTGATGGGACTATCTTGGTACTGGAAAAATTCACACTTAGAAACTTTTGGTGCTCTCTTATTTCGTGCTCCTATCCATACCCGGTCCATACCTGCCACTCTTGTCTCTTTGTCCCATTTCATTGTACACAGGCCAGTGACCCTGTTGGGACACCACTGCCATCTGGGTGCTTGGTCCCCTCCTGTCTCACTGAGAAAACTTACCCAGCAGCGGTCTCTTCAAAAGCAGAGGCCATGATCTGGCTCAATCACATTGGATCAATGTGTACAACACGACTGTACACAGCAGCAACCCTTGACCAGCTGGTTGCCTTCGGGGGTCAGTTAGAACCCCAGGAGTTCTCGGAATGCAGATTTAGGCCCTGCGACGGTCTGCCTGGCACACCCTGCAGGAATGTCCCTGCCGCACTACGATGCTTCCCTCCCTTCCTGTTCAATTTCACACACAGGGGCCGCTCTTATTGGTGTGAAATTGAATTTGAGATTAAAAGGGGGACATTCCTGCATGGCAATGAATTATGTTGACTGGCTCAACAAAGGAAAACCAACTGACGGGCACAGAAACAAGCCTGGGGAAAGGCAGCCTGGCGAGGGCCGGGAACGAGCCTGTACCTGGACACGCAGCACGTACTCCGGAGACTCCGTGTGCCGGAAGACCACGGCCGACCGCAGGGTCCCGTGCGGGTCCAGCACGAACTCCGCCTCCTCGTTTCCCGACAGGATGGAGAAGGAGAAGGGAGGCCCGTTGTGGAAGGAGTCTCTGTCTGTCACCACCAGCTGCAAAATGCTGGTGCCTACGGGCTTATTTTCCTGAATAAAAGAGTATATTAAAAAGGAAGCTAAAATTACACCTCTCTTCACATTTTAAGAAACCCCATCATTACCAGCTGAGAGTGCTGCGCTAGAGAACGGCTTAGAGGAAGGGGCTCCCTGGGATATTATGTTGTCTTCTGAAAATACACTGGCGTCTGTAAGCATCACGGTTCCCGTCTCTAGCTGCCTCCCCACAACTGCCCCAGGAGACAATGGGCGGCAGGCAAGAACTCAGGGCTTCACCTCGAGCGGGTTTATAGGTTCCAAAGGTGGTACTGCTACGCTTTGTCCTTGGCTGGGCTGGAACTGTGCTGAGTTCACCTGGACAGCTCTGGAAATATACGGTGCTCACTGGCCTTCTTAATTACATCAAGAATCCTCTCAGGCTAAGAAAGCATCAACCCTTTGGGATGGGAAGGCACTTCCTCACACTTGTCACAACATGGTAATGCTGAGGCCCAACACTGTGACACAATGTCACAACATTGGACTTCTGGGGGGACAGCCTGGCAACTTCCCAGTAAATATACAAAGGCATATGCAGGTGGAAAATGGGCTTTCCCTGTACACCTCAGAACTCAAGTTTTGCCATGTTTTTCAAGGAAACAGAAGGGGGTCAGAATATTTCTCAACTTGAGAATGAAGAGAAAGGAAATCCTTAACTTCATCAGAATTTTTGGAAGCCCTGATGTTATGCAAGCATTATTTTGTAGAACCTCTCTGCCTTTCCCCCAAAATAGAAACACAAAGGATCTTTGTTCTCCTTTCTTGGCTCAAAGGTTATCTTCACTTTGAAAACACCAAATTAAATTCCTCTGTAGCTCAGGCATTGGTTCCCTTGCCCCACTCTGTTTAGACTTAAGAATTACCACGGCTGGGGCCTGAAGTCAGTTTCATTAGTTCAGGCCTTCTGATGACATCGATTTAGGATTCAATGAGCTTGGGTCACAGAGATGAACACAATGATACGCTGCAGTTTGGAGGGAAGTCATGCACAGGGCCCGTACACTCAAGTTTAATGTGCCGAATTAGTCTTATAAAAACCATGTGTTGGAATAAGAAAATTATTCTGGGTTCTAAAAAGGGAGAAACACTTTTTGAAGGAGAAAAGAGAGAAGGACCTCAAAGACCTCTTATTTTGCCACTTGTCTCAGGTGGCCTTTTGGTCATTAGGATCTAGACACAGTCTCCATCCGGAATCAATCGTGGAACCACCACCGTCCAGTGTGGCTTTACTATTTCACAATGACAGCATACTCAGCACCACGCAGAACAGAAGACTTATCGATTTGTTTGCTCAGTCTATAAAGGCCATTTCCTCCAGAGAAGAGAAAGGGGGGGAGGGAGGGAAGAAAGAGAGAGAGAGAGAAAATGCGTGCCTAGGGTCACCATCAGAGAAAGAAGGGTGAAATACAACACGGCCAGGCCCCGGCATTGCAGATATGAGCCACGGTCACTGCTCAAGGCTGTGGTTCTCGGTTCTTTCACTGCCAACTTCCTGTTGTGCATGGGAAACAGTCTGTCAAGCTGATGTATGTGTGTCACAAAACTGAATGTTGAGTAGGCAAAGCCCATGTCATTGAGGGGCGAGCACACAGAGGCGGGAGAGTCAGTGAGTGCCACTGTGGGGAAGGGCTGTCTGAGAGGAGGAGGGATGGAGGAAGGTGCAGGCCCTGCATGAAGTGGGGGAGAGAGAATGCACAGTTGCTGGAAAAAGCATCAGAGAGGAGAGGAAAACCAAATACCAGCAGGTGAAGGGATCGGGTTTCGATGACAAAGGGGTGGGAAAGAGGTGGAGAGTTGCTGGCTTTCTGAAGGTCTCTCAGCCGGATTCCTGGACAGCTCAGTGGTGCAGGGGGAGCCGGCTATGGATGGCCAGACTCAGTCTTGAATGTTAATCCAAAAGGGTCCCTCAAGGCCTAGCTCACTCTCATCTTACCTTCTACCCACAAAGCCCTGGGCCCCCTTGAGGGGTGATTCTGAAGTCAAACTGGATCAGGCAAGAGCTGATTCTCTAGACTACCTGTGGCCTCCCAACACATATATATCAATCCCTGGCTCCTTTAAGTCCTCCACACGGACAGTATTACCAAACTGAATTTCCTGATCCTTCTGAAGTCAGTTTCCAGCTTCTAGAAACTCTGGGAAGTGGAGATGGATCAGTGCTTAGTACTGTGCTCATGAAATATCTTTAGAATAAGAAAAAATAGATAGGAAAGAAAGTCATTCTGATTGCAGTTACCCCATCCTGTAGTCTAAATTTAAAGAGCTAGTGGACTTGAAGTGCTAAACATATTGCTTTTGGAAGAGTGATTTTAGTGAATAGCAGCTCTATCCTGGTGCCCAATCTCCCTTTGACTGATGACACAGTCTGTATCAATCTCCCTCCCAAGCCAGAATAGCACGAAGTGGCTTAAAGGCAGCCTTCATGAAAAGAAAATAGTTTTTGCCAAAGACAGGCCTGAGTTCTAATCCTGACTCTACCACTTAGCTGAATGATCTTGGGTGAGCTACTTAACTCCTCAGAACCTTAGCTCCTTCACCATCCATGGGTGGCTGATCCACCATCCCACTTCACAGGGCTGTGGTGGGGACAGACAGTGTATGGAACGTACCTGACACTGGAGAGAACCCCATTGGTGATTGCACTTATCAATGTTTATCAATCAGTTGCAATAGAAGAATCAGGCTCTTTTTTATACCAGCCCAATGACTGGATGAGTTGCTATTATGCTAAAACAGTAAAAAACCATGACCAGTGAACCGCAGCAGAGAAAGGAAGCTGAGTGCATAAAGACACGTGCCTGACAGGCAAGATTTGCTCACCTGAATCACAGCAGTATAGTTAGCAGGTGTAAAGACTGGGCTGTTGTCATTCACATCAGAAATATCAATGTTGACAGTAGCAGTTGACGACATCACAGGAAAGCCACTGTCTACTGCCTGGACAAGCAGGGAGTATCCAGACACCTGTCGAAGCACAAAGGGCTGACAGTGAAGCACCTCCTTCCTTTTGCTCACATTCAGAGGTGCTGCAGGTTCTGCTCTGCTTTGTTGAAGTTCAACCATCTTCTCTTTGATTCTAAACCAGGGTTTCTCAACCACAGCACCATTGACATTTGGAGCCAGGTAATTGTTGTTGAGGGCTGACCTGTGCATTGTAGAATGTTTAGCAGCATCCCTGGTCTCAGTCTACTAGAAGCCAGTATCACCTTCTGCCAATTTGTGACAACTGAAAATGCCTCCAAACATATGAGGGACAAAACCATATGTTATCGGGTGGGGGGGAGGGATACAAAACCATCCCTGGTTAGCACCACAGCTCTTGAGCTTTGTTCAGACACAACCGTTGTCAACACTGATCTATCTTATCAGTTTTGATACTTTGGGAGTTATGAGATTATATCACTCAGTGAGGCCTTTCTGCTTTTTTAGCATTACTACTAGAACACCTTTTTCCATATTTAATTTCTCTTTGAAGACACATTTTTTTTTTTTTGGCCAAAAAAGACAATGTTTAGAAACTTAGTTTAACCTTGGACAGAGGAATTTTTCTGAATCATTCTTTTTGACCCAGATAACTTCAGATGATCCTTCTGTACCTGCTCATGAAACCATGATCACAGGATCCCAATGCTCAGGATGTTTTTCTGCCTCCTTGCTCCAGGAAGGGCCAAAATTCAAACCATCCAGGAAGATACATATTTGCTTTTCTTTAAAAATACCCATAAGTAAGAAACTGCCAGCATCTATTGGCAGAAAATTTTTTCAAGGGCCTAGCCCAAATTCATTGTGCTGTATTTTAGCCCATCCCTTTTTACTCTCAGTATTTAGAACAGAGACTCTTCCTACTTATAATCATTGAGCCAGTGCTGGATTCCAGTGAAGGGATGGGTGCGGATGGGAGTTGGTGGGAAGGGAGCTGGCCTAAACTAGCTTACCCGTTCCCGGTCCAATTTCTTCTTAACCTTCACAAGTCCCAAGACAGGATCCACAGCAAATTCATTGTCCCGATCTCCACTCACAATGGAAAACTGAATCTGTCCATTGGGCTGGCTATCTGCATCTTCTGCTATTAGCTTCATGGGACACAAGCAAAACAAAGGAAAGACATGACACAAGAGAAAAGGTTTATTCTTAGGGTTCCAGGTCTGCACAAATGGGCATAGCTCTGACGGTTTTCATCGGTGCTATGCTCAGTGGTGACTGTGATCATAACCCCAGTGGAAGAGATGATGGGGTTGGCTCAAGAAGGAAACCACCATTGCTGGAGCTGCCATTTTATTTCTGTTAATTTTTACCTGCCTACAGCCTGATGCTTGTTAGGTCTGATTTTCCTCAGGCTTGGAGCTAGTACAGCTAGAGCCAAAGCTAACTGATAGGGATGGATACTCTTGTGATTCTTTCCCAATTTTGCAAAATAATGGTCTCTGCCACTGAGCTGAGCATTCTCTCAACCTGTATATTTCCATGTTATGGAAGCCCAAGAAAATTCCCTCTCCCATCTGGCCAAAATACTCCCCACTGCCTGCTGCTCATATTGGTGATGCTGGGATTTATATGTGTGGGAATAGTTCTATAATGTCCAGGAAGGAGAGAGGGCCTGGGAAGCCCATCTCTGACAGGTAAAGAATGCACACCCACAACTTGGTGCTGCAGGAGCCAGAGATAATGAATGGAAGGGACCTGTCCAACCTATGGATTTGAGCATGGTGAGGATGGGATTCATTGTTTCCAGAATGTCAAGTGTAAGTCTGAGAGAGCCTGTGTTCTCCCAACACATGATATGTTCCTACTGGTATTAGAAAAAAACCTTCTGGAAAGAGCTCCTCTAAGAGTGGCCAATTCATCTTAAACTTGCTCCCATATTTGTAGCTGCCTTACTCTGTGTGTGTGTGTGTGTGTGTGTGTGTGTGTGTAGGGGACTGGGAGAGATTTTATTCTATCCTTAGCTACCTAATAGCTTATCTAAGGTCACAAGTTAGTAGGAGCCATCATTACAAATTCATTCCATGGGGTGTTTTGTTTTCTCAAAAAATACACATTCCTGGGAAGAAAATGATTATCAGTCACTTGTACCTTGATATAAATGCATTTTTCAGGCCCTTTCTAATAGACACACTGGAGAGGGAGCAATTGAAAGACTAGTGCCTGACCAGAGCTCTTGGGGACAAAAGAACACTGGAAAGAAAAAGTGTGTAAAGAACCCAAGACAGTTTGCTCACTTTTTCACGCTATTGAGGATTATTAGTCCAAGACATCTGGACCTCCCGACGGCACCTACCAAAATGACAGAGTCCCCAACCGAGGCATCTTCACTTATGACCGCACTGTAGACATCTTGGCTGAACTTTGGAGGGTTGTCATTCACGTCTGTGAGGTTGATGTTGACAGTGGCCACGGCGCTGAGAGCTGGGGTGCCCCCATCTTTAGCTTCCACCACCAGGTAAAACTTTTTGCATAATTCATAGTCCAGGACTTCAGAGACTGAAATACCCCCTTTAAAGAAAAATGGAGAGCTTTAGACTTGATTGGGGAAAAAACATTGGCCAGCAGTTCCATAATCATGGAAATGTTTATAACATCATCTCCAGCCAAGAATATTAGATATTCAGGAATTTGTTTATTTAATGCCCTGCTGAAAGCATCCAGGGTCTGATTAATGCTGTCAGTTAAAATTCAGCTATCCATCAGACACAACACTGAAGAAGTTAAGTCTCTGCATGTTTCTGCAATAGTTCCTAAACTTTTCTCAAGCAGCCAGTCTCTGGCATTATTCACCCTTATGCAACTAGGGAGTAGGGACGGGAACAATATCTGTGATAAGTGTCTCTCGATGACTCCTCAAGTGGACCCAGGCTGTCCAAGAATGAGCTGAGATGTGTGGGTGTGAGTGCATGACCCCATCCCTCATCAGCAAGTAAATACTTTCAGATAGCTGAAATCTCATTAAAAATATCTCCTATGTTCCTGGTCTTCAGCTTTCTGTGCTTATCTAAAACTATTATGGCACAAAGAGGGCAAGGATCTCAGAAATGTCAAGGTATTGGAAAAAGAAAATTGGTAACAGAAAATGCCTGGGAGTCAGTGGCCAAATAGTAAGTGTGAGCTTAGTGTCCACAAGCACAGAGCAGAGATAATGCCTGTGCCGCAGATATATTTAAGTTAAGCAAATAGAGCAGGTGAAAGCAGCTAGCTGGGTGCTCCCCTGGGAGAAGTTCCGTGAGAGCGATTTTCCCTCCCGTCCTAGCCCTTTCTGGTGACGCAACCCAATCCTTCCCTCATTCTGCAATTGGTTACTGGTCATTGCACTGCCTGCAGAGCAGCTCTCAAGGGCATAGACTTTTCTCCCACCTGAAAAACAACCAGTAGGACCAAGTGAGTATGTCACATCCACTCACATTTCTAAACGGGCAACTTCTCTAGAAGCTAAGGCGGTCCTTCTACTTAAGGTGAGAAACAGAAGCTTCACTTATAACAAGAGCCTTTTTCTCCCCATAATTAAGTTTTCTGAGCAATTATCGCCCCTAGCATGTTGTGTTGCACCCCAGTCTTGTTATCCAGTGCCAAATTTAAATAGTACTTAGCCATTTCCCCATGGTGTTCATATATAGTGGCCATAATGAGACAGGCTAAGGCTAACACATATTTAAATGAGGAAAACCCCCATACATTTTAATTTGAAGTAATGACCTTAATAAATAGAGTTACTGCTGGGAGAAGCTGCTAAGGTAGTTCCTTCATCAATATTTCCACCTCCCTGTACTTAGGGGCAGGGACTATATCGCCTTCATTTTTTGCACCTTCCACAGCATATCAATGTAATTTAGATGTTAAGCATGTATTCCATAATCAGGAAGATCCGAGTTCAAATCCTGAATCCTCTGCTGACTCACAGTGGACACTGGAAAAATTAATCTCTCTGAAGCTCTGTTTTTCTCATATAGAAAAATGTGAGAAATAACTGATGATTTAATAGGAACCTGGTGCATTTGTTATGTTAAAGAGCATTGCTAATTATGCTAATTATGCTAGTTTCTTGTTTGCATTTACAGGACTATCCAAATGGACCTCCTTTGTCACCTTACACAACAAGTGCATATTCCTTGAGTAATGAGGGAATTATGTCCAGTGGCCAGAAGGTGTGAGAGACTCACCTTTCTTATCTGCAAAATGGGGTTGCCTTGCCTATTCATAGGGACATAAGCAAATGAGAATATCTATGAAATATGCTTTGAAAATATTAATATAAACACTATGAAAATACAAGGGCGAATATGTTTACTTTTCAAAGAACATCTAAGCTTGTATTCTAAGTTGCCACCTTTATTTACCCAAGTTACCCCTAATAGTTATTAACTCTCTGATAAACAGAAAGCCCTAGGGGTTTTTCTTATTTCTTTCTAGGCACCTTTTCCCTAAACGATGCCACGTCCTCCCCCAGGGTTTGAAATGACAATGTCATAACCAGGAGCAGTGACCAGGACTCAAAGGCGGTCTCAGTTCCAGCTGACTGGGGCGCCAGGTTGGGAAGCCCTGCGGGTCACGGTCAGGTCACTTATCAAGGTCTGCCTTGGCAGATGACCAGAGAGTGGCAGCCTGGGTGTGGACGGCGGTGAGTGAACGCTGATCTCCAGGAGCACTTCCAAACACATAAACACATGATCCAAGCTAGAGAACAAAGAAGCAAACAGAAAAGAGAAACAAACAAAGCCTTGGGCTCGGCATGCAAAGAATATTTCCTCTCCTCATCCGGGAAGCGCGTGACTGTCCCCATCCTTCCTGCGGGAAATCCTGGAGGCAGCCTGGGGCTCAGTTCTGCCAGGGAGCCCGCAGCAGGAGCTTCCAGCTCGGCAGGGGCATCCTCAGAAGCAGAGGGTCAGGGCCGCTGGGGCCTGCCTGCAGCCCTGCCCTGAGACTAGCTTTTGCTGCAAGGGAAGAAGCGGGAGGAACGGAGCCCAGAAGAGAAGTGGTCAAGGGTCAGGAGCGGAAGCAGGATAGACTGAAGCCTTGAGTTTGAAGTCAACTGTTCTTTACCCACCTGTCTTGGGGTTGATTGTAAATGTCCCTCGTTCATTCCCAGACCGAATGAGATACGTGATCTCAGCATTCGTGCCAATATCTTTGCTGGTGGCAAAAACAGCAAGGACTTGGGTGCCAGGGGAAGTGTCTTCAGGTACGGTCACCAGGTAGTCCCTCCTTTCAAACACAGGCGGGTTGTCGTTAATGTCCAGGACGGTGATGGTGACGGTGGCGAGAGAGGACAGGGCGCGCCCGGGGCTCTGGTCGGTGGCCTGCACGCTGATGTTGTAGGAGGGCTGCTGCTCTCGGTCCAGCGGCTGCTCCAGGATGATGATGCCAGACGACTGGTCAATGGAGAAGAACCCATGGGCGGAGTCGGCCAGGGAGTACACGACCTTCCTATTGAGGCCTGCAGGGGACGCAAGGACGTGAGCACAGGAAAATGCAGCCTGACCCTCTGCTCTGGAGTATTAGGGCTGGGCTGACTTCCGAAGGACCACACGAAGCAAAACAGCAATTATAGAAACCCACAGCTTTGGTCCTACAAAGATGTCAGCTTCAGTTTGTAAAATACATACAACTAAATTAAATAGCAGAGAAATAAATATTGGCAACAAATGTCAGAAATAGCTGGATATTCCCCATATCGTGAAGAAAAACATCTAAGATGCCAATAGATATGTGGCTGAGAAGATGTGCCACAGAAAAAGAGAAATACAAATTAATTAATTAACTACTTCAACAAATGTTTATCTAGACTCTATCAGGCACTATTTATTCTAGATGCCAGAGATTCTAGCCATGGACAAAGAGCCAAACATTTCCTGCGGACCTCTGTACATCCTAGTGGGAGTAAATAAGACATGAACAACAAAGAATCAGAATAAATGGCATGTCAGGGAGTAAAGGAGAAAAAGCCGTAAGGGGCATGAGGAGTGCTGGGGGAAGAGAGTATTTGGGAGATGGAGAGAAGGGTGGTAATTTTAAATGAAGTGGTCGGGGAACACTTTTGACATTTGAATAAAAACCCAAAGGAGAGGAAGGAGTGAACAGTGCAACCATCCAGGGAGGACCACTGCAGGGGGACGAACACACAAGTGCACGGGTCCTGAGGTGCGGGCGCATCTGGGTGTTTGAGGAGCACTGTTGAGAAAACCAGTGTGACTAGAGCCAAGAAGAGAGAAACAGAAGATGAGATCAGGGAGCAGATCCTGTGGGGTTGTGGTGGGAAGGTGGGAAGTCACTGGAGGGCTGAGAGGAGTCATGTGATGTGACTTAGATTTTAACAGGATCACTCATGAATGAAGAGCAGTTAAGAGAGAAAGCAGGGAGACAGCTAGAAACTTCCACAGGAATACAGGTGTGTGATATGGCAGCTTGAACGAGGTGGTGGTGGTGAAAGTGGTGAGAAGTGAGAAGTGGTTTGGTTCTAGATCTACTCTGAACACGTAGGCGGTGATGATACTGTTGTAATTAACTAGTTATTAATAACAGGAAAGGAGCAAAGAGAAGGACAGACATTAGAGGGATGTTCCCTGCAAAACACTGGGGGAGGGATCAAACACAGGGAAGACAGACACATGCCCAGTAAAGCTGGGGTGACATAGGGAAGGTCTTGCCTGTCAATCACACCTGAGGACAGAGATGATTGGCCAGAATAAGCCTGGCCACTGCAAGGGCAAGAACAGTGGGGAATACATAATCCCCTAAACAAAGGAATTCCCTCTCCTGTTGCCCTCCACTCTTGGCTTGTGGGGCTCTTTTGCTCCTACTCTTGCATTCACCTCTATGGCTCATGGCCATGCGGACCTCACACATAATGGATTAATGGACTGCCCCGAGAAACACAAGCTGGCTAGCCTGATGTTATATGGGATTATGCAAATACGGAAAGGACATTCTGGACACTGGCTCTGATTTTAGCTCTACTGAAACCCCAGCTACACTTCTATGACTGGACTAAGGGAAATGGGACTTTGGAAACCCAGGGGTGTAATTCCATGGAAAACAAAGCTTTCTACTATAACTCATCTACCTCCTGTGGGGGTCTCTAACAATGCTTATTCTAGTGGTACCCCCAAGAAGCCCACTCCCACCAGCCATGGGGGGAGACAAGGCACCCTTCCCTCCGTTAACAGTGAGAAATGACTGTCTTCTGATTGTGGCCCCTGGCAAGACATGGGACGTGACAGAAAAAGAAGATTCCAGGATGACTCTTAGGTTTTGGCCTGAACAAGTGAAAAGAGGTAGTGACCAGAAGCTGAGATGGAGAACATGAGAGAAGATGAGGATTTGGATGGAAGATCAGGAGCCCCATTTTGGACAAATTAAATTTGGGATGGGCATTTTATATTTAACTAGAGATTCAAGGAGGAAGTGACTACAGGAGGCTGGAGATCAGAAAGGTTCAAGCTGGACCTATAAATTTGAGGGTCATCAGCATTGAGATGGCCTGCAGAGCCAGGAGAATGGATGAGGTCATAAAGGAATGTAAAAGAAATTTAATGGCCAGTGAGCCTGGAGCACCCCATCAAAGAAGGGAGAGGATCTAGTCAGAGGGTGACCTCCACCTCTATAATTTAAGGAAATGTACTTAGTTACCAAAATACAATTTTACCTTAATATATACTAAAGCTGAAACATATCAGCCAGGAAATGTCCATTAACAACCAGCAAATTAGTGACTGATGATTGGGTTGACATCTGGTTCTGAAGACCGATTTAACTGCTTTCATCAGAGGATCTCAGCACTTCAAAAATGGTTTATAAACCTCAAATTTGCTAGTCGTTAAGATTTATAAGAAGCAAAATTTAATAGCTTTGTAGGCTGAAAAAAGTACGATTTTGGTCCTCAATGCTCTTAATGAGGACAGTCACCAGTCATGACTAGCTATCATAACACCTGAAAGTATCTTTTGTGAATCATGGACCCTAGAATATAAACACTTAGAGGGGAGGGCCTAAGCCTGTGTTGTTTTCTATTCTAACAGCTCACCATGGGGACAGGCATTTGGCAGTAACTCCCCCAATGTATAATTTCCCCTAAGCCAAAATTCCCAGCAACCCAATAAAATCATATATCTAGAGGGGATGACATAAATTACATTATGTGGCTTTAACCAAAAGGTCAGCACTAAGAGCTTGTTCTTGGTTCCATTCCAGAGAGTCCATTTTTTTCTAAAGTTTCATCATTTACCTTAATTTATCTCTCAAAAACAACCACCCTATGATATATAAACAGCAACCTTTGATTTTATTGGTGGTGGGATTAAAAAAAAAAAAAAAAAAGGCTTTCCTCTTCTCTTTCTGACCCTAAAAATAAGGCCCCAGAGCAGAGGTTTTAGCAATGGTTTTTGGCTATTTTTAGAGTGTCTGGAAGATTTAATTCTTCAACATAAATTCCTAGGGTAAATATGTAGAGGGTTGGGGAGGTGAGCAAGCTTGCACCTGAAAAGCAGTAACACTGCCTGGGTGTCAGACCAGGTTGAGAGCCCCAGAAGCTGCCTTGACTAATTGGATGGTCTCAGGACACCTCTCAAAGTCACAAGAACGAATTTATGGAAAAGTATCAGTAATGGGCATAAATACATCACATAGGTTTTCAGGTTTTTAAATCACATATTCCCTGTGGATTTGACTTCCACTCCCAACATATGGAATATGGATTTTACCAATAAGATGGGGCGGCAGGCTTATTCACATAGGAACTTTCCTCTGATCATCTGCTGACAACTACAAAACCCACTTCACTGATGCATAAACCAAGGGCTGATTGATTTGCCTGGTGCCACTAGTATTTTTAGGTAAGGACCACGAACAAAGGCCCGTTTTCTCAAGGCTCCCTGCTTAATTCCTTAAGAATTTAAGCTCTGCTCCTGAGCACTCTTCCTCTTCAGGCCTGAAGATCATTTGGGAAGAGGTAATTTTGGACTCCCTGCCCCGAAAGCCAAGGTGCTGGGAGCAGCTGAGTGGCAGACATAGAGGTTGGATTTGCACAGTGAGCTCTCTGTGGCAGCAAGGCCTGAAGAGAAGGTGCTTTTAATGGCTGCCTGTGTCTCCTTCACTGGGACAGAGAGCTGAAATCTCATTAAAAATATCTCCTATGTTCCCAGTCTTCAGCTTTCCCATCCAGTACCATTCAGAGGCTCTGGGCTCTGCTCAGATCCCCAAGCAGGAGATGCTGTGTTCTCCAGCGTCTGCTCAGCGGGCCAGCCGTGCTGCTGGAGCACTGTGTCTACAAGGCTGACATTAATCAGCCACACAAAGACCATGGCTTCCCTCCGGGCAGATCCTGTTAATTTAAGCTCAGGTGACAGGGTTTTTCTGCTTTACCACAGCAGAAAACCATCCCCTCCCCCCAAGTTGCTGACCTAAACTCCCCCCCACCTCCCTATACATTTTGCTTTTGACAGTATCTTGGGCATTCACACCAGGAGGAACTGGGAGATTTATTGTTTACCTTTCCTTTCTGTTACCAATCAGACTGATATGGAAGCAAAACCAGAAAAGGTGGAGGGAGTGGGGGATCCCAAATCAACGATCCTGCTAAATGGCATCACTTAGGATTTGGTAGCTCTCAAGAAAAGAGCAGGAATATATTTTTGGAACATATTAGCTTTAATTGAGACACAACTGTGAGGGCTTTCAATGATTTCTAGAAATAAAGTCAGACATGTAAATGCCAATTTTGGAGGTGGTACTTCTGGTGTAGCGCTTTCTGGGCTGTGCTTCCAGGCACTGGGGTGCTGTCTTTGTTAAATGAATGCAGGTCATGCCACTAAAGCAGAAACTTTCTATCCAAGGGCGTTTGATAAATGCCATCCTTCAAATCACCATCCCTTTGCTACATACCCAGCAGAAAAGGTGAACCCGAGCAGAAGCCTCGCTCGCTAATTGGTCCAATGCTCTTACTGCATGTCACGATGTGTTACATTAAGGCGTAACATTAATCCATCATTTTGCGTCTGTGTTTTTAAGTATGTAATTCTGTTCTCCAATTTGAGCCTAATTTAATGAGGACAGAGATACTTAGCTTCTCAAAACGCTGAAATGCCAGGCTACCGAGAGAAGTATGACTTTCATTGCAAGTGAAGTTTCTGCACGTTAACTGTGGCAAATGGAGCAGGCCCTTGGAGGATTGAAATCAAGCAAAAGGAGGGTGATTAAAATCCCTCTTTGCTCAAAGGAAGTAACAGGTAGTGGCATTCTGTAGAGTGAGGGTGGAGGGCAAAAATAGCACATAGCAATTCCCAGCAGGGAGGCTGCGAAATCCTGGGGTGATGGCCAAAGGCATCTGTATTCCTTCCCTTGAAAGGTTTCTAAATGGATGTGAAGTTCCTCTCAATTTGGCCAAATGGGAAGATGGACGTTTTGCACATGGGACTGTCAACGTGGTTCAGTCCTGGAGGACAGGAGACCTTGCTGCTAGCCCATGATCTGCCGAAACCCAGCAAGTAGACTTGGGCAAGTTTACTGGGTCTCAGGTCCCTTCATGTTTAAAATGACAGAACTGAGGTCAGTTGAGGCCTAAGATGATCTCCCAGCACTATGATTCGTTTCCATGTTAAACTAATGACATTGTTTTTTATTTCCAAAGGACTGCCCTTCTCCCTCAACTGCCCATTAAGTTGCTAGACCTGCGCATAAGTGGACCATATCAGCAAAGGGAAAGTCCACAGTAAGTTTGATTATGATGAACTACTGGATATTCTGGATAGAAAGAAAATTTAACATAGCAGATTCATACCATTCAGTTAAACGTTCGGAGTTCACACATATAGCTCATAGCAAGGATCTTACACCTCAGTGAGAAATAACACCCACTACTAGAGTCATCCCCAAGGATCTAACCCAATGTCAGAATTACTCAGCTTTATATTTGAGATTGTTAAAAGTGTTAAAATCTGCACCAAAATCAAATGGCGAGAGTGGGCAACACAGCAAGTGCATTGAGATTTTTTTCAACCTGAACTTTAAAAAATGTTTTCTCCCCTCCTCCGAAGATTAAGCTCCCTAAGCTTAAGGGCCCTAACAAGAGCCCAGTTATGCTCACTTTGAGGTCTTACGTTGGCAGCTGCTTTGACTCTGTCAGGGCAGGGCCCTGTCTGTGACATTCAGCGCTATACTTTCCTGCAGCTGCACAGGACCTGGCCTGTAGGCAGGCAGCACACACAAAATACGGGCTGTATTAAATTGCTATAAAAGGGTTTAAATATATATGGAATGTACATCTGGGAAAGAAATAATTTGAAACAATTTCAATAATTAGATTCCAGTAATACTTTAAATTTTTGTTCTAATTATTTTTATATCAACTTCACCGAGGTGTCATAATTTACAGACAATAACATGAACATGTTTTAAGTGTCTCGCTCATGAATTCTGACAAATATATACCCCCATGAAATCATGTTCCTCATTGAGACACAGAACCTTTTAATCACTCCTCAAAGTCCTTCAGGTCCCACTGCAGTCAGTCCCCTGCCACCATGCCCCGGGCAATCTAGTAACTTGGCTTTGAACGGGTATTTTCTCCTGTCTTCATTAATGCTTACTCATCAGCGCTTCCGATCTCACATGTATATTTGGATTTCATGGCCTTTATGATCCCAGCATGGTGACTAAGGCATGCTCTTTTTTAAACTATAAAGATTACCCTTTGAAGAAAAATTATACATAAAGCTTTGGTTCTTGAATATGCCATTGCATTTCTTTGCCACAGCCTTATCCTTAAAAAAGACAGTAGTTCCTTTTGAGAAGTGCAAGGGTTCTGTCTTCCTCACAGGAGACATTGGCTATGACCCTTCTACTTAATAAGGATTTGCTAAGTGCCACCTGTTCAATTGCTCTAGGCACTGCATCGAGGGGAAGTGGAGCCCAAAAGACATCATTCCTAACTCTAGTAGCTTAACAGCGTGACAAGGAATTACTTAAACTAGATAGCTTCCTGCATGTCTTCCTAACTCCCCTCTGCCACCTGAATCAGAATGCTGGGTTCTTTTGGTTCTACCGCCTGTCTTGAGGCCAGGTCTCCCAGCCAGGTGAGGCTCCCATCCCCTCACCTAGACCGATGCAAGACTTCTGATTACAAACACCTCCGACTCTATTCCCTCCGGGCCAAACCTAACCAGAGTTAGGTCCCTAAAACCGGATCCAGCCTTGCTCCTGCTGCTCAAGATAGTTATTGACTTCTCACTTCTTACAGTCAGAAGTAAAAACCTTTGAGAACGGCTTTTAGTCCTTTGAGTCTGGTCTCAACCCACTCCTTCAGGGTCATTTTCTGTTCCACTTCCATCATGTGCTGTTTACTCCTCTGGCTCCTGAAGACATCACGCACATTTACTCCTCTGGCTCCTGAAGACATCACCACACTTACTCCTCAGGCCTTGGCCCCTGCTCTTCCTTCTGCTCAGAAGGTTCTCTTCCCCGCCTTCCTTGTCAAAACCCCACGTATGTGCAGGGTCTCCTCTGGCAACGTTTCCTTAATTCCCCAGTTACTTCCTTCTTTTGCTCCCTTCACATTATTTTTGCATTATCATTAGTTCTATTTGTGTCCTCTCTCCTACTCGATTAAGGTACTTTTTAGGCAGAGGGACTGTGTCTTACTGTCTTTGTGCTCCGGGCCTTGTGCACAATACGAGAGCAAAGCATGTTGAACTGCAGAACAAACAACCAGGGGACCTCAGCAAGTGCATGAACACAGTGATGCCATGAATGGAGGCGGTATGTGTACTGCACCTACATGCCCACTGCAAATGCATGTGGTAAAGGCACCAAGGAAACGCAAAAGGGTGCAACGCAGAGAAACCAGGAATATTTAATATTAAAAATGTATATAAAACCTATATAACAAGCTATTGCTACATAAATGTCTGCATTTGTGGAAAAAACCTGGAAACTAACCAGTTTTCCAAGAATGAGGACTGGTTGAGTAAGTCATAGTACATGCATATCACAGAACACTACATATACATCATCATATGAAAGTGTAAAAGAATATATAATGACACTGAAATGCAGGGTGGGCAAACGGAGGCTTACAGCTTGTGAGTACATGAAACACAGTTTATTCTTGTTATTACTTATTAATTATTGTATTATTTATTACAAACAACTGTAAACCTACTTTTGTCCACCCCTGTAAGTTGCAAACCAGTGAAAAAAGCAGTTTACAAAACAATATCTAGTTTATGAGCCCATTGTTATAAAGAAAAAAAAGACAGAAAGGACTTCTATCAAAATGGCAACAGTGGTTAGAACTGACTTGTTTCTCCTTTTTGCCTGTCCTTCTAGATTTTATACAGTGGACACAGATCACATTTGTAATAAGTAAAAGAACTATTATAAAAATCATGTACATGGAAAATAATTTTTTAATATTAATTTTGGAGAGAAGTAAAAATTTCAAGTTATTTTTCTATGCCAATTGAATGCTCACAGGACATACCAATTAAAATATTTGTAGAAAAAGATACTTATATATTGTATAAGAATTCTTTTTCTGGATATTTACATTCCTCGTTTTAGTTTGTGCTCAGAAAGCCACTGGCTTTACTCAGAAAATCATTTTTGTTAAAGGTCTCATTATAAAGTTATTTCAAGGGATGCACTTTTTGAACATCTTTTTTACACTTAAATTAAACCACAGAAGAAAATGGCTAACCTAAAATTCTTCTCTCATTGTCTGTGGGAGGCAAGTAAAATTCCACTACCAGGGAAGAGCTCAAACTGACTGTTCTTTTCTATCTTTAAAATATGCCTGCAGATGATATGAAATAAAACAGAAAGTTGCCTTGAGGAAGTCCATGGAATTGCAATAATTTTTCAAGTTAGAAGTGACTTTCTAATTATTTCTGTTTTAAGTGCCTTTGAAAAGTTTTTCATTGTGTGATGACTAACCCTGACACTTTCCCATGGGCAAAGTACCACTATGGGGCCAGTAGTCTCTTGGCTCTTTGAACAGTCAAAAGAAAAAAAAACACAGAAAGCAGCACCAGGCACGGAGATCCTGACTACACCATAAACCTCTTGGGGACTTGCCAGTTGGGCTGGCACCAGCTCTGCTGGGTAGGATTGGCGACACGATTATGAGGTCACATGCAACATAAAAATGTTTAAAAAACGTTAAGGAGTTTAACAGCCACAGCAGAGCACTGAACCAAGCAAGGTGCCCTGTACAAATGCAAAGACTGCACACCCGTAAAGCTGGCCCCATTGCTGGACGAGGCTACCTTCCGTGAGGCCTCCACGGCTGCGTCTCTTCTGGGTGTAAACTCTTTCAAATTTGCTAGGCCTGGGATAGTGGACTGCCAGTTAATTCACCGACTAAGTACTCAAAACTCCATCTCTGTTGGTGCACAGAACTTCTCTCCTGGACTGCTACCTAACAATAAAACTCAAAATGTTTCCTAAGTGGACTTAACTAAGTTTGACCATTGGATCGATTTGTTCGTCCATTCAGGAAAGACTCACAGGACTTTGGTGCATGGCAGGCATTGGGGATGCAGAGAATGATGGGTCACTCTCCAACGGTCCCATTTCTCAGGAGACAAATATGTATACAGTTGATTACTGGAGGGCCAAAGAAAGTTTCCCAGAGAAGAAGGGAACTGAGCTGAGTCATGAAGGAAAGACAGGAGCTGCCAGGGGTAGGGATAAACAAATAGTGGCAAAGGGACAAACAGAAGGAGCATTTCCAGTGATATGAACACGTGAAGGTAAGAAGGATGAAACTGCAAGGTGGACTCAGAAGGTGAAAGGGCTCAATATTGCTAATTTAGAAGTTTAGAATGGCGAGAGCTGAAGCTGTCTATTTTCAGGGCCACTAACAAATTATCAGAGCCAGCCCTTCTAAACAATTATAGCTAGAGTAATGTAAAAACTGGGCATAAGTTAATGGATAAATTTGCAGAGAGAGAAGGAAGATTGGAGGAAGCAAGTTGGAGAGGATGTGTGGGTGGGAACCGGTTTTTAATATGTGGGAAGTTATTCAAAGAGCTCCCAGCAAATGATGGACAATATAATTGTGCCTGTCAAGGAGGCTTCACTGGGTGAAGTGAGAGCGTATATCCTGCAGCAAAGCTGATAAGCACACTCCACTGAGCCTCGAATATCCTGCAAAGGCAGGAAGCCAAAGCCGGGGGGGTCCTTGGATTCGGCACAAAATGTCCAGGGGGAGGTGGAGATTCTCCCAGACACCCTAGCACTCCCTTAAATTCATTCTCTGTATTTGCTGTATGTTGGATCAGGATTTCAACTGAGCAGCTTAGAGGCGCTACCAACTGGTGGCATCTATGGATGAGGCCAGTGTGAATGGGTGAGCTCATGGGAATGAACCAAGGTTAGGAATCAGAATTCCTGCCATGGGTGATTATTAAAATGTTTCAATATGATGTCCTTTTCTGAAAGGAATTAGTAATTTCATTTAAAAACTAGTGTTTTTTACCCCCTGCTTGGAAGACATTGGCTTTTAAAAAGAGTAATAATAACTTATATGTGTCACATGCAAAGAATCCTAAACCAGGCAAGGCATCACAGTTGACTAGAGAAAAATAGATACACAGAGCCCTGCCCCAGACTTTCTGAATCAGATTTTGGAGATGGATCCCTTGCCTGTTGGTTTATTTTTGTCTGTTTATTTTAAAAGCTCCCAAGGGGATTCTGATGCACCGCCAGGGCTGATAACCAATTTTTCTGATTTTTGTGCTTTATTTTATCTGCGGCTGGATTCTGGAATTTGGTTCATAGGGCCCTAATCAACTGAAGGAATCTTGTTTTCTTGGGCATGGGGAAGAGGGGGTGTCATTTTACATTCCCAAATTAAGCCAAGAGTGACAGAAGGCATTCATGTTGTCTCCAATGGAACTGGAGAAGGAAATTCCCAGCCTTTGAGGATTCCTGCAAGAGGGATCCCAGGCTGTGTGTGTGAAAGCCCCTGGAATAATGAAGTCACATATGGGCTAGATGGGATTTTAGGGGATCTAACTCAGCTCTCCCAACAACTTGGCAGTTCAACAGACATGTACTGTTGGGTGGCTGGTGCCAGTGCTGGCGACACAGAGGTTATCAGGAAGGTGTCTCAGCTTCCAGGAGCTCATGTTCTGGTGGGAAAACAAAACAAAACAAAACAAATGAATATCTCTATTTTTCCAGAGAAGAGGAGTGGCGTTCAGAAAGGTTGAGGAACTTAATTTAAGGTCAGACAGATAGTAAGGGTTGGAACTGGGGTATTTAACCAGGTCTCATCCCAAAGCCCCTGTATGAGGTAGCTTCCCCAAAATGACAGGCAATGGGACACAGAGGTGATGGGGTGTCATGGTCCCGCTATCCAGCTTCATGTACTGCAGAAGGTGTCCTGATGCTGCTGGGAGGTAAAGAATTCCAGGAGGGGTTTAGCATTTAACATGCCTTGGGAAGACCACTTAAACTTTTTGAACCTCTGTTTCTCCATCTGCAAGTGGGAGTATCAAGATCTATTCTCGCCACAGTAAGATTACCTGTGTTAAGTGTTTGGGGCTCTCTAGAGAAAGGCTTCAAATGTAAGATGTTATTTTTTGATATCTACAAGAGACAAAGGGCTTTGAACTCAACGTACTTGAGAGAATGGCTCACATCTCTGTCTTTAGGGGGATGATTTAATTTTTATGGACATTTTAATAGTCCTTCAACTGTCTTCAAGGATTTAATACTTCAGAGAATAACAGAGCTTTGGGAAAGAAAAAAACACATTAAATCGCTGACCTATGCAGCTTAGAGGTAACAGTTTCTAAGGTGTTAGGAAAGATACAGAATATATGATATTTAAGAGCAGATGGGCTGAATTCAGAATTGAATCTTTCTTGAAACATCTTCTGGTAAAATTACTAGAGTATAGGAAAGAGCATTGGATTGAGTGTCTGAACACCCTGCTTTCAGATCCAGCTCTGCCACCAACAAAGTCATCTTGGGTAAATCTCTTTGTCCCTGGGCCTCAGTTTCCTCTTCAGAAAAAGAACTTATGGTTACCAGAGGTGAGGGGCATTGGAGGGATGGGTTAAAAGGGTGAAGGGATTAAGAAGTACAAATTGGCAGTTACAAACTAGTTATGGGGATGTAAAGTTCAGCAATAGGGAATACAGGCAATAATACTGTAATAACTATGTATGGAGCCAGATGGGTACTTGAGTTATCTGGGGGATCACTTTGAAAATTATATAATTTTCTAACCACTGTGCTGTACATCTGAAACTATTATATAATAATATTGAATGTCAAATATAATTGGAAAATAAAATTTTGAAAAAGAAAGAAGTATTTTTAAAGTAATTTTTTACAATTATTTAGTACAGCATAGTGATTAGACATTTATATAGCTTACAAAGTGATCACCCTAATAAATCTAATGCCCATCTGGCACCATACATACAACATTATTGACTATATTCCCTATGTTGTACTTTACATCCCCGTGAATATTCTGTAACTACCAATTTGTATTTCTAAATCCCTTTACCTATTTCAACCAGTCCCCCAACCCCTCTTACCTCTGGCAACTCATAAAATGTTCTTTGTATCTATGTCAGCTTCTGTTCTGCTTGTTTGCTTATTTTGTTTTTCAGATTGCATGTGTAAGTGAAATCATACGGCATTTGTCTTTCTCTGTCTGACTTATTTCACTCAGCACGATACCTTCCAGGTCACTCCATGTTGTTGTAGATGGCTGAGTCATACTGCGTTATATATATGCATCACTTCTTTTTTACCCATTCACTTATTGATGGACATTTAAGTTGCTTCCATATCTTGGCTATTGTAAATAAGGCTGCAATGAACACATGGATGCATATGTCTTCTCAATTTAGTGTTTTCAGTTTCTCTTGTTATAGTCTTTGTTTTAAAGTCTGTTTTGTCTAGTATAAGTATTAATATGACAGCTGTTTAAATTTTCATTTCTATTTTAATGAAATATCTTTTTCCATCCCTTTACTTTCAGTCTGTGTGTGTATCCTTCAATCTGAAGTGAGTCTCTTATAGACAACATAAGTAAGGGTGTTGCTTTGTTATTCATTCGGCCACTGTGTGTCTTTTAACTGGAGCATTTAAACCATTTGCATTTTAAGTAATTGTTGATAGATATTTATTGCCGTTTTATTATTGATATATTTATTTTTTCTTCTTTTTCTTAAAGAAGACCGTTTAACATTGCTTGCAATATTGGTTTGGTGATGATGAACTCCTTAAGCTTTTTCTTGTCTGGGGAGCTCTTTATCTGTCCTTCAACTCTAAGGGATAGCTTTGCTGGGTAATCTTGGTTATAGGCCCTAGCTTTACATCACTTTGAATGTTTCATGCCAATCCCTTCTAGTCTTCAAAGTTTCTGTTGAGAAATCAGCTGACAGTCTTATGGGTGCTCCCTTGTAGGTAACTAATTGCTTTTCTCTTGCTGCCTTTAAGATTTTCTCTTTGTCTTTAACCTTTGGCATTTTAATTATGATGTGTCTTGGTGTGGGCCTCTGTTGGTTCAACTTCTTTGGAACTCTCTGTGCTTCCTAGACATGTATGTCTATTTTCTTCACCAGGTTAGGGAAGTTTTACATCAATATTTTTTCAAATAGGTTTTCAATTAATTGCTCCCTCTCTCTCTTTCTTCCAGCACCCCCATAATGTGAATGATGGTATGCTTGAAGTTGTCCGAGAGGCTCCTTACACTATCCTCATTTTTTTGGACTGTTTTTCCTTCTGCTGTTCTGATTTGGTGTTGTATGCTTCTTTATCTTCCAAATTACTGATCTGATCCTCTGCTTCGCCTACTCTACTGCTGAGACTCCCTGCAATGCATTTTTCATTTCTGTTAGTGTATTCTCCGTTTTTCACTGGTTCTTTTTTGTTTTCTATCTCCATTTTTATGTTTTCTGTCTGTTGAGTTCTCAATATGTTTATCTACTCTTTCCCTAAGTTCACTGAGCATCCTTATAACCAGTGTTTTGATTTCTGCACCTGGTAGATTGCTTATCTCCATTTTGTTTGTTCTTTTTCTGGAGTTTTGTCCTGTTCTTTCATGTTTCCTTGTCTCCTCATTTTGGCTGCCTTTGTGTGTTTGTTTCTATGTATTAGGTAGAGCTGCTATGTCTCCCAGTCTTGGTAGAGTGGCCTTATAGAGTAGGTGTCCTATAGAGTCCAGTGGTACAGCCACCCCATTCATCCAAGTTGGGCTCTCCAGGTGTGCCCCCCTGTGGGCTGTGTGCATCCTCCTTGATTTCTGTTGGTGATCAATGGGAAAGATTTATCCCTAGGGCGATCAGCTTCAAGGAATGGCTGAGACCACTGTGGAGGATCTTCTGTTCAGGCGGAGAGCCCATGAAGCAGGACTCACTTCATGGGCCTCTTGTGCCCTGATGAGTCTGTCCCTTGAGTGTGTTGCTCATGGAGGTGGTTGGATGGTGGTTAGGTGTGGTCTGAAATTGTATACCAAGTGCTTTGGCTCTGGGGCCTCCAGGGAGGTGCAGGCCAAAGTCAGCCACAGCCTGTACCTTGCATTAGTGTACCATTGTCCATTGCTCCATGACAAATTACTCCAGAACATAGCAGCATAAAACAACAAATATTTATCATCTCATGGTTTCTGTGGGGCAGGAATCCAGGCATGGCTTAGCTGGCTGTCTGTGGCTCAAGGTTTCTCATGAAGCTTCAATCAAGCTGTTGGGCAGTGCTGCAGTTTCACCTGAAGGCTCAAATAGAGGTGGGGTGTAGGTCCACTTTCAAGCTCACTCATGTAGTTGTTCATAGGCCTCGGTCACTCATCATGTGGGCCTCTCACAAGGCTGCCTCACAATATCACAGCTCCCTTTCCCTGGATGGGTGATCCAAGAGAGAGTGCTATGCACCAAACTGTATCCTCCCAAAATCCATAGGTTGAAACCCTCACCCACAATGTGACTATATTTGGAGATAGGGCTTTCAGGAAGTAATTGAGGTTAAATAAAATCATAAGGGTGGGGTCCTAATCCAATAAGATTAGTAGCCTTATAAGAAGAGGAAGACAGAGAGGACTCTTTCTCCACATGTACACATCTAGGAAAGGCTATTTGAGTACACAGAGAGAACACAGCCACCTGCAAGCCAGGAACTCAATCTCACCAAAACCTGACCATGCTGGCACTCTGAACTGGGACATCTAGCTTCCATAATTGTGAGATAATTAATTTCTGTTGTTTAAGTCACTCAGTTTATAGTATTTTGTTATTGTAGCCTGAGCAGATTAATACAGAGAGGTCCAAGATGGAATCCACAGTCTTTTCGTGATTTAATTTCAGAAGTGATATCATCTGCCTTATTCTATTAATCAGAACTGAGTCAGTAAGTCTCAAGGAGAAAGCTGTGAATATCAAGAGGTGGGGATCATTGGGGGCATCTTAGAGGCTGCCTACCACAGAAGGGGAAAAGTTTACATCTTTATTTTCATTAACCACTAAGTGGATTTAGCATCCCATTTGATTATAAGTGTAGACAACAGATCCCCGTACTATGAGCAGCTCCTGTGATTTTGTAACTAATAGAAATTACAGTTATTTTCATATTATTTTAGTTATTGTACATATCTCTGCTTACTACTGCTCCAAAATATGACAGTAATTAGATCTACACTAATAGATCTTATATTTAATATAGTAAAGCAGAAATTCACATTACTATATAACAACTTTAAAAAATATTTGAACACATCTATTTCATTTGTAACCTTTTGTATTTTATTTTATGCATTGTAAACTATCATCCTGAGAAGTGATCTGTAGTTGTTCCCAAATTGTCAAAGTATTCCAGGCACAAAATGATGAAGTATTCCTAAGCAAGAACCCCTCAAAGCATCGGCCTTGGGACACAGCATTAATATCCCCTGGGAATTACTCTCAAATACAAATGGTCAGGTCTCCTCCCAAACCCAATGAATCAGAATCCGGGGTGAGTTCTAGCAAGTCCTCTCAGTGATTCTGATACTCAATGAAGTTTGAGAACCACTTGTCTAGAGGAGTCTCTTATTCAGAGTGTGCATTTCCAACAAACTCCCAGTTGATACTCATACTGTTGGTTCAGGAAACACTTTTTGAGGACCACTGCCCTTGACTAAAACATAACTATAAGCTGGAAGGCTGTTAATCAAGCCTCTTTTGGACCTGCCACTAATTAGCTGGTAGCTCATAGCACGTTAATCCCTCAGAGTTTATTCTTATGTTAAATAGAACAACAAAAATATATGCCAGCTTTCAGGGTTGTTGTGAGAAGCTGAAATAACATATCTGCAGTATTTGGCACAGCGCATGGCATGGCCTAGCAGCAGAAAAAGTAAACATTATTAACCATATTATGATTATTATCCTTTAAAATTCTTACTAAGCACCAATCTTGCCTGTGATTAGCAAGGCAAGAATTACTACTCTCATTCTAACAGGGTGAGGGAGGCCAATGACTGGGCCAAGGTTATACAGCTTGCACATAGCACAGGGCACTCATCATTCAGGGCTTCCTCCATGCTCACGTGGCCTCTTGATCAATCTGGTTAGTAGGAGATGTGTCTCTTAGGAATGTTTGGGGATATCCTCATGCCTGATTTTCAGGGTTCGGAGGAGGCCAGGGTGCTGGCTCAGACTGTCTTTCCTCCTTCTGCCTGTCCCACACACCCAAGTGCTGAAGGCAGTAGAAAAGGGATGCTTCAGAATTTACCTCCTGTCCGGTATGACTTTTTTTTTTTTTCCCCCTTTTGCTGTTGGGGCCCAATGCAAAGATAATATATAAAGTCCTTCACAGAGCACATGCTGAACATGTATTTGTTTTCCTCCATGAGACCTAAGGTAACAATGAAAGATTTAAAATCAAAGGCCATTACAGAGACCTCCATGAGGCCACAAGGGTAATGAGGGAAGATTTAAATTCTAGCACCATCACAGGACTGAAACCTTGCTTTGGCCATCCAACTTGAACTTAAACGAGAGCACCCGCTATAGACAAGTGTTCTGATTCTTACAGGTTGGTGTGAACAGCATTCCCTCCGACTTCATCCCAGGAAAAGGTAGGAAACTGCTGACCCAGAGCTTTGGTGTGTTTTCTGCCATAGTCCCAGCATATCAATCACACTTTGCTGTGGATTTATCCCATCTCTCAGCTTTCCTTCCTGAGTCTTTTTTCATGGCTCCCACTAAGTGGCAGACACACAGGCTAGGACGAGTCGGAAGAGGCAGCAAACCTCTGGATAGACTCATTTCAAGTGGTTTGAGCAGAAAGATTTCCACTTAACAACTCTCAGTGGTTATTTTCGTGAACATTCCTTTCAGAAAAATAATTTCCTGCTTCTTCATAAGGAGCTACACTCTCAGAGCAAATGGTGCTCCAAGATATTGGGCCAGCATTCGCTGCCTCTGACAAGATCCTGCACTGGAAAACCAAGGTCAATCCAGCTTCTGCCCCACGAGAGCAGAGCACAGGGGTCACGACACCACCTTCCGCATGAAATACACAGAACACGAATCCCCGCTACGGACAGCAAGCTCGCACGACTGCAGTGAGTGACAGGGCAGGATGAAGGATGCTCGGGGCTGCTGACAAACACACGCTTGGGTAAAAAGGGAAAAAGTTCTGTCAAGAGATGTTTTCTTTGTCTCTTTCCTGTTCTCTGTCAATATGAAGATTTAACCATTAACTTTAGAGGGAAAGGCATCATTCTGGAAGACTCAGAGAGAGAATTTCTCTTATTTCCTATCATTATAATCCACTGTCCTGGTTGGGTCCACTCATTCACGTAACCCAGCACCTACAGAGCCCTCAGTGGGTGAGACATTTCTTTCCCTCATTTCTTGGTGACTCTTTCTGACTTTCTTCTAGTCCCTAAAACTTACTCCCTGCATGCTCCTCAGAGGGCCCAGCCCCGCTGTTGCCCTGTCAGTCTCCTGAGACGACAGAACCTCTCACCCCTGGCGCTGCCTGAGGGCAGATGCGTGCCTCCCACTGGACTATCCTCACCATCTCCCCTCTGCCTCTGAGTGTCAGGCTTCTTCTTCCTGCCTCTCTCCTTCTCATTTCTAAGGTCAGGTGGGCTCTCTGTGTTGCTGAGGCTAACCACATAGTAGTACCATCACCCTCTCCTGCCTCTTCGGGGCCTGCTGAGCTGGTTGTCCTTTCCTGCCTTCACCACCGTGGCAGAGACGAGCGCTCGCCAGATACCCCATGGCTGCTCCTGCATTTCCTGGCTCCTCAGGCTAGTGCTGGGCAACGGGCAGTGACAGAGATGGGGGTGTCCTAGGCTGAAGCAGCTATGAGCTGCTGTGCCTGTTTCTTCCCTCTCTTCTCCTGCAGTGCTGACCTTGGGAACCGAGGGTCCAGAAGGTGGTGTTGACAAGATAGGGACCAGAGCTCCATGTCACCTGTACTTCTCATGGGAAAGAACTGAACTTTTGATGTGCTAAGCCACTGAGGCTTTAAAAAGTTACTCCAGTGTAGCCAAGCTGACTTGGCTGATACAGTCCTCACTCTCTCTCTCTCTCCCTCCCTCTCCCTCTTTCTCTTGCTAATACATCTTTCCCTTCTTCTTGCCCACCCAAATTCAAGCCCCATGCTTTAAGACACAACTTAAACACGAATGCTACTTTGTGGATCCTTCCTGGGCCACCTCAGTTGAAAATTCATCGCTCACATTTTAATGTTCCCAAAGGGACCTGTGCTAACATTTTATATGCGCTGATTAATTCTTACAGATCCCTACTTTTACACATGCAACTCTATCATAACCTTTATTACATTATTCTTGGAATGTTCATTTGTGCTATGACTGTAAACCCCTTGGAAGCAAGGCCTCCCCACTCTGTCCAGAATAGCAAACTTATCTTATCCTAACATTTTTTCTGAAGGACTATACTTTTAATTCCCAAGATGTCTCCAATTTTTCCTCATTTTCTCTACACCATGTCCTACTTCAGGCCACCTATGCTATTTCTGTTCATGCAAAACCTTCTCCTGGTGCCCAGGTTTGACATCTTGCCTAGCCTATCTTGCCAAAACTTGGAGAATTCACATCTAAAATCTCTCATCTGCTCCTTCCTGTTATTGCACATTTAAAAAAAATCATTTTTTATTTTCCAATTACAGTTCACATCCAATATTATATTAGTTTCAGGTGTACACCCTAGTGATTAGACATTATATAACTTACTAAGTAATCATTCCGATAAATCTCACACCCATCTGACACCATACATAGTTATTAGAATATCACTGACTATATTCCTAGTGCTGTCCTTTACATCCCATGGCTCATAGATACAGAGAATATTCTGCTCCTTCCTTTTATATTCCAAAGCCACCACTCCAGTTTTGTTCCTTGTAGTCTTTCTCAGTCCCTCCTAGAAGCTTTCCCTACTCCTATTTTAGAGGCTTCTATCAGACTTGAGTTTCCAAAACCCAGGGTGATGATTTTTTTCTCAAAAGTGCTCCACAGCTCTTTCCCACCTATTGGCTTAAGTACACAGTTCACGTCATAATGGAAACCACCATCAGCAGGCCCCAGGCTATTTTTCTCACCTCATTTACCTCTTTTCGTCCTGCACATTCCCCCGACTATTTATTTGGGTCCACCGTTCCCAGCCTCGCGACTTCATCCCCCTGCTCCTGTCTTCCTGAACGCCTTCCCGTTGAACCCCAATCAGTCTGGGAGCCCTGCCTTTCAGAAAAGTGCACAAGTTCCTGACTCATCCCCTTTACTGCGTATGATCCGAGGCTGTCACTGCACGTTCCTCATCTGTGTGAATCTTGTAGCTCCTCTGTAGTGCCTACTACCTAGCTACTCATTAAATACCTGCTAAAGTGAATGGAAAATAGCTGTAATGTGTACTATGAGCCTCCAAGTTCCTCTGAAACCCTTGAAAGAAGTTCCAAGCCTTGCAGAAAACATTTTACAGGAAAGGAATAAGTGAGTTTGTTCATTTGAACATTTCTTTGCTTTAAGCCCCTCATAAGAGGAAAACCACGTCTTCTTGAATTTCAAATATCTACATATTGGTCTGTCAATAAAACATGGGCTATAGCATGTATTCTGGTGGATGCTTATGTTTTATTTTCATGTCATTTTGCCTAAAATGGTCACAGATTTTTAGCTCTGAACTTCATTGCTTTATATTCAGTTTGTTACAGTAAAAAACCCAAAAACCTTCAAAATTTGGAAACTGGTAGACTAAATAGTAAGATTTTAACCCAAAGAGGTAGTGCAAACAAACGTCTCCTGATCTTTACTGAAAAGATTAAATTTTTACAAATGTTAAGTTGTGTCATGCCATTAGTGCATGGGACTGAGGATATTTCTGTTTTACAGGAAAAGTAAGAATTTAATGCTAAAATCTAGACAATTGCCATGCTATTTCTTAGAACTCCTAAAATGGGTATTAAAATGATCTTGTCAGCCTCTGGTTTTATTTTACTTCTGACCTAGGCAGTTACTATAGGGTAAAGGAATATGCTTAACAAAAGAGGTTTCAGGAACCAAACGGGCCTGTCATTGACACAAGTGGAGCCGGTGTTCTTTGTTAGAATCAAAACCAATTGAACAACCTGGATGGGTTTCAAAAATGATGCTGAATGGGGTGGGGAAGGGGGAGTCAATCTCAAAAGGTTGCAGACTAAACTATATGAACTATATGATTCCATTTAAATGTAATTTTTGAAATAAAAAAATTACAGCTATGGAGACTGGCAGTTGCTAGGGGCTAGCGTCTGGGAAGGAAGGGAAGGAGGGGTGAGGATGGCTATGGGGGGCAGCAGAGGGGGCCTTGTGGTGGAGGAACTTGGTGGTGGTTACAGGAAGCTGCACAGGTGATAAAGTTACACACACACACACACTCACTCATGCCCAAATCTGACTATTTTCTACAGTTATATAGGATGTTATCATCAGGAGAAAGCTCTGTACAACCTGTACATTTTTTTTTCAATTTCCTATGAACTTATAATTATTTCAAAATAAAATTAAAAAGTAAAGAACAGATTTTTGATTTTTTTTTTGTCACTCTAGAGACCAGGCCTCTGAGATCAGCAGCAACATAAGTAAGTGAAGTGGGTGGGAATAGGGAGGCTGAGAACCTCGGAACATCGAGGAGGCAGCTTTGATTTAGCTTCACCCGCTGCGGGGCTGTGTGCCTGGAACCTCTGTCTTCTGAGTGCTGTTGCTGTTTTTATAAAATGCCAAAAGCGAAAATTTCTGAGAAACATTGCCTGACTTTTGCTGACGACTAATTCAAATTACTCTGAACACTGTATACAAGCCAGACTAAATATATGAGAGGGCTGGATTCAACCTAATGGTTCCTGTGCATGCTTAGCTTTAGGCTGGAGGTTCAGTCTGACCCCAAGCTGAATTGCCCGCTTCACAACCTGGTAATCTCTGTACCCAGCTCATGTTCCGATGCAGTTCCTTAGAAAGACCGAGAAATGGGTATTTCTGACAAAGTAAGAGCTCTTCTCAGGCTGCTACTGAAAAAGGGCATAAGCCACCAGTCACTGAAACTCTGGAGAATGCCTGTTTGATTACAGTTCAGACTGACCCCATGCTACCGGCTTCTGACCTAGACCTTCACACAGGCTTCCTCAGCGTGGTGCCTGGGACATAGCAGGTGCTCAGTTTGCACTTTTGGAAGTGCTCATTTGTTCTTGTCCGGCTACCTTAGTTCTTTTATTTTTAAAAGCTAAATGAGTTCTACAAAAACTGAAAAAAATGAACCAGAATCTCGTATCCTATACGAGAGTTTTCCTGAGGCTGATACAATGGCCCTGTGGGTGCAATTTATATATAGGTGTCAGCAGCACTCACAACTTCTGTGTCTACATGAAGCTCTGAACATAAGCCTTTTGCTAATTAGTGCAAATGAACAGAGGGAGGTGTTGATAAGGTCATTGTTCTGGTTTTGGTCCTTTAAGGGCTTTGTCATCTCTGTGTCGTCCCCCCCCCCCCCCCCCCCCCCAGGGCAGCTGACTCAGCAGAAGCAAAAAGCAGACAGAGCTAATAGCTTATTCTTTGCCACAACCACATCTGTGAGTCAGTGACATCTCCCCACCCCCTCTGCCCGAAACATCAGGAGCACTAACCAGACTCCTTCAGTTTGTCTCTCATAGATACAGTGCACCCTTTTTCTCCATGAAGAAAATGAGCAGAAAAATTCCAATTTCATTTTAATTAAAATAATTATTAAATCTTAAAATTTCATCTATGGCCCAATTACACATTCTCAAAGTTAAATTCAAATTATTAAAAGATTAGTTTACATGATTTCTACCTCCTTTTCCCCAAAAGTCTGCTAACAAGAGTCCAGATAATGTTTTCCTATCTTCCCTTTTAAAAGAGCATTTGTAGGTATTGTGATATTATAAATCAATAAGAGCCCCCTCCTGCTTATCATTTTTTATCAAGCTTTATCATATGCAGACTTTTAAAGGGTTGGTTCTCAGCCTAGAAAATTATGTTAATGAGGTAAGAGCAATAATTCAAAGTGTAGCCACTAATTTCTCTAAGGGGACATATGCAGAGACCCTGGGCTTTACATTTGTTTTCAACTAATTATCGTGTACTTACTTTTCCATTAGTCCAATAATTTTTCTTTCAATTCAGAATTAAGCAATAAGACAGTGAATTACATAAAGGCCTGTTTAGCATAGCAGACACACCCCATCAGTCTCTAGTCCTATGATTTACAGCTCTGAAAACGCTAACCAAGAGGCTGTCTATATGCCCTTCTGTATTTATATTCCATCACGCAGTCACCTTGGTAACCCATGCATTCTCAGAAGGACTACCTAGCAATTAGCTCCAGTCTTTTCTAACTCACCATCTCATTATGTAAAGTGGTTTCAAACACAAACTTTATTAGCAACTTTCATTCTAATATCTTCTTATTTCACTCACCCTCAGCCTGCCTAGAAATGTCAGTTTATATGTGACCAAAATGCTCTGGAAAATGGCAGTTTAAAAAAAATCCACATTGGACTGGCAGCACATTTAGTAATTGGTCTTTGCACTATGGGGCACAACCATAAATCGAGATTGTCATATTTCAGCTGAAGCATGGGATGCAATTCTTTACAGAAATGGAAATGAATTCTCCATGCCACACAACACAGCATTTTAACTACATTTAGAAGGAACGAGCAAGTAAGGCAGCTGTTGATTTTATTCTAAAGGTTAAAACAAAAAAAATAAATCCAAAATTCTTTGTTAAAGGTAAAGGAATTCACAGTATCGGAAGAGCTGAAATCTGGTTTGATGTACACGTTCTTGGTAAGGAACTAAGGTGGGCTGGTGAAACTAACGGAAAGGCGGCACCGGGAGGGGTGCGGAATGCACGAGCGGGGGACGCCCCAGCAGGCAACTGACTTACCGACGTCGGGGTCCACGGCTTGGACTCTGGTCAACAGAGCCTTGGTGGCCGTGTTCTCATAGACACAGGCGTTGTAGTGGTCCGAAGAGAACACAGGGGGGTTATCGTTCACGTCCTCCAGGATCAGGCGGATATCAGATTGGCAGAACCTGCCACCCCCATCGGTGGCCCTGGCAATCAGGTTGTAGGCAGGGACCTTCTCCCGGTCCAACAGAGACAAGGTTTTTAACTCGCCTGTGAAAAGAAATTTCACTCGCCTGGATTTTCAAAAACTGTCTTTCTTTGAAAAGCAGAGGATCAATTCTATAAAGAATTCCAGTATAGGAAGGACTGATGACACTTGGCTCAAGGGCCTCATACTTTGAAAAAAAACAGAACAAATTTGATTTTAAGTATCAGGGGAAAATCTGTGATTTTGGAGCAACAACAAATCAACGTATGACCTTCAAATTAATTAATGCCACTGTGAAACCTCTGGTCTCCGGGGCTCCTCCTTTTGGCTACTTGGAGAAGCTCCAAACCTCCTTAAGCCTCCCAAGACCTGCTATGACTCTGGGTTTCTGCTGTCTCCAGAGAAGGCACAGACAATGGACCAGTGTCCTGAGTTCTCTGATAATCAGTCATGTCAATAACCTGTAGGCCCAAAAGGAGCAAGCAGTCTCTCTGTTTCCCGGTACTAACATCTTCTTAGAGGAAAACAAACAATCAAAACAGAGGCTGGTTGTTGCAAAGGAGGTCTTGAAGGAGCCCTACTGTATCAAGTGAACCCTACTTGCTGGATTGTGGAAGGGCCTGTGGTCCTGGGGGAGGGTTCCCATGGGGGAATATTTGAGGAGCTTGGAGAAGCAGCTATTAGCAACCAACATGGAGGTAGGTTATGTATTTTAACCACTGGAATAGCTATACTGGTGCTAGGCTTCAGCCCCCAAGGAGATTTTGTTGTTATTGTTTAAAATTTAATAGTTAAACATCAAGTTCTGTGACAGACCTGAGTAAATGCTATCTGGTGAAAGGTATGACTCGTGAAATATTATCACACTGAAATAAAATGAGCAGACGTTATTTGGACCATGCTAGCTGGACCTATAAAGCAGTTCCTCCCATGGCTTCCTTGCTACAGCCAGTTCTCAAGCATGGGTTAGATCACTTCCCTCTCTTACTCGAAGACAGCCAGTGGTTTTTCAGTTGGGCTTTCCAGACCCTCCATGATGTGGCCTAAAGTTATTTTTCCAACTAGTTTTGTCACAAACTATTTTACAGCTCCTCTCACCAGTGACAATGTTGTCTACAGCGTTCTTTCATCAGAATATTAGCTACTTCTTCCTCTGTGCTTAGATGTAACTCCTCTGATGTCTCTCCTGGGCACTTATTTCACTCCATCTTTCATCATCATTACTATTATTGGCTTATTGGTCTGTCTTCCTCATTTGGGCATGATTTGTTTTGTTCATCTTGGAGTCTACCAAAATATCCCATAAAGTCCTTTTATGTCAACTAACTATCAATAAGTGTTAGCTACTGAATAAATAAACACCAGGCACATACAGCCAAGGAGTATATTCCTATGTAGCTCAGTGCTTCCAAGTAGAATAAAGGTGCCGTGGGACTGGGCGGGGAGGAACCACTATCTCTTGGAGTCCCAATATTCTGTTGTTCAACAAGACCAAGACAACACCAGAAATATGCAAGTTGTTCAATCTTTGTATTTCATTTACAATTTGCCAGTGGATGAACCATCTGAGACATCACACTGAAAAAATTTACCTTCATAGAAAATGTATTTTCCATTAGCCCTGACCTTCAATGCAGGCATCTGCTGTGGCGTACATAACCTTTCACTTTATAAATTTTACCTGAATGTGTAAGCAAATCTGAGGTCTCATAACTTTGGAGAAACTAAGCAGGAGTGTTTAATAAAAACCAGACAAGTGTGTTAATAAGCATCGGGAAGGGACCCAAAAGGGATTTCAACAGGGAAAAACTCTCCTTACTGTGCATTGCTGTCTGGTTTGCATGGCAACCTGTGTTAGTGATGTAATTCTATTTAAACTCTTTATAGGGCAGATGCTTTAACTCACGAATATGAGAAACAGGAGAAGCAAGTGGACCTGTCTGATTACTTGACGCTAATAAATGTAAGTAAGTCAGGGCAAGTTTTACAAGCCAAATAAAGTTTGTGTGCTCCAGAGCACCCATCTTCAGATACCATGTACAATTAGCATTTTTAAAAAAGTGTAGTTTATTGATTTTTAGAGAGAGAGGAAGGGAGAGGGAGAAAGAGAGAAGCATCAATGGGAGAGCATAACATTGATTGGCTGTTTCTTGCATGCCCCCTACCAGGGATCGAGCCCCCAACCCAGGCATATGACCTTGACCAGGAATCAAACCGGCAACCTCCTGGGGCACAGGATGACACCCAACTGACCGAGCCACACGAGCCAGGGCATGCACAACTAGTATTTCTTAGAGCCCAGATAGCCAGGCATCATATCAACGCTCTTGTACACTAGCTACCCACTATTGATGAGACCATATGAGAGCTTAACTTCTCCCGTGGATGAACAATGGCATTTAACCAAAGAACAAATTTCACCTTACCACTTTCTGGGTCTAGAAAAAATTCACTGTGTCCAGATCCATAGAGTGAGTATCGTATGTCTCCATTGGATCCAATATCAGCATCCTTGGCACTGATCTTCAGGATGATTTTATTGGATGGGATGTCTTCGGGAAATGACGCTGTATATGCAACCTAGGAAAAGGTAAAGAAAGGTAATTAAATCACTAGACTTTGTGGGGCAACCACCATAGTTAGCATGATACACGATGTCTTTACAAATGCATTGATATAATATAGCTTCAGCTATTTTTTCTTATACCATAGAACCATCTTACAATATATGATGAAGCTTGGCAGGTCTCTTGCCCTGCCCCTCCCATACTCACTCATTCAACAAATACTGAGTAAGCACTACTGTGTGCTAGGTACTACTGAGATTCTAGGAATACAATGGTGAGTAAAACAAACAAAAATTCCTGCCCTGTGCAAACATGACACAGATCACATATTGATCATGGGCCTCTTCTGTTGAGCACCAGTGAATCCTTGGGACCCTTCAACTCTCTAAAGAGCCGCTACTAACATTTGGCGTTAATATGAGAGGCTAAATCTATTTGCAACACTTTTTCTAACACTGTTTTTCTAACACTGTTTCTACAGAACACGAAGATTGTTTCTTAGTTCAGATGGTGATTAAAAGAGGAAAGGTTAATGAATACTGATTTAATTTCATTAAGAAAACAAAACCTAGTACTGGCATCTGGCACTGACTGTCATGTTTTGTACGTGATTGAAAAGCTACCTCATGAGGAATTTGGAGATCTAGGTTCATTGCCAGGATTGCCACTAACCAGTTGTGTAAACTTACACAAAAAAGTAATTGATGCTTTCGAGTGGTCCATTTCTCTTATATAAAAATCAGTGATTTAGACAGAATAGTCATAAGGTCGTTTATGGTTCCTTTAAAATTATTTAATTTTAAGACTCATGGTTTTGTTTTGTTTTTGTGGGCAAAATTAGGTACCTGATCCTGATACTTCTACTCTTTCCACGTTTATAATATTTCATCCTGGACTTGACCTCCTAGCCTGTTGTATCCAATTGGAGCTCACTAATGAAGCAGAAAAGAGCAGAAATTACCCTGGCCTTAAGCAGAAAAGGGAAATGGGTTTTTATTTAATTTTAGAGAAGCAGAATTAAAAGGAGCAATCTATCTGATAAAGCCACAAGTCTTACCTGATCACACACTGGGCTATTGTCATTCACGTCACTGACAGTCACTTCCACCATGGCCTGTGTGACAAAGAGCCCGTCGGTGGCAGTGATATTGAGGAGGTAAATGTCTTGCTCTTCCCTATCTAGAGGTCTCTTCACATAGACCTTCCACTCACTCTGCACCAGCCCCAGCGCAAACCTTCCTCGGGGATTCCCTCCTGCAGTGGAGAAAAGAGCCTTTGAAGCTATGCAATGAAAAGCTGTGGTCCACACTTACAGCGAGGGGCCTGTGTAGGGCCATCCAGGTGCCCTGAAAACTGTATTACTTACGACACTGAACAACAATTGATTCTCTCTTCCTTTTGATTCGTGTGCAAGAAAGCCTGATATTCATATGCTTGGCTTGTGTGGAAAGTAAAACAGTAACTTTCAAGAGAATAAAAGGCACTCAGAGAAGCTTCAGGCGATCTCGCATTTAGCTCCGTAAGGACAATTGAATTCAAACTGTGAGCCATCAGCCCTCTTCCCGGGATGATACAACCGCCTTTCTACTTTGTCTCAAGAGAGGATGCAATACACTGTAGCTCTTGTTACCAAGACAATTTCATTACCTGTTGATTACGCCGTCAAGGAAAGGCAGTCAGTTCTGTTAAAGAATCTTTTTTTAAGAAAATTTATGGGGTGACATTAGTTAATAAAATGATATAGGTTTCAGGTGTACAGTTTTATAACACATCATCTGCATATTGTGTTGGGTGTTCACCACCCCAAGTTAAGTCTCCTTCCATCACCATTTATCCCTCTTTTACCCTCTTCTGCCTACTCCCCACATCGCTTTCCCTCTGGTAACCATCATATTGTTGTCTGTCTATGAGCTTTGGGTTTTTTAATCCCTTTATCTTTTTCACCCAGCCCCCCAAACTCCCTCCCCTCTGACAGCTGTCGGTCTGTCCTCTGGATCTATGAGTCTGTTTCTATTTTGTTTGTTTATTTTGTTCATTAAATTCCGCATATAAGTGAAATCATATGGTACTTGTCTTTCTCTGACTGGCTTATTTCGCTTAGCGTAATACTCTCCAGGCCCATCCATGCTGTCACAGAAAGTGAGATTTCCTTCTTTTTTATGGCTGCGTAGTATTCCATGGTGTACATGCCCCACAGCTTTTTTAATCCACTCATCTACTGATGGGCACTTGGGCTGCTTCCAGATCTTGGCTCCTGTAAATAATGCTGCAATGAACATAGGGGTGCATATATTCTTTCCAATTAGCGTTTTGGGATTCTGCTCTTAAGGAATCGTTTAAGGAAGGCTTTATCATTCAGCTGCACTCTCCTTATAAGGGCTGGAGTTTGGGGGAGGAAAGTTTGTGTGACAGAGGAAGACTCATTAATATTAAAGAAGGGTCATTGAAGGAGCCGTTCAGAGATAAGCACTACACTTCGATCAAATTTATCGGAGCGAGGCTGGCGAAAGTGGAGGGAAAGGAGAAGAGGTGAAGTGGAACAGCTTTTGATGATGCCGAAACACTGACCGTGGTCCCAGCAATACTACTTCCCCACATCACTGAATCACACGGTGACAAAGGGGGCTTGCTGAAGATAGGGAGAGGAGGGCAGAAAACAGCTATATCCTTCCAATCCCGAAGAGGAAAATAGTGTCACTTCCAACGCGGAGGAAGACTGGACGAGACAACTGGCAAGGAGCCCGGAATTCAGTTAAATCATCACCGCTTCACTTGTTTGGCCACTTAACAAGTATTTATCACCTGCTCTGGGCCAGGCTCTGCTCCAGGCAGCAGCGCTACAGCAGTGGACAAAACTAGCCCAAATCTCTGCTCTCTAGAGTGTGGAACTCACAGGCTCGTGGGGAAGACTGACAATAAACAAATAAATAAGGAAACGTTGCATGCTGGCTGCTACTTCATTGAAAAAGTGGAGCCGACTCGCCTTCTTACAAAGAATGTTTTAGAGAGCAGAGGGCAGAGATCACGGTCATGCTGAAGGGATGGACTGGGAAGTGGTGGAATTTTGAGCACCAGCTTGCACTCGATTATAAGGCACGTGGCGGGTGGGGGTCAGCCCAGGGGCCTAGGCCTGGATGGACCATGCTGGGCAGACAGTGCAGAAAAGGAGAGGGCTGCACACTCCTCTAGGGCAGCGGTTCTCAGTTGGGAGTGACTATGCCTCCCTTCCCCACCCTTAGGGGCTCATTTGTCAATGTCTGAAGACACTTTTGAATGTCACATCAGGGGTCGTGATGGTGGTGCTACTGGAATCCGTTGGGTAGGGGCCAGAGATGCTGCTAATCATCCTATAAGGCACAGAACGGCCACCTACAACAAATACTTTTGAACCCAGAAAGTCAATAGTGTCAAGGTTGAGAAACCTGCTCCGGTGAGGCTTGTAGTCCTCGCTGGGAGATCACTCTCTTCCATCACTGGCTAGGATTCAATCAGGCTGCAGTTGAATACTATTTTAGTATGCACAAATTTAACCTGTTAGATGCTTTCGGTGGAGGCCCACACTGTTCTTTTGTTAAATAAAATGATTAATGGTCCTTCGTTAATCTGTGGCAGCACAGCCAAGTTGTGCTACATCAAGAGCAAAAGTTAAATCTCATTAAAATCAGTTGGTGGTTGGCACTGCAAATAGTAACGGTAGCTTTAAGCTACTCTGTTCTCATTACTTTAGTAAAGCTGATAGGATGGTCCCTTTAAATCATCCATTCTGAGACAATGTATAAATAATTAAAGCTGAGTAACAATTCTTCCAAACAGAAAAGTATACCTCAGAATGCCTAAGAGCTTTTTATCTGCAACTGAATGCAAATAAAAGTGATGCTTTACTCACCTATCTTTCCTTACCACTATTGCTCATGTCTTTATTGCAGAAACATACATTTGAATAAAAATGGAAGTTATCAGCTAAAGCATGAAATGCATAAATAGCTTTAAACAGCAAACGTCAAGAAAACAGTTCCATAAAGAAGGATGAGTAACGCGGAGAAGCGTTGCAATCTCGAGCATGGGCGCCTGTGCTCTCCTGTGGCTCTTACTCTGCAGTGATTAATTAACTTTCCCACCAGCGCACTTAAGCAGATTCTGTGTCCTGGGGGCATTCTAATTAATTCATTTTTCACATTGAATGATGTAGTTTTTCTAAAGGGAAGCCACCTGACTGCAAGTATTGATGGATTCTTTAAAATCTTTTGGCACTTTGCTTATGTTCCGCCTTTGAATGTCACATCAAAATGTTAGTTTTACAACCCCAAAATAGTTTTTAGGAAGACTGCTCCCACACCATCAACCCTCTCCTCTTTGTAGTTTAAGGCCAATCACCCCCAGAAAGCTAGCCCTGATCAAGGCACCCCTTCTTAACTCTGACATGGAATCTGCAGGCCCTCACAGCAACGGTGACATATTTTGTGCCCTCTGGGTGACCTCATTTGTCTATCTTGGCTTTCCCATCGAACTGCTACTTAGTATTTGGAAAGACAGAAAAGAGATCAAAGAAAAAGGAGTCGTCAGGAGAAATATCTTCGGCTTAGAGTTACAACATGATTTTTAAGAAAAGGTCAAACCAGGCTCTCTATTCAGTACTTGTGCACGCATATAGCTTTGTATCATCAGAGGAAACTTGTAAGTGAAGCTTACAGGGGTCAAGCTATTTGCTTTTTGTACCCCGAAATAAACTAGGGGAAAAGAAATATAGTTAAAAACATATCTCCTATACCTCCCCAGCAAAAAGAGCTGCTTTTCCCTTTCTTCAGGTGAGGTGTTTGACTGGACTCCTTTTGAAATGACAAAAAGTGACTGAGGGACGGGATACCCATCTGGGTAACCTGTTGCAGGCACGCCGATGAACTCCAAACTAAGGCTGAGTGAGCGACCACCACCAAGAGAGCCTACTCCGACCTCCGCAGCCCCAGCGCTAATAGTCAACCCCTCATCTCCTCTCCTCTCCACCCTTCCTGCCTGCGACCCTCCGTCTTTAGAAGGCAGAGCACAGAGTGAAAACCAAGGGCGGCAGACTGACCTGTAATGTGGTAGCTCACTTGGCGATTGATGTCAGAAGTGTCTCTGTCCCACGTGCTGAGGACGGCCACTACCTCGCCTGGAGGGTCGCTCTCCTTCACGTTCCCTTGATACACCTCCTGGGCAAAGACGGGTGCGTTGTCATTTATATCTGTCACCCTGACAGAGACCAAAGCCGTGGAAGAAAGAGAGAAGGCCTCTCCAAGGTCGGACGCCACCACGGAGAAGGTGAATGAGGGGTCTGTCTCGTGGTCCAGGTCCTTCAAGGTACTGATCCAGCCTGTGTTGCTGTCGATATTGAACGCTTCCATCACCTTCTCGGGCTGGGACTCTGAGTGGAGGGAGTACGTGACCTGCCCGTTAGCTCCCCAATCCATGTCAGTGGCCCTCACCTGTGTGAGTTTGGTGCCGATAGGCATCCCTTCCATTATGATGGTCTCGTAGCTAGAAGTTTCAAAGACTGGCTTGTTGTCATTCAAATCCAACACCTTGATATCTACATCCACAGTAAACACAATGTCTACCTTGTCCAGGGGTACAGTGGCTGCTACTTTAAAGTGGAAAGCTGGGCTGATTTCATGATCCAGGCGTTTGTCGAGCTTGATGGTGCCTGTTTCCTGTTCTATGATGAAGACACCCCCCTTGTTGTTTTCTGGACGCTCCCCATTCACTGTGCTAAATCTGACATTTTGACTGGGCAAAATCCTCAGGGTGTCCACTGTGCTCCCAATGGCTGTATCTTCTGAAACGGTGAAAGAATACTGAGTCTGGGTGAACGAAGGCAAGAACATTTCGTGGGGCAAGACATGGATGTAGACTGGAATGAGGGAGTGCTTGACCGGGATGCCCCCATCTACTGCTTTGACAAAGAACGACAGCACCGTGTTTCTCAGCTGGTTAAAGTTGCCCTTCGTGACCATCCAGCCATTGTCAGGATCAATTTCCAGGAGGTCAGCCACTGAGACCGAGGCCTCACTATATAGAGAGTAGGTAATCCTTGAGTTGGCTCCATCATCTGGATCCATGGCCTGCACCTGAGTGACCAAGTGGCCCCTTCCAACGTCTGCCCTGACGCTGGCCCTATACTCCACTGTCATGAACTGGGGAGCATTGTCATTTTCATCCACAACAATCACCCTCACAGTGCAGAAAGTTGCTCTCCCTCCGCCATCAAGGGCCCTCAAAAAAATACTAATGTCCCCTTCCAGAGGGTTTTCCCGGTCAAGCCTTTCTGTTGTGATGACTTGTCCATTGCTGTCTATGAGGAATCGATCTTTAGCAAAGTCATTGATGATGGCATAGCTGATCTGACCATATGTCCCTGGGTCCCCATCGGTGGCTCGAACATGAATTACCTTGGTCCCAGCAGCCGCATTCTCTCTAACCTCAGCCACGTAGGTGCTCTGTGCAAAGGTGGGGCTGTACAGGTTAGCCCCGAGCACCCTGATATGCACCTGTGCAGTGCTAGTGAACAGCCCGTCAGAGACTGACACATTGAGACTGTACAGAGGCTCCATCCGCTGCTTCCGGTGGTTGGACAGTGTGATGACCCCACTCTTGCTGTCCATTAGGAAGCTCGTCCTGTCATTCCCAGATAAAATGTTATATTCTAACCGGTCAAAGTCAGAGCTGTCTGCATCGGAGGCTTGCACACAGGTCACGAAATGGCCTCGGGGGGCTAACTCGCTCACATAGGACTCATAAATGAGCTGATTAAAAACTGGAGGGTTGTCATTGACGTCTGAGATGTAGATATGAACCAGCACCTCACTGCTCAGCGATGGGAAGCCACTGTCAGTTGCTCTGACCTTCAAAGTGCAGTGCTGCACGGACTCATGGTCCAGCATCCTTGCTGTCAGGATTAAGCCACTGGAGCTGTCTATGTGAAAATAATCGGTGCTGTTGTAAGTGTCCTGGACAATCTGATAATGTACCATCTTATTGTTTTCTGAGTCAGCATCAGTAGAGACAACTTGCAAAACAGGTGTCCCGATGAGAGATGCTTCTGACAATGTTGTGTTGTAGGTAAGCTGATCAAAAATAGGGGGGTTGTCATTTACATCATTAACTATCAAGTCAACAGTGACTTCAGCCCTGGCACCAGTAAGAGCATCACTGGCTCTTACTGTCAACTTGTATGCAGATGTAGTTTCATAATCCAAAGGGCTAACGACTTTCAGGACCCCCGTGTCAAAGTCAATGTTGAATTGTTTATAAAGATCCCCATCAATAATGATATAGATGATGCCTTGGCCTTCTGGACTGGTGGCATTGATGCTTAGAATGGGGGTGTCCATTCTGATGTCTTCATTGATGGATGCTGTATAAAAGGGCTTATCGAACACAGGCATTGCTTTGTTGACGATAGTGATGGGAAGTTCCACAGATGTGGACAAAGAAGGTTTCCCACCATCTTTGGCTAGGATGGTGACACCATACTCAATGTTGGACAAGTCAGAGTTGAATGCTTCTTTTAAAATAACATTCCCTGAGTGAGGGTTGATTTCAAAGTGGCCATAGTCATCCTGTAGGACATAGGTCACTTCTCCATTGGCGCCTTTATCTTTGTCAATGGCTGTCACCCGGTAAATTGGAGTCCCAGGCTCAGCATCAACTTGCACAGCAGCGTAGTAAGGGAGGCCCACAAAGACCGGAGAATTGTCATTTATGTCTTCGATGTTAACCCTGACCACCACCCTGGCCACGCGCAGATGGTCCATCTCACGGCTGGCTTCCACTACCAGCTCATATAACTCCTGCTCCTCACGGTCAAAGGGGACTCCGGTGGTCTGAATGACCCCTGAGGTAGATTTTATCTTGAACTTATTTCCTGGGTTTAAGATGCTGTATTTTAAGGGCTCATTAAGGCGATTTCCAATGGCATTGACGATAGCCACTTTGGTTATATTAGTGTTGTTCTCTGAGATTGAGGTGGAGTAAAAGTTTTGTGTGAAGTGGAGACCACTGTCCATGGCTTCTTTAACCAGGACGGTGACCATGGACGTGCTGTAGAATTTCCCATCAGAAACTTTAACTATCAGTGCATAGTGGTCTTTGGAGAGGTTGTTGTTTTTTATGGTGAGCATGCCAGTATTTGAGTCCATTAAGAAATGATCCAAGCTGCCTTCCATGAGGCTGTAGGTCAGTTCGGGGGGCACCTCGGAGTCAGGATCCGTGGCACTAACTTTCAGAACCTCCACTCCAACGTAGGTAGGTAGGAGTAAGACAGTCTCAAACACAGCCTGGGTGAACACAGGTGGGTTATCATTCACATCTGTCACCTCTATGTTGACCTCAACGGGGCTCTCTGCAGTCAGCTGGGGGCTGCCACTGTCCCTCACATGCACATGGAAGTGGAAATGGGAGATTGTTTCGTGGTCCAGGGTGGCGATTGTTCGGATCGCTCCTGTACTAGAGTCCACCGTGAAGAACTTCTTGGCTGTGGACTCCACAATCTGATACACGAGCAGAGCATTCCGGTTGCTGTCAGCATCAGTGGCTCGAATCACCAGTGGGCTATTATCTGAGCTCCTGACAATGCTATTAACTGGGGCAGCCTCACTCAGGCTGCCCGAATATTGAGAAAAGAGAAAAACTGGGGCATTATCATTTTCATCGACAATCTGAATATTGACAGAGACGTTGGAAGCCATTCCTGCCATGTTTGTGGCCTGTACTATGAGTTGATAAGAGGAAGTTCCCTCGTAATCCAGTGCTTTCCGGGTGGTGATGACTCCGGAATATGGATTTATGGTAAAGACCCCATCAACGTTTCCATCTTTGACTTCATAAATGAGGGTAGATTGACTGATAGCAGAGATCAGAATGATGGATGTTCCAATATCAACATTTTCATTTATTTCTGCTTGGTAGTCTCTGTGAGCGAACTTGGGGTGAGAATTATCAGACATGGTGACAGAAATGCGCACAATCGCGGTGGCAGACATGGATGGGGTACCCTGGTCTGTGACTTTGACGGACAGGACAAACTGACCCATAGTCGTCATGTCTGGTTCTTTGGAAACGGTGATGATGCCCAGGACTGGTTCAATCTTAAATGTGTTCCCAGTGTTCCCTACAATATGGAAATCAATGGGGAAATGAGTTACAATTGGGTCATTTTTTGAACATTAACTTTTCATCTAAAGGCTACTTGATTGTAACATGGCAAGTACAAAGAAAACTTTTGTGTTCATTCCATTTCATTCAGAAATTAAACAAGAAACTTCTCTTTTAGGATTATTCAAAAGCAACTGAATTGAGTGTTCCGGTAAAATTGTGAATTTCAGATCACTATCTTCTTAATCCAGGTTAACAACAACACAGCAGTGTGTCCATTAAAACTGGTGAATAAAAGTTTGTGGGAAAGACTTTTCTGTTCAGATTTTCTTATTCCTAGCCCTGTGAGAAGAGGAGGAGATTGGGCTGGCACACGCCAGTGTGACTAGCGAAAGGCATTTTCACCTAAACCGTAATCTGCGTCCCATGTTACGAGAAAGAGGGTTGTAGAAACTGTTTCAGGACACGACCACATAGTCATTTGGCTTCAGATCATCCTAAAGGTAAGCTTTACTACCTGGAATTGGTATTGTTTCACACTATCAAAACCAACTTCATCCTAAACAGTACTTTGGTGAGGGGTGTTTTGTTCAGGCAGGGACACTGTTTGCTTTGTAAGTTGTGAGGATTTTTTTCTGACTAACCAATTCTTATTACCCCCTATCCCAAACACACACATGCACACACACATGCACACACAGACATAAAACTAGACAAATAATGATAAGGCAGTGGCTCCAATCTGCAACCATTCTATTTGTCAAATTTTTCAGCGGTTTCTGGTGAAGTGGGAAACTGTCGATAATCAGAACCAGCATCCAAAACAAGAACTGGAGGCGTGATCCTTAGGAAACTGAGAAACTGGTGCCCACACGGACATATCTGAAATGGGAAGGGCTGTAAACCGGGAAACTGCAGGTTTAGAGCTCTGCCTCTGAAACGTGCAGTGGAGCGAGGTCAGGATTGTTGAAGGTGAGGAACAGGAAAGCGAAGAGAAAGGGGAACACATGAAGAGTGTAAAGAATGTAGTTAAAAGTAGTGGGTGGTGTGAAGCGAAATCCTTCAGCCACTCGCTTTTGCTTCTCTCATCAGGTTTCCTAATACTTCTCAAAGAACACACATGCTGTATGTCTAGGTTCTTTTAAATCGAATGTTAATAATCTTGGTTATTCAATTATATTGGGATTTTTCTTTCTTTATGAAGGATTATAGTGTGGCAGACATATGCACCGTTTAAATGTCGTTATCATTAAGGAAGGCTCTGGGGTTGGAGGGCAGTTTATATGCTGTGTGCATTGATATAGCAAGTACAGCTGTTTACATTCTTCTTACTACACGCTTATTAAATAAACTTTTCCATGTCTGCAAATGAAAAAGGCACATTCACATAAATCCATTTCTATACGATGCTTGCTTATTTTTAAAAAGGAAGTAAATCTAATAAAGAGGTAAATAATTTGATTGTAGCCCCGACATGTGAATATTAAACAACATAATCTTTAATGTTGGGATGACTCTTTTACCTCGCCACCTAAACATGACCATTCTGTGATCACAACAACAAGGAGCTCAATGACCTCATAAACAAGCTTGCAGATTTTCAACAAACAGCACTGTGGAATTGAGGGGAAGTCCAGCCTTTGATTCATAGGCCCTCACAAGGAGGCAGCAATCATTTCACTTCAGCATCTCAGAGGACAAAAATATAGAGGTAGCTGAGCAATGGTCACCTTCCAGCCATGGCACCAACATGCAACCCTGAATGATGGACGCAACAGAGCATAGGTGTCCCACTGTGGAGTTTCCAGGTAAGTGCTCCCTCATTCTAGGCACAGCAGGATTCTACATGCCCAGCAAGATCTGCACAGCGGGGACAAAGGGGAGCCAGCCTCTGACCTTGAGTAGAACTTCACAACTCTGCTGTTAATGGCCGCTGGCCTGCTGTTACACTCCTCCAGGCTGCTGTGCTCGTATGTCAGGTCCAAAGCGGGCTCTCTGCTCTTTTCCTCTTCAGTGAACTGTCCCATATTCTTAGAATCTACATCCTGCTTATTCTTTCCTAATACACTTGAATCCTTAGAGACCAACCTCTGTTCATTTTCTTAGAGTTTACAGCTTCTTGTAGACTCTCGGTAACTGGGCAAAAGCTGTGCTTACCTTACTTACCATTTTTTTCTAGTAAACAGCACAGTACCTGGCACAAAGAACCTGCTTGATAAATATTTGTTGAATGAAATATTTGATTAAAAAAGATTTTTAATTCTCTAATTGTATGTATCTTGGGATCCAGCATGCACCCATCCTAACTCAACTCCTAGTCCTGGCGTCCCCTGTACTGTCTGGTCTCAGAGCCACACAGGAGCCACTGTTGACACCAGACATAAAACCTGAGTTAAATGGAAGACCTGAAGCTCTGCACTGGAATTCCGCCTCAGTCTTTCAGGTCAAAATAAAAAGCTCTGGTAGTTACTCAGAGGCCAGGCAGGGAAGGAAAATTATGGCCTGCCAGTAAACAGAGTGAAATCTCGCTCATCAGAGATTTGGAAGAGAACATCACACAACCACTTGGCGTTGGCTTCAAAATCATGAAGCCTCTGGGATCTGCCTCTCTCCTACCCTGATCTAGAAAGAACCTGGCCAGGTAGGACCAGTTCAGGTCCAGCGTAGGTCTGTCTGTCCATGAAGTGGCCCAGCAACCACCTGAGATATATTGTATACACTGTAATTCTCATTAGCTTTGTACACATACAGTCAAAGGCTACTTTTTTGAGATACCAGTCATTCCTGAGGATTTATGGAAGTTCAAGTTTTCTATACAGAAAGTGTTTTAAGGAAATAACTTTTCTCTCTAGTTTTAGTCAACTGTGAAAGGAATGACAGGTTTTTCTCTGTGCACAGTACCAGGCTATAGTCTGTGTAAGAGATAAGGGAGGCGGTTCTTTCAGCTGGATGGTAATTTACTTTTACTCTTTAAGAACCTCCAAGTTGGTTTAAAAGTGATCTGGTTATCTAAGAGGAGTATAGGAGTAGCCTTAATGACAAACCTGAAAAACAAGTAGGCACACAGACAAATGCATAGAAAAAGTTAAGGCAGGAAAGAAAAAATAAAAGCCTATATCTAAATGATTACCATGACATGAAACACTGTGCGTGCATGAATGACTATGGAGAAAATATATGTGAGGGGAAAATTATAGAAAGACTATAAAGTTATTGGATTAGGTGACATTTTCTAGGACATTATTTAAAAACTGGTTTTCTAAAAAGAAGTTTCTTCATATATTATTTGTTGAAAAAAAGAACAAAGAATTATATAATGAAATAATAAAATATCCTGTGGCAAACAAGAGATATAAAATAGCATTTAAAAATTATGGATCAGGCTTTAGATTGAAAGGAAATTCTATGGAAATCTAGAAAAGAAATGGCGGCTCATGGCTATTATGAACCAACGTCTTTTTTTTTAATTTTATAGAGTTTAGCACAAACTTATGAAAAATATGGATGCCTAACACAGGAAATAATTTTAGATCGCAGGGCTTTTTAAAGAAAGTTGTTGGCTTTTCTTTCTCTACTATTTTTTAGTCCAAAACTGTCAGTCTAGCATTCATATTTTAGTTCCACCACTCACAGAAATGCTCCCCACTTAAATCAAGGGAAAGAAGCCTTATCCAGTGCTGGCATGAGACAGCGTTTGGCATGATGTGCGACAGACATAATGTTGCAGAACATTTTGGGAGTATGTGGCTTGAATATTCAAAAAAAACCCAAAAACACACACACACACACACACACACACACACACACACACACACACAAAACCAACAGGAAAGGAAAAGGGAAAATAGAGTTGATAAAGGATATTTGCAATTTTCAGGTTCACAGTTCTATCCCTCGATGGGACATTTATGTCTTCTGTTGTAAATGTTTCCTAGTGGTCCACCTTCAAACCATCGGTAAACTATGGTCCTGCCTTATAGATGTTAAAATGGATTTTTTTAAAAACCTCAAATTTAACAAAACAAGTGTCTGTATTTATTTATCTGTCAGGTTAAGCAGGCAGTTTAGTCCCTGCCAACTACTCTACTACTCAGATCACCTCCAAGGAAGTGAATGTGTGTCAACTGTGGGGGCAGAGGAATTTCTGAAGCCCACAGCCCGCACCCACTGACAAGTAAACAAAGATGTGTAAGATTCAATTCACAGAGCTGTCTGGCAGCCCTCAAATGATGGGGGGCTTTGGTTATTTCAGTCTGAGACCATGGCCTGTTGACCCGTGAGTAAAAGACACTGCGTTTACTACACATTTCTTCTCTCTTTTCCATTCCAGAAAAATCTGAGATTGAACCTAATAAAAGGAAACTCTTTCCCTGCTGTCAATGACGGAAACCATATTACTGAAATGCCTTGAACTTCATACACCATGATCACGCAAATGGGGCAGTTGCTTGGCCAAAAAATTCATTTGGAATGTTCCAGGGACAACCGTGTGAATTTTATGAGGTGATGAATACTACTGAGGGTCCAGTGCCATGCATCACACTGCCGTCGGTGCAGCACTCTCACCTGCTTCTATGGTATATATGAGTTCTGCATTTTCCCCTTTGTCTTTGTCCAGAGCCGTCACTTGCAGAACAGCTGATCCCAGAGCAGCCGACTCAAACACAGATGCTTCATACAGTGGGTTGGTAAAATAAGGACTGTGGTCATTAGCATCTTCCACATTCACAATGACTCGGGCCAAGTTTCTTCGGTAAGGAAACTCCTGATCTCTGACCTTTAAGCAAAATAACAAGAAGCAGTAGGGCTAAAATCTTAATTTGCAAAGAACCCACATGGTGCTGCCTGTAGTGAAAACAAAATGACATAATGCACACAAAGTGCTTGACCCAGACCCAGGCACATAGTAGGTGCTCAATAAATGGTGGTATTATCCAGTCAGGACACTGATTATGAATAAACTGAGAGCAGGGACCACGTCATCTTTATTGCTCAGTATTATGCCTGATGTATGGTCTGTGTTCAGTCTGTGTTTGTGGAACTGACGCCTGAGTATCACAAACACAGCAGTTTCCTCTGGCGCCCCTCACGCAGCTACTACCTCTCAATGGTGCGAACAGCTAATCCAATAGTGGACGGAGGCTCTTCTAAAGAGGACTCTGAAAAGTAGAATTAATGAATGCAAGGTAGGCATTGTCATGCATCCACTCCATTCATTCGACAAACATTTATTGTCATCTATTATCTGTCAAGTTCCAGGATGGACTTTGGTGGTTCAATATTGAGTTAGATGCAGTCCCTGCCCTCAAGAACCTTATAGTTGACTGGGGAATGCAAACAAGCAAGTAGACAGGCATAAGGCCCAGTGGTAAGTCCAGGATGGGAGTGGTGAGAAGAACTTCACTTCCCATTCAGCTTCTTGAAAGAGGTAACAAAAATACGTAGAAGTGGGCCCTGGCTGGTGCTGCTCAGTGGTTGGAGCTTCAGCCGGTGCATCAAAGGGTGACGGGTTCAATTCCCAGTCAGGGGTGCATACCTGGGTTGCTTTGCGGGTTCGGTTCCCACCCCCAGCTGGGGCGCTTGGGGGAGGTAACTAGACCATGTGTCTCTCTCACATTGATGTTTCTCTCTCTTTCCCCCTCCCTCCCTCCCTTCCACTGTGTCTGAAAAGCAATGGAAAACATATTCTCAGGTGAGGAATAACAAAAAAAATTAGTAGAAGTGGTAAAATGGTGCTAGTGGTTGTGTGGTGCATGTATTTCAGGCAAAAAGAACAAACACATACAAAGACCCAGTACTGAGAGAGAACCCTGTTTACTGGGAAGATGAACTGAATCTTAATTTCTAAAATGTGAGACCCCATTTTTGACTTCACCAGAGAACCTGCCTGACTGCTTTCAAGTTTCCTGTTTTGCATATGGCAAAAGCTTGCAAATAATCAATCCTTTAACTCTAACTACATGATTCTGCTGTAATTTTATGGAGCACTAATCAAATGTGCCCTTTCCATTTGTTCAATTTTAGGCTTCATAACTTGAGAGATGTGAAAAAATTTAAAAAATATACTGAGAAGAGCCATCAAAGGGAAGGGGCTTTTCAGAAATGATACCTAGAGGGAATGAGCAAACTGACTAAAGTGTGTGGTTTGGAGAAAAGCAGCATAAAGGACTTGTTTGCTCTAAATATTCAGTTATGTAAATGACAATGGCACAGGGGAACAAAACTGAATTTTGAGTTTGTTAAGGAGAATGAACAGAAATGACTTGAAGAATCATGAGAATGGAGTTAGTCACCGGCATAAGGTTTCTGCCCCTGAAAAAATACATTCAAAAGCAACCCCGGTGAGTGTGCTGAATTTCCCTGTCTGTAGATTGCCTGTCACACCTAAGGACCAAGCTGGAGTCTGTACTTTGGACTTACTGCAATCTAGGTCTGCTCCAAGTGAATGCCCAAGGGTGCAGGGACTTTGTCTATTTTACATCTTTAGTACCTAGAACAGCGTTTGGTACACACTTGGTGCTGGAGAAATATCTGTTGAACGGATGAATGGTGGTCAGAGGGATGGATTTGATGATTCCTGAGTCCCTCTTCTGTTCCCTGGAGTCTCAGCTGGAAACCATAGCTGAGGGCATGGCACTCAGGTTTCTCCTTGTCCAGGAAGATTTCCAGACTTGGGAAGGAAGAGCAGCACTTTGACTTTCAGCTGCTTGGGAAATGGTAGCGTCTTGATGTATTTAAAACCAATCAGCACACAAGACTAAGCCTCTGCTATCCCACCTGGTCTTAAGGAAGTCAGGAGGGCACTGTAGACAGAGGCTGTGCAATTGCCCATAGGGTTCTTGGGTGGTTAAAGTGACAGCTTTTAGGTAAAAAACTAATGAAGGATGCTTTTTATTAATCTCTACTTCCCAATTATGGAACTATGCAAACTCCACTTTAAAATTAAAGCAACTTCTACATAATTTGAGGCCCCATGAACCCGAGTTCAGGTTCAGCGCTCTCTGCAGGCTTCAGCGTGTTCTGTGTTCTCATTTGTGCACTAGCATCTCCTATGAGGTCCAATGCCGGGGCAGTAAGGAATAAATGAATTCTCTAAATGCTTTCAGGGACTGAGCATTGCATAGGCTGAGTAAATGGTTACCACTGTGATCAACTTCTCATGGAACTTCTTTTAAGCTCTCCCACAAAATCTTCTGGGTGAGAAGCAGTACTATCTGCACTGGGAGATTTATGGAAACATGGGCTGTTCCCCCCTCTCAAGTCAGTCTGTCAGCAGCATTTACTGAGCAGCCACTGTCTGTCGAATTCATCTCATATTTCAGTTTGGCAAAAATGTGGAGTCTCCGCCTAACAATAGTAATTCCTTGCTGAAATAAAAAGGCAAAAATGAAGGCAGCCCTGCTGTGAAAAGACCACACTGAGCCCTAGTTACAAAATTGAGGGGCCCTGTATGTCTGGAGACTAAGGTGCGTGCCGTGAGTGGCCAGTGAGCCCGCCAGGAGTCGGCTAGGCGGGCTGCGCCTACCATCACGTTGAGGATGTGCTTGTCCTGGGCCTCGTGGTCCAGCCGCTCGGCGGTGTAGAGCACGCCGGTGCCGGGGTCGATGCGGAATTTCCTCATGCTGGCGGAGTCAATGCTGCTGTGGACAGTGTAGCTCAGCTTGTGCTTCTCGTCTCGATCGGTGGCCTCGATCTGCAGTATCTCTGTATCTGGGAGCACGTCCTCGGAGATGGTCACGTCGTAATTGGGCTGAGAGAATTCTGGGCCATTGTCATTATTATCCAGCACTTTGATGAATACCTATAGTTAAAAGAAGAGAAGAGTGGTGACTGATGCCAACTCCCTCGTCGCTAACATAGAGCCCCCGCCCTCTTTCTTCCCGCATGTCTTGGATCCCAGTCTGGAGCAGCTATCTCAATATGTAGGGAGTTCTCCCATGAAAACACTCTGTAATTAGATGCTGACAATAAACCAGGAGTTCGCAGTAGCAGGAACGTACACTACGAGCTGATCAATATTCTCACTATTAATTGAACAGCTGAGCCTGCCCCCAGGGTGTGATAATTCCACAGGATTACTTGAGGCACAATGTGAGAGATCACAAGGTGACCTCAGTGTGTTCTGTTCCTATTATCTTAAGTTCCTGTTATATGCTCCTCATAATTGACTTAATGAGGAGGCAGAGACGGAACGGGAACAGGAACAAAGAAGAGGCTGAGCAAAGGGAGGAATGGACGCAGGGGTGGCGACTGATGTCAGGGCAGTCAGAGCTCTTCAGTGGCAGTGTCCACTCTGCGGCCCTCCTTCAGACCGGACATGATATCAAAGGACATGTCCTTAAACAAAGGACATGATAGCTAAATACAAAGTTCCTAACTTGTGTTCCTTTATAAATCATTTTGTTATAAACATTTTCAGGCCGATATAAAGAACCCTTGTGTATTCATGGCTCAGCTTTGACAGTAACGAATTCAGGGCTAACCTTGTTCCATCGCCCATGTTATTTTGCAGCCAGTTCCAGCCATCATGAAATTTCGGTGTGTGTCTCTAAACGACAGGGACTCGCCGGAAATACACGCCATACCGTTATTGCATCTAAACAGACAGAACTAATCCCTTGTTGTCATTAAATATTCAGTTGGTGTTCATCTTTCTATAATTATTTTTTAAAATGTGTTATATATGTTTGTGTATATATATATATATATATTTTCATAGTTTCTTTTAATCAGGATATGCAAATAAGATCCAAACATTGTGTTTGGTTGATATGTCTCTTAATTTATAGATTTTCCCCTGTATTTCCTTGCAGTTTTTATGCTGTTATTGTTGGCACTGAACAAACTAAGCCATTTCATCTTTAGTTTCCACCGTTTGAATTTCACTCATTCTATCCCCATGGTTTTTTGCTACATCCCTCTGTCCCCTGTATTTCTTATAAATTGGTAGTTTGATGTAGGAGACTCAATTAGATCCAAATTTAATTTCCTCACGCTTTTTTGGACAAAGATCCAACATGAGTGATACAATGTACTTCCATCCGGAGGTATATAATACCTGGTTCTCTTTCTTGTTATGTGATAGTAACAGCCATTGACGATCATTACATGCATAACATTAATTCATTAAAAATGCAAAATGGTAATGTTTTAACTCTATGATTTATTCCTCACTTATTAGCTAGAACGGCTCTAAAAAGAACTATTTAGTTACTCTGAAGCACACTTCCTGTAGCAACAGCAGGATACTTCTTTTCCTCTGTTTATCATTTCAAAATAATGAATTGGTTCTTCAGCTCCTCCCAAAGTGATCAATGAAGTATTTCTTTTCAAGCATCGTTATGACCGACTGAATTTAATCACATCTGATATGTTTCTGTCCATTAAGGTTACTATACTTACTGATGCACAAATGGCCCTTCCTTGGTCAGTGAGAGCCTCTTCAAGTTGGCTCTTACGATCTTGCCACACAACTCTAGTAGTCTTTGATAGCTTACTTGCTTTCCAATAATTTCTATTGGCAATTTTTTTCCAGGGTCATCTTGTACATTTTCTAACCTCAGTCCTGAATTATTCATTTTTCCAAAAAGTGTTGGTTACTTTTTAGTTAGAAAAGACATTTAGGGAAATTGGCATAGTTTTTTGTTGTTGTTGTTGTTAATCTTCACTCAAGGATTTTTTTCCCATTGATTTTTAGAGAGCGAGGAAGGGAGGAAGGGAGGGAGAAAGATAGAGCTAGGGCTAGAGCTAGAGCTAGAGCTAGAGCTAGAGACATTGATGTGAGAGAGACACATCAATTGGTTGCCTCCCACACTCGCTCTGACTGGGGCCAGGGATCGAACCTGCAACCCAGGTATAAGCCCTTGAACCTGAGACCCTTCAGTAAGTGGGGCGGTGCTCTAACCACTGAGAATACTGGCCAGGGCAAAAGTTTTTGTTTGTAATAATTATTTCATGAGTTGGTATTGATAATTCCAATTTAAAATTACGGCATCAAGGTTTTTACTTAATTTCATCCATTTTACATTTGTATCTCCATTTTCCCATGTTGAAACCTCTCATGGTCAATGACATCATCATAATTATTCATTGTTTCGTTTGAAACACAGGAACAAGGCCTCAGCATAACAACGCCAACATTGCCGTAATTACATTACAATTATGGCCATTCAAAACAATTTAATATTATTTTACAGTTATTTTTGTCCTCAGAATATTTCCCGCTGGGGATATATAGTCAAATTAGTATCTTTAAAGTCACTTAGAATAGTTCTTCTCAGTGTAGATGTCCTAACAACTGAACACATATATAAATTCATTTGCTTCCATTTACTTTCTACTTCTAGACTTGTTTTTTTAAACATGTAATTTTGTTTCATCTTATATGTAAAAGTACAAAAGTCAAATTTACAAAAAAGGTAGAGTCAAAGAAATTTAGCTTCTGTATTCCCCTTTCGTCTTGTTCCTTCCTCCTACAGATAAACAGCTTTTTAAAGGTAATGTTATGCTTTATCCATCTATTTTGTTAATATAAACACACTATGCACACTTCCCCCAACGTGCTATTACACTTCACATTATATCAGTGGTTCTCAATCGGTGATGATTTGTCCCCCAGGAACATTCTGCAATATCTGGAGACATTTTTGGTTGTCGTTACTGGGGGAAGGAGTGTTCCTAGGATATAGTGGGTAGAGGGCAATGCACAGGACAGTCTCCCATAACAGAGAGCTCCCTGACCCAAAATGTCAACAGTGTCTTTGCATTATATCCTGAAGGTCAGTCCACAGCAGCTTAGAAATATTCTTCCAACGTGTAGATAGATATATCATAGTTAATTCAATCAGTCCTCTACTGATGTTCATTTAAAACGTTTCTTATTTTTTCTCTTAAAGTGTGTAATAAAAAGCCTTGTGCCATGCACGTCTTTTCATAATTTGGCTAACATATATTTGGGGCACTAGGTTTGGGATTGCTGGGTGGAAGGAGAAGTGCTTATACAGTTTTGGTAGCGATTTCCATATTCCCCTGCCCGAAGGTTTTATCATTCTGCATTACCACAGCCACACAGGGTGGGGCAAAGGTAGGTTTATAGTTGTGAGGACATAAAACACAGACCTTATTCTATTATTACTTATCAATTATTGTATTATTTTCCATGCGAACAACTGTATACTACTTTTATCCCACCCTGTGTGAAAGAATGGCTGTCTTTCCACAGCCGTGCCAACGGAGTATGTATGCAGTAAAACTTTTGGATTTTTGGCAAATCGGATAGATGAGAAATGGCATCTTAGTACAGTTTTCATTTGCTTTTCTTTTATGAGTAAGGTTAAGCATCTTTATCTTTTTATTTATTTAAGAGTCGTTTTTGTTTCTTTTCCTGTTAAAACTATATCAGATCATTCTTTTATGGGTGAAATGAGCTTTTCCTTTATTTTTGGAAAGTATGATGATATAAATTGTGAATGTTTTCACTTTTGTCATTTATTTTTATTTTGCTCATGGAGATTTTTTTGTCATGCAATGTTTTTTATTTTTATGTTCATGTAATTGAATACATCAATCTTTTCCCTTGTTGTTTCTGGACCTTAAGTCATAGTTTAGAACATTTTCTACATTTCTAGGTTATAGTGAACACACTCATTTTTTACAAATAGCATTTACATGTTTCCTTTACCTACATTTCCATCTCTAATCCATTTGGAATTTTTCCTGGTATATTACGTGAGGAATGGATCCAGTTTTATTTTTCCCCCCACATGGCTCTCTATTTATTTCAAAGCCACTTTTTAGATCATCACTTCTCCAGCCATTTAAGAAGCCACCTTCATTGTATACTGAATTTATTCATGCAAATGGTGTACATCGGACTTTTCTATTTTGATCCATTGGTTTACCAGTCTTTTCATGCATCAATGTCAAATGTTTTAATTGCAGAGTCTTTCCAACACATTTTAATTATTTGGAAAAGTTGGGCCCTTTCTTTGTTTTTTGCAGGGTTTCCCTGGCTCTTCTTGCTATTACTCTTCCAACTGAGCATGAGAATCAACCTGCACAGCACCTGACAAAACCCGAAGCACTTTTAAGTCAGGGTTACACTAAGGGGCACTGGTTTCTTTATCACCGAGTCTTCCCATCCAAAAACACAGTTTGTCTTTTTTATTTGTTCAAATCTACTGTTTTGCTTTTTAGAGGTGTTTTAATTGTTCTCAAATAGGGTTTGAACACTTTTTTAAAGTTTATATATGTGCCGTCTTAACTGGAGTCTTCTTTTCCACTACATCTTTTTTCCATTTATTTTGGCTATAAACGTAGGCTATCGATTTTGCTAAGTTAAATTTATAACCTGTTACTTTGCTAAATTTTCTGATCACTTTGCAGTAGTTTTCCCATTCACTCTTTTGAGCTTTTTAGATACATAATTATTCTACATACAAATAGGTATTGTTTTACCATTTTCTTTATAATCCCTGTAACAGAAATTGCTTCATTTAATTGCACTGACCACTACTCACGGCACAATGTTAGCTGGTGGTGGAAATGATGATATTCTTGTCTTACTCCTGACTAATGAGATTGCCTTTAGTGATTGCCCTAGAATGATAGGCAGGCATTTGGGTGCATTCTAGAAGATTTACTTTTAAAGATAAATTTAGCCAGACCATGATTATTCTCATAACTACACTTTGGTCCAGATGCGCTTTTTTGAGTGAGAGAAGGGCGGTGCTCTGACCCTGCCAGGACCACTTGCCCGTGGGGGTGAGCCTGACATGGACACAAGCTTTGTCTGTAGTCCAAGGCAGTAAAAGAACTGAGAAGTGTGCCTATAGAGTTTGGTATTGTTTTTTTATCCCCACTGTACTTGGAAAGTCTACTACATTCTTTGAATGTCAGTTCTTTCCTTTGAAAAGTTCAAGTTAACTTAGTCAAGATGCTAAAATATTTGTGTTCACAGAAGCAGTTATATGAATGGGGTAAAGAAGTCATTCCAGCAGTAAGCCTGCCCCGACCTTCATGAAGTTTCAAAGTCGATGTGCCCTTGAAAAGCTTGCCTCTTTCTGCTTGCTTTGTCCTGAGCCTAATCTACAGTCAGAACAAGTGTTTCTCTGTAAAAGACTTCCTTTTCCTCATTTGCTTTTTATTGCCACAGTTGGGGCCATTTGTGAGCTCCTGAACTAACAAACAAAGCAAAGTAACTCTCAAAGATGCTGTGTTCAAAATAATCAGTGAAAGGCCTAAGAAAGTACAATGGGCTCAGAGCAGGAGGAAACCTGAATGTAGGAAGTCCCTTCAGAGCTGGCTTCAATGCTGCGCATCACACACGCTCTGGCTTTGCAGGCTCCCCTAAGCGAAGCCTGGGTGGATGCCAAGCCTGGCTTTGCAAAGGCTCGCGGTGGGAAGCTCATGGGGCGAGTTGCAGGGCAACTCTCTCTTGTACGAGAACCAATTAAGTACTAAATTACTGAAATTCTGTTCTGCCTCTGTTGGCATTTCAAAACCATATTTAAAACAATCTATAGTTGCGATATCAAGGGTCATGCCCCTTGTATTTTCCCCAAGGTAACAAGTTTTGTTTTTGAATGTATAAATATAAAAATCACGTCAGTTTTGTGTTTGTTTTACAGTTTATAAATCTGTATCATCTTTGTTTCTTAAATTTTATTATCTCTAATTTACCAGTGTTACGAGAATGAGAGAAGTTAAGGGATGTGCCCATAGTCACAATGGCGGGATCAGACTCCAACCTAGGTCTTATGGAGCCACATTCTGAATTCATACCATTCATCGTCCCACTTCATGTGCACTTACATTACATGCACACTAATTATAAAATGCATGTGAACAAATATGTGTGCAAATATTATGTACCTTGCTATACAGAAATCCTAATTCACAAAATAGATAACTGACATGACCATTCTCATTTTAGGAACATCAATCATGGGGTTATTCTACAGAAAATTCCCTGTTCCCCTTAAAATTGGAATCCATTTTCAAAAACTGATTTACTCATAAATTGTCAGGCACAGATCTGTTACATACTGTGACATTTCTTCATTTTTTTTTTTTTTTTTTTTACAGAAAGTCTCACATTAGAGTTGGCTTGCTGCCTTATTTTTTTCTCTATATAATTGCACGTGTTCCAGCATTTTCCTAACTTAAATGTATAAGGAAGTTGTAGGCCACTGCCCTTTTTACCTGCTATGGGTGACATGACACTAAAAGAAAAGAAAGAAAACCTTGGATGAGGGCAGTGTCCCTTGGGAGTCCCTTGATCTAGGAGCAGCTTTGGCAAAAGTGGTTTGTTTGTGCCCTCTCCCCCCACCCCATCTTTGAAGCAGGTGTAAGGTAGAGAGAAAGCAGAATACACATTTTCAAGGTAAAGTGTGCTTTTAAAGAAAGGAGGCTAGTAAGGCACTTCCAGCACATCACTTAGAAAAGAGGAATGGAACCCTCTGACTGGAGGGCAAGGCTAACTTCAGGAACGCGGGTTACAGACCTCCTGGCCCCAGAAAACACAGACTCTGGCAGGAAGCCTCTGTGGCCAATCTCAATGAACTGCCTTTGGGGGCCTAGGAATTTTGAAGATTATCTGAAAGAGATTTTTAATCTCAGTTTGGCTTTGGACCATACAAATACAGGCTGAGTTTCATATCTTTATAAATCAAACCAGGACTTGAATAAGAGAAGTATATTAAAAATCACAAAAGCACACATCATGAGTCCCTGAATCAAATCAATGTAACTTTTAGATTATTGGGGCATACTATCTCTGCTATCTTTCATAAATAACAATAAAAGCTACACACATATTTTATAGTTATCACGTAGATTATTCCAATTTTAAGTTGAAAGGGAAGGTGCCAGTTATGAACTGTTTTCTACTATCCATGACATTATATACATGTAGAAATTGGGAGTAAGTTTTTAAAACTTTGGGATAATTCTTTAAAAATTTTTTTTAATTGAATTTTTTTTTTTTTTTTAGAGACAGAGGAAGGGAGAGGAATAGAGAGATAGAGAGATTGATGAGAGAGAAATATCCATCCGCTGCCTTCTACACGCCCCCTGCTAGAGATAGAATCTGAAACCTGGGCATGTGCCCTGATAGGGAATCAATCCAATGACCTCTTGGTTCATGGGTCAACACTCAACCACTGAGCAACACTGTCTGGGTAAAAACCATGGGATAATTCTTATAACACAAAAAGCACTCAACAATGTTGGCTGGTTGTAGACAAAGAGAAGACTATCAAAGAGCTATCAAAGGTGACCATCCTGGGAGGGAGCATCAAAAACTAGGAAAAGCCCTTGAAATACGCGTCTGGTATGCTCAGAGTACTTGACAAATTCTACCTGGCTTGATCTGCATTGAGGGTGCCTTAAGGCATCATCCTGCACTTTCCACCCTAGGACAAGTCAGAGTGTTCAGAATAGTCCTCCATTAAAAGCCTAGGACGCAGTGCTGGATCATCCCAGTCCCCAGAGTACTCAGGCTCTCATTCATTCCTCACAACAACCTGGGACGCAGTCCCCATGATACAAATGCTCTCAGAGGCGAAGGGATGGCAGTAATAATAGCAGCAGTAGCTAACATTTATTGAGAACTTACTACGTTTAGACCTCATGCTAATATTCTGTATATATATAAACTCATGTAATCCACAGTAATTCTAATGATGCAGGTATGAGTGCGCCCATTTTATAGATGAAAGGACTAGAGTGCAGAGAAATTGACCTGTGCAGCTACTAAGTGGTGGAGCAGGGATTAGAACACAGATTTATCCCTACAAAGGCCGTGCTGTCAAATGCTCTGGTGTATTACATAAAGTACAATAACATCCTTCATAAAATCGACAACTATTTTATGCAGAGGCCCTTGTCCACCTTGCCAGGAGGTTTTGTAGATGGTGGGATGCTTTTTTCTTCCATTTAGAACATCTGCATCTTTATAACTTGAACTCCACAGAACCTTTTTATATCTGTTCTCACACTGGGGAATCTCAGTGAGGAAAACAATGTTTGTCCATCACCAGGCAGTGTAGCTCTGAGGCACAAGAATCCTGTGAGTCGGCACAACAGGCAAAACTGAAGATGAAGGGAAGAGTTTCCGCACAGGCAGAGATCCCCGAGGCTCAGATTTATTTGACATTTGCCAAGTAAATTTCCATGTGTTGTTTATGGCTGATTGAAACTTGTGTCACACCATGTTTTATGATTCCAAATGAACAAAGTAGAGAAAGGTTCCCAAAGGAAAACTGAACAGGTGTTTTGGGGCTACGGGACATTTATTTAGTTACGTGGTGAGGGTATCTGTTTGAAGGAGGAATCATTGGGGTCATGGGCTGGAGCGTGCTTTATAAAAGAAACCTAGAATGCTTTTCTCTGCCCAAACATCCTCTTGTAAAAATGTCCTTGACACCGAGGGCTTTGGCTGACTCAGGAGACAGCACTGTAACTACTGCCGGAGGAGCTGTGGCAAGTGTGAGCAGAGGCTGGATTCCATGGCAGAGGCCGGCGGGGTATCCAGGCCCGACACAGCCCTGTAGACAGAGTAATGGTTTTTTGATGGTAATAATGATGACATATAAGTTTACACTTAGGAAACTGTTAGTTCTCACTTCCTAAGAGGGTCACTGCCCTGGGGATACAGAGTAACCCAGAAGCTTTTGACAAGAAAATCTCTTGATACCCTTTATTAACATGCTTAGCTTGGCCTTGCCAAGGGGAAGCTCCAAGTTCTCCCCGATTCTCTACTTCCTTCCCCACTGCTCTGGAGATCATTTGTCTGAAATAAAATCAATCAAAGTGGGACTCGAACAATGTTCACATTCAAATTCTTATATGCTTCCATATTAATTTTTTAAAAGTGGGTATACATTAGTGACCTGGTTTTAAAATTCTGAATCACTGTGACCTCAGGCATCTAATACAGCTCCTAGCACATAATATGAACTCAACAAATATTTTTGAAATAAGTGCTGTTAAGTGATTTCTCATTGGGTCCTAATGAAATTCTAAAATAAAAGTTTCATTGATAATTTTTTTGGTTCACATGAATCGGTTGTATGCCCTGGACCCAGCATGCCTGCCATATAGGTCCTATTGAATATGTACTGTCTGCCATGCATTCACTTTTCTAAAAATCTCTATAGCATCCTGGGCACACTGAATTACCATTTAATTCAATTATTCTAAAACTCTGGAGAAAAGTATGTAACTGAATATGGTTCCATGCTCTATTTGCATTTTACTCCAATATGCCTTGTGCTTTTAAGTGGTGCTAAAAAGCTGAGGTTGGATATGCTAAGCCATGGCTAATTTGAACAGCCTAATTCAAATTCTCATTTAAAGTGAATTAGCACTAAAGACTTAGCAATGCTGCAAGTGGGTTATTTTATATCAGGCTGGGGGCTTTGTTTTAGATTGTATGACCCCTGTAGGATGTCAACCACGGTGTCCTTTTCTGGTGTCTTGAAAATACTCTGAAACAGTACAGATTTAGGTAGGGTGACTATATAATTTATTGTCCCAACTGGAGCAATTTTAAGTTAATGACACACAGTTATATCAGTGCAGCAGGGGTGAATGGGACTGTCTCAGGCCAACAGGGTCACAGAGTCATCCGAGACAAGGACCAGGAGGAGTCACACGCTGGCTGCCTTGTCCAGTGCATGTCACTCCCTTTCTGGGTTTCAGCTTATTTACATGAAAAGTAAAAGGGCTGTACAATACTAATCTTTATTGTTTCTTAAAATTTCCACCATTCTATGACTATGATTAGAGTCAAAGGAGTGTCAGCACAATGTTGAAACCACTTCACGCTAAGAGGCAGCTGCACAGACAAGCACGAAACATTCCTCGCCTCGTTCAGGCCGCGCAGTTACAGAGGCTGGCATCATATCTTAAGTAAACCAACAGCGGCTGCCTTCAGGGTTGACAAACATTTCATCTTCACCACCTGAAACCTGCGTTGGGGAGGACTCCGAGGACATCTGGGCGCAGCAGGTCTCTCTGATGCCAAAATACAAAACAAAACATCTTCTTGTCCCTAGGGTGAATCTGCCCACGTGATACCAGCACCGTGCTCGCCTCACCCGGACATTCCCCTCCTCTGCCTCAGTGCCCTTCCACGGCGCCCGAGCAGCGGGCAGGAGGGCCCTGGCCCGGGCTGCGTGGGGGCCCCTAGGCTGTGGGCGCGGGGCCCAGGCCTCAGCGGTCTGCGCCGCGCTCCCGGATCGGGGGGTCCCACAGCGCAGCCAGAGCCAGGCCCCGGCACACGGCGACACGGGAGATGGGAGCCGGGGCACCTAGGTCTCAGGCCTTGTTTTTATTAACGCCGTGTGACCTCAGCTATATCACTCACCTGACTGTAGCTTGTAAAATGAATTTGGGCTCTTAGGTATTTTCTAGCTCTAACTTACTGTGACTAACAAATGGGGTGCAGAATATCACGGTGTATTAACTCAGACAATAGAGGCGCTCTCCTCTTTGTAAATTCGAGGAAAGCTGACTTTGTTGTCAAAGAGATAAATCTACAGTAAATGATCAGGAAACAAACACGTCTCACTCTCCCATACATGAACAATCACGATTTCTTGAAAGAAGCAGCTGAGTTATACAATACCCTTGACAGAATCTTTTTTCTAGGTTGTTTTCTCAAATGATTCTTTTTAAACACTAGAAATCCATGGATCTAATTTACTATGTCCAATACACTTTGTAATTGCTTACAACTCAGACTTGAGCTGACCTTTTGGCAATTCCACTATTTAGCAATTTGACGTCTTACCTGAGTGACAGCAACATTTGTCCCATCGGTGACTTCCACAGTCATATTATAAATGGACCTCTGCTCTGCATCCAAAGGTTTTGCAATGACAATGGTCCCGACACCCTTCTCTGCGTCAAAAGAGCTGTCAAAATTCCCCCCTGATGATTTCACAAAAACAACATCAAATTAGCATACCTGACAAGTTATTACATGTATTGAAGCACATAGCTTTAAAGGGAGCTCTTATGTAATATTTTTTTTGACAGGAATCCTTATGTTTCAATTTTGTACACATTAAATGGGACGTATTTATTACTAACTTAATTCACATTTTAAAACACAGCCTCTAGAGTACATAACAAATGTCACCCAAAAATAATGTATTGCAAAGAAAACCTGAGCAGTAATGCTAGAGTAGTGAAGCATAAACTGACTCCATAGAATATTTAGAAAGCTAAAGGCCCATCAACCCCTCATGGCTTCTGTGCTAGGAATTTGTTAATTTTTTTGCTTTTGAAAAGTAGATTAAATTCTAAGTAAACAAATAGTCCAGTTATGATTAACAAAAATGCGTAGACACTCTTCAATCTATTCCAGGGTTGATGGTAAACATTTGGTTACTAGAGTTCTGAGTCCCTCAATTTCATGTCAAAAATGAAATGATAAATTCTGGAAAATAAGAAAAAGCAAAAAATAAATAAATTTCATATTAAAATTTTATATCTGCAAGTTAGAACATTTATAGAAATGTATTTATGCCATTTTGACAATGTGAATTATTTTTCTCCCTCCAAAGTAGAAAGTCTATGGGGGATTTATAAAATGAAAATCAACTTATAAAACAATTAAACAATTAATATAAAATTTAGAAAACTTTACTTTTTCCCTCCTGGACCAGGTATAATCCCAATCTGTAAATGATGTGCTTAAGACAACACAGGCTTTATAAAGTTATTATAGATGTTTTCCATCTCTGTGAACCAAAGTGTGGTTTATGATCATTCCAAAATGAAAGATTTATTTTTAAGGCAAAGAGAAGATAATGGTTTATACCATTTACATGCTGAAACAATATAAATTAAATACCAGTATATGTTCCAAGCTCTATTTATTTTTGTCTGAAATTTCATGATGTCACTTTTGTTCCTGGGCAGTAATTTTATTTAACCAAAGCACACAGAGCAATGCATTTACTGAATTTCCTGTTTTAGAAAAAAAATCTTGGCTTCTTGTACAGTCTACATTCTTTTCATTTCATTCTGTTGATCAATGAACATGACTATATGAAATTTCTACGATATTACAATCACAAATGAGCAGATGAGTTCAGGGAAAGGAGAATTTTACTTGAATTACTAGAATTTGACCAACGGTGACATAAAATAAATACAGTAACCTCTCTGCCCCCCTTATCCACAGGGAATAAGGGGAACTCCTTAACTAGATGCCTGAAACCCAGGATGGTACTGAACTCTGCATACACTATGATTTTTCCTACACATACATACCCATAATAAAGTTTAATTTATAAATTAGGCACAGTTAGAGCTTAACGACACCGACTAATAATAAAATAGAATAATTCTAACAATACACATTTTGCAATAAAAGTTATGTGACTGTGGTCTCTCTCAAAATATCTTGCACTGCGCTCACCCTTCTGGTAATGCTGTGAGATGATGCAATGCCTAAGTGAGGTGAGTGACAGGTATTTGCAGAGCGAGGTTGACTGCAGGTAACTGAAACCACAGAAAGCGAAATCATGGATAAGGGGGGGACTACTGTAATATGGTTAATTACAAAAAGCCTGGTCCTACATATTTCAAATACTTACTGCTTGCAGCTGTCAAATACACTTAAGATTATTTAATTGCCAGAGCGAACATAATTGCCCTTGACATTTAATTAAAGTTATGGAGATACAGGGGTACCACAGAATTGCTTGGAGATGATATATTTTTCAAGAATTTCATCTGAAAAGAGACTCATCTTCCAATTAATATCTTTAACTGATTTACTGATAACTAAATGTTAATACCAAAAAAAATCTTTTGAAGAACAGGGTAAGGAGAAAGAAAAGAAAATCTAGGCTGAAAAAGGGGAAGCAAGTCTTAGGTCACCACGTCTTCTTCAAGGGGAATGTTTATGTTGATAATCACGTGAAGTAAAACGCAAAGCTGATCCAAGTGTCTGGAGTAACCATCTTAATGAGCAAAGGAAAATCACTTGCTATCAAGCGGTACCTTCTGAAAAAACTTTGCCACAGAAACTTGCAAAGAAAGAACATAAACTCTCCTCGGACCTGTGTAGAAAAGAAGATGAGAATGCAACTTCTCAAGATGTTTCTGGTGGGTATAAAATCATATTTTAAGTCACATTTAAAATCAGTTTTAGAATGTTGTCTTAATCAAGATATTTACAGTCGCTCCCCCTTATCTCTGATTTAACTTTCAACCGTGGTCTGAAGAGTAAGTGGAAATTCATAAATTTTAAATTGCTTGTCCTTCTTAGTGTGATTAAATCCTGAGCTGTCTAGCTCTGTCTTGCCCCCCGCCTGAGCCATTCCTTTGTCCTGTTTATATAAGTTTTATGTCTCCCGCCCCTTAGTCACTTAGTAGCCAGCTTGGTTATCTCTAACTTGCATTCAAGCAACCCTTATTTGACTTAATAATGGGCCCAAAGTGATGCTGGCAAGTCGGATATGCCAAAGAGAAAGCAAAAGGTGATTCATTTAAGCAGAAAGGTAAAAGTTCTTAAGGAAGGAAAAAATTATCTTATGCGGAGCCTGCTAAGATCCATGATAAGAGTGAATTTTCTATCTGTGATATTCGTGAAGAAGGAAAAATAAATTTGTGCTAGTTTTGCTGTTGTACCTCAAACTGTAAAAGTCACGGTCACAATCAATGGTGAGTGCTTAGTTAAGATGGAAAAGGCATTAAATTTGTGGAGAGACGACATGAACAGAAATTGTGTTCTGAGTGATGGCTTCATTTTGTGCCAGGAAGTACTGAGCAAATGCAGATGTCAGCAAAGGACCCCTGAAACTGAAACGAGGGACACCATGCCATTTACTGCAAGAAAGGGGAGGTTACACAGGTTCAGGATCAGGTTTACGCTGAAAAAGAAAAATTACTGGAGAGAGAAAGGCCACCTTCACATAACTTTTAGTACAGTATATTGTTATAACTGTCTTATTTTTATTATTAATTATTGTTGTGAACCTCTTACTGTGCCTAATTTATGAATTAAACTTCATCATAGGTATGCACGTATAGGAAAAAACAGTATATGTAGGGTATGATATTATCCAGTTTCAGGTTTCCACGGGGGTCTTGGAACATATCCCCCGAGGACAAGGGGAAACGACTACACTTTTTTAAATCTGAGGACACTGATTGTTTTTCCTTGGGGAGGTGAGGGTGGGAAAAGAGGTCACCTTTCAACATCAATTATTTTAGAAGATGAAAATTTGTAGATTAAGGCAAAATAGAAATTATGCAAATTATAAGACACTGATTCAGAGCACATGCAAAGATGCCGGTTTCAGTTACTGTTTAAATGGGGCAATCCTATATGTTCTCCTTCACCTGCCTGAGACTCACGTTTTCCTCGGGGCCCTGTGCAGAAATACATCATCATTTCATGCGCTTAGTGGCATAAAATGGACATATTTTACATATGGCATGGAGATTGTGTGCTTTATCATTAGTTATTTTTCATATCAAATAATATTTCTACTTTTAGGGCTGTGATTTTTTATAGTTCTCTGTCTTCCTCTGTGTGAGTGTGTGTGTATCTCCTTCTTTCACCTTTACTATTTTAAATACTCTAGAACAGAAATCTCTAAAGGGATTGGGGAGACAGACAAAAAATAGATCAAGGAGCGCTTGAGACAGCCTGTGAAGTCTTTCTCAGCCCATCAACATGGCTAACAGCCATTGATGATCACCCCCAGGGCATTTGCTCCCGCTTAAACCAAGATTTCATGTAAAGCAAGGTTCCCAAAATCTTCCCCGTGTTTTAACATGAATTTCTGACAGGGGACACAGAATCTAGACCAGCAGTTCACCATCAACCCTCACACAATTTAATAACCTACCACTTATGCATTCCCATCTCATAAAGGACTCCGTCTCTCTCCCCCAGGGCTCATTTTTCAGGCTCCCTTTTAGCCTGAAAGGTGATTTCATTTCATAGCAAACCATGTCCAATTCATCTGGGGTGAGGAGATCAAGTGGAAGGAGTCCACTTTCACTAGCAGCATTCCGCTTAGACAAGATGTGCTTCCTCAGAGCCAGTAACGCAACATGCAAAGCCGAGTGGGCTGCTGCAGCAGCGGGAGCTCAACAAAAGGTGCGGGAGGGGGCACCGCCGAGCGGGTCTGAGTTTCAACAAAGAGGGGACCGCAAAAGTCACAGCCCGAGCGTTGCTGCAGGGGTGTGCGGCAGAGATGGTTAAAAGCGAGGTTGTGAACAGCCCACATAACAGATAATTCATGTCGGGGACAACTCTCTGTGACTGTTTTCCATCAAGACAGGTATAATAGGGTAAACAAAGAGCAGAGGAGGCATCTTGGATCTCTGTTGGATTCTAAAGTTAAACAGAGCAAGTTGGAATGTCCTAAAAATCTTTTTAAAACGGGGCAAGAATGAAAATCCTTTGAGCCAGCAGCTACTGCTTGAATGTGCTGGGCAGCAGGGAGTTCGGTCACAATTTAGACAAGTTTTTCTCTAAGGAAGGGCACGAAGCTTCGCCATCTCTCCATGATGAGCCCCAGTGGTGACTGTCCCACTGCTTCCCTTTTAGAGAAGCTTCTGGGTCCCTCCCTGAGCCTATGATTCTATTCCCTCTCGGTGCAATTGTAAAAATATCAACCAAGCTAGTAGTCACCAAGGGGGAAGTGTTATTTGAGAAGCTTCCAAAACACTGAGCTGCTGCATCTCAATGAATTAAGGGAGTCGTTCACAAGCTGTTCATTCAAGTTCCGCGTGTACACGGGACTTAAGGAAAAATGCTAAACACCAGTTACGGTTTGATCGTGAATAATTTTCTGCCTTGGAAAGAAGCAAGCACAGCACGGGGCTGAAAAGGGTGTTTACATGGAAGGCAGGAGATGCAGGGTGGAGGTCAGGAAACAGTGGTAGGAAGGAAAATCCCTTCTAGAATCTTATGTAAAATTCATTTTCTTAAAACAATGAATTTAGAAAGTACTGTTGAGGCTTTTTACCATTTTCCTAAAATCTCTTCAGGTGTGCTCCCTGGCCTGTCTTGTTGCTTTGGAGGAAAGAGATGCCTGTTTGGGATCAAATTAGGGGCAGAGTGCAGAATAGGAGAAATGAAGTATTTGATGCCAATTGAATGACTGAGCAAGCGTCACCTTGACGGAGAGATAGCTATATTAGAAATGGTGCACAGACATGGCTTCTTTCAGGAGGGGTGGGTAAGAGTTTTGTGATAAAGAAATATGGCCATTTGGTTAGAGAAGACCCAGGGATGTCCAAGCTCTTGTCAGAGAACAGAGCTGTTGCTAGTGCTACCAAAGAGTTTAACTTGTCTGCTTGATCCAACCCTAATAAGAGAGGGCTCCATTGGGGACAAGCTTCAAGAAGGCAGGTGTTAGCTTGAGACAGAAGTATCTAAGAACCCACAGTCTGCAGAAACCGAGGACAGTAAGCATCCAGGCAGTCTTTATCTACTGCAATACAGAAAGGTATTTCTGCTAGAGTTGAACCTATGTAGTAGCTCACACCATCAGAGAATTATTTTCAAAGAACAGCCTTTCTCCTCTCTACACATTGGGTGAGGCAAATAAACAAAAATATTGTCATTGTTTACTATCTACAAGAAACACTTTTTCTAGCCTAAGTCAGGCCTGAAGCTAGAAAAGTGGGTGGCAACATCCCCCATCAAGCTGTGGGTGAAGAGGAATTATTCGAAGTGTGTAATAATGGTGGCCTTTACAATACAAATATTTGCCATTGGGATAAAGGTATGGGGACTGAACGGTGAACCACAGTGTGTGCACATTAGAGAGTATGTAAATCACAGAGCTACTGGGTTGAAATTAGAGTCTCCTGGGAAGTGTGAAGATGCGTGATAAAGACACAAAGGATTATGGGTTAATTTTGTTCCCTTCATTTTTTTCCCCTTTTAACACACAGAAGGAACATGCTGTGCGTTGGGCTGTTTAAACACAGAACAGCTGAAATTTATTATGTTTCCTTTTAATAACAGCTTTCTTAACTAGGTTACAAGTTGGGCTTCTGTTTCTGGAAGCTAAGGAGAGTCTAACTGTATAGCATCTTGTGAGCAGTGGTCTCTTTGGAGGCACAAGGAAGTGACTGACAGATCCTTGGTGCAGGAAGTCCGGGCTTGGGAACAAAAGCATGCTGGCCATACCATTTTTGTGAATTCATATCATGGTGGGAGGAAAGAGATGCAGTTAAACAAAATTCGGGTAGATTGTAACTATGGAAATGAGGAGAGTACTCTCAGGGGGAAAAGCATGCTGAAACACTATTTGTGCTCACTTAATGAGAATTCATCAGTTACAGCATTTGTAAGCTGTAAGTGCTAGGCCAGGATGTTATAGTCTCTGTAACCCTAGTGTCAGTACAAGTGTCTGAATGTACTAGGTTTATAATGGAAACGAGCCTTGACCTCCCTTGGAAGAGTCATAGAGTGTTTACCTAGGCAAGACCTACACTTTAACCCGAGACCTCATTTCAGGTGCATGCTGACGGTGTAGGCCTCGCATCTATTCTTAGCATTCAATTATAGTGCACCGATACGCGTCTTAACCCTTGAGAAGCACTCTTCCCTCTCTCTCCCTTCTACTGTTAGCTTGGCCTAGGAAGATGCTTAGGTAAGGAGGAAGGGAAGAGAGAAGAAAGTTTCAATGGCTAAGGATAAATAGGTAAGAAATCTCGAAAGTGAGGACGAAACATCTGAATATGATAAAGAAAACAATAGGTTTGTAGAGAAAGGGAAAGATGTCAGCAGACTGAGAAAAAAAAAAAAAGACTCTGTTAGGTGAGAAAGGATTTTCAAAAGGGAGATTTGGTGGAAGAGGGGCCATATCTATACTGAAAGCAACCAGCACCTGGGGAAAAAATCTTACTTTTGCAGTGAAATACAGAGTTGGTGTTTCAAGATGTTGTTGGCTAGATGTGGGGGTGGAAATAAAATCATGTTCTGTTTGGGCCTCCGGCTGAGTAGGTTCGGTTGGTAGGAGAAGCTTGGCTAGATGTCTCCAGATCCCCAGAGGGACAATCCTGTGGTCTTCATTAAAAGAGCTACTCAGTACACTGACACCAAGAGGATTCTATAGGAAGAGTATAGCACTTAGAAATACAAAGATGGAGAAACAGAAAACTGATACCATGATTTTGATAGTGATCCCCAGACATATATTTGGAGCAGCCTAAAGGGCCTCCTTCTAGGGAGCCCTCTAGGGAGGGCTCTCATTTGCAAACTTCCCCTCTGATCTTGGTGCATTCTCATTTTGTCAAATGTGGGGTGGTTGATATGGCTGGGAATACAATGGAAGGTCACACTGACTCAGAGTTGGCCTCAGGCAGCTTCACAGGGTTAATTGGCTACCTGGGCCATCTCCATTGGTCACCACTGTTTATTCCACACACCCTCAGTGGACTGCCACAGAAGGAAAGAATGGAGAGACAACGGCCTTGACCTTAAGGTTTAAGAACGGAGACAGGATAAACACGAATGAAAACACAACAGCACTAATAATGCTGAGATAAAAACATGCAAGTAAGGTAACATGCAGCACTACTAGGCATGCTTACCTACACACAATCACATACATACACATGCGGGAATGTTGAGGAATTGCAAAACCAACTTGGCTAACTTGGCTGGTTAGACTGAGCATCAGCGAAAGGTGTGCTTGCAGGATTTCTGAGAGTGGGTGGGGAAGGTGGTGGGATGGGCTGAGGAACAGAAGGTTGCATGCATGGGTCACACAAGGGACAGAAAGCAGTGTTGTCAGGTTGTTGAGGTGCTTGCAAACTGGACTGTCAGGGAAGAAGGGAGATAAACTGGTGGCTGATGAGAGAGGGTAGGTCCTCCCACAGCTCAGGACAGCACCCCAGGAGCCCTGTTGCCTACTGGGTTTTGACTGTACTCTCCTTTGGGTTATTTAAAAGAAGTCACTATCACACATGCCCTTTGAGGCCCGGCACCAGTGACACATGTTGACACTGAAATGCACTTGCTGGGACTCCAACTGGGGATGATGGTGAAGGAATCACCAAAGCTGATAGCACAGACAACCAGGCGATGCATATATGCAACCCTTTGTTTCACCAAGAAAGAGGAAGCTGCATCAGATAATAGCTTAATGAGCTGAAAATTCCTGAGAAGAGACAGACATGGAGACACCTTTCATGGATCAGAGGAGCTTGCATTTCAAATGCATTAAGTGGAGATGAAGGAGTTGAAAGCTTGGAATGAGGATGGTCATGTACACGGCGCTGTGATTAATGCCAAATAAGTAAAACAAAGACTTTCTACCATCACTCCATAAAATGAAATATGTAGAAAACAAGCCTTTTCTTTCTGGGAGTTCAGAGGACCCTCTACTGAGGTTTGATTGGGGATTATGGGGCATTCTTTTTCTGTGCCCCATTAAAACAGATGTGGAATGTTCTAAATGATTTTCCCAGATCCAACCATTCCTGGGAAGAGAAGCAGGTTCCTGCCCATCCTTTCCAGGCAATGACATGTGGAAGGAAATGATTCCCCCAGACCAGCAATCTGGAATCCCCGCCTCCCACGGAGAACCGTGGGAAGTCAGCTCCAGCTCAACCAGAGGCAGATCCAGGGCTGGCACATGCTCTCCCTTCTCTCCTCTTAGCAACAGCATGTTATGTTTCTTGGTCCTCGGCACTTATTTCCTTTCCACCGCCTCTCCCTGCAGGTCTGTTGAGGGCAGTAATGCTGTTTTGCCCTCTCCTTTTGCAGCCTGGCGTGCGTGCTTGCTTGCTTTCAAGGAATTCAAAGGTTGGCTCCCAAGGTCTATCCTGCATGCTTCCATCTGCTTTTTCTATTCAGCTCTTGAGGGAAGCTCTCACTGGCTATATATCTCAGTTCCACTTCCTGCCCTTCCTTTTGTGGAGAGCAGCCAGGAAACTCTTCCTGGTGGGGTGTTTTGGTCTAGGAATGGCATTACGGCTACAAAACAGACTCGTTGGGATATGTTTTAATTTACTTCTCAACTGGAAAAGGCCCAGGTAAATAAACCAACCTACAAAAAAGATGAAAAGAAAACAACCAAAAGCCCGCACTACCTCAAAAACAAAGAAAAAAAATGAAAAAATAAATCAAAACAACCCCCACCCTAAATCCAAACCCCATCCAACCTCAAACAAAAGAGTCACTGGATACGAGTAATGCAATAGCTGTTAGAGGCATGTATGAAGTCTGTGGGCTGCACTTCAGCCTGTCACAGGCAGTTATGAAAGATGTAATTTAATTCGCTTAAAAAAACTGTAAAAGGCAGATTGGATAGCTGTATTTTAGCAAATGTGTTTGCACTAAGGGTACCTTCTGTTGAACAGTTCTGCCCACAAGCTGTCTGTAGAATATAGAACATCTCTCGAGCATGCTTGCCACCTTGAAGCAGGGCAGTCGGGAGCAGAAAAAAAAAAAGAACAGAATGCAGAAAAAAGGTGAAGAAAAAGAGAGAAATGAAGGACAGCAAGTCTAGTACCATCAATACATTTAGAAATGAGATTAGCCAAGTGTGACAATAGAATTTAAATGACACACGGAAAGACATTAAGATTGCAGTAAATAACGTACTATGGAAAATCCAGCCAGAGAGCACTTTCTGTTCAGCTTGGCTACAGAGTCGGAACGAAAGCACAGGTCTACTATTCATTTTACTGGCTCTTTTGCATTCCAGCACTATACATGTTTTAATCTGAGCACTGATCATTAGTGGTTTTTGTTGTTGTTTTTGGTTTGTTTGTTTGTTTTTTTGCTAGTTGCTCCAAACAGCAAATGACCACATTGCCCCATACAGCTCTGGAGGACTCAGACTTACCAACTATGTCAAACCACAGAGGGGTGTTAGCTGGCTGCACAGACACCACCCCCACAATCTCGGTGACTCTATCGCTTTCCATGACTGTGAAGTTATAAAATGGCTCATCGAAGGTTAGCGGTATAGGTGAAGGGGGTGGTTTCTTAATCCATTCAATGTGGAGGCGGGCCGTGGAGGATTTCTGTGGGCGCCCATTGTCCACCGCCTTTATCTACTCACACACGGAGAGAACACAGAAAGATGTCTGAGAGCTCGGACCCTTGTGGAAGTGTGGATCTGTCACTCATACATTGTCGAGCTGAGCGACCATACTCATCACAGTGTCAGCAAAGGGAAGAAAGAGTGGAGATCTGGGGAGAATGAGCTCAGGAGTTGGGGGCAAACAACTTGGTCGTGTGGGGGTCCCGTGCCACATTTGCCAGAAGATGATTTGGACCACAGCCAACTTTACAGATGTGAAAAACTTGAAAAACAAATGTTGCACTTACGGTTTTTAGCATTTTATGTTCATGAATGATAGTTACATGAGTAGAAATAGCTCATTTGATTCTTTATACCTCTGAGGGTGATGCTTGAAAGGAAATACAGTACACTGTGAATCTCTGCTTGGGTGCGAATAAAGTGTGTGTGCACAAAACTGTGCGTGTTCGTGTGTGCGTGCGCGTGCGTGAATGGTCATGTTTTGCAGCTCCTTTCTTCTGCTTTCCCCTGGAGAAGGATTCCACTCGCACAGAATCCCAGGTAAGCGATGGGGGCAGGTGTGGCAAAGGCAACAGCCTTGCTCTAACCACCTCAGAGGCCCTTCAGTTATGTCAGCTGAATGGTGAAGAGCTCTCTTGGTGCAAGCATGGGCTCCTGAGGGCAGGGGAGTGGGAGAGAGGGTGTTAATGATCCTTTTGTATGGTCTGATAGAAAAGCTGAGGAAAGCATATGTGCAGCGTTAACTGCAATGGTGTCCTGGACTTAAATTGGGGGTGTGTGTGCGGTGAGCAGTTAATTCCAATAGGCTGACACCACTGAGAGAAAATAAAAATAAAGGATTTACAAATAGTAGATTAAAATAACATTTATAGATGCATGGCCAATAGTTATAGCCTTTAAAAACAGTGGCAACTCATAACTCCCTAATGCTCTATGTTCATGGATGATCACTTTGCCCTGGAAAATTCCTGTGAGATGGAGGACCCTGGAAGTAGATGTCTTAGGTCAGGTTTCCTAGGAGCAGAGTCTGAAACAGGGATTTGAGTACAAATGATGCTTTTGGGGGCGGGGAAGTGTTCTTAGAAGAAAGGAAGTGAAGAAAGCTGGATGGACAGGGGAAGATGTTAAGCAACGATGTGGTCTCAGCTACAGTCTGATCTCATCCTGATCCCACAGGGAGCTTGGAGTCATTAACTGCACCATAGAGTTGGATCCACCTGGAGGCTAGGGGGTTGGATTTTCGCATCGGATGTGGGTCAGTCATTGGCTGTGGGCTGCCGGGCTGGGGTGGGAATGTGGAACCCAGAAGGTCAGTCAAGCATAACTCTCTGAAGAAGGGAGCAGCTATGAGCCCTCAGCAGCCAACATTCAGCCACAGCAGTTCAGGCATAGCTGCACCAGCTGGTAAAGGGAATCTGGGTGGGGCACCAACAGTATCCACTGCAGTCCATCCAGTCCTCATAGATTCCCATTGGCTACTCTCACACAGCTGCAGTAGCACTTATTACATCAGAGCTTTTAATGGTAGAAACAGAGCTAGTCTTTTATTATCTTCTTTCCTTTGCCCACTGTTCTGGATGTATTACTGAGCAGGGAAAGGACCCAAGTCCAGACCACAGGAGTGAAAAGAGAAATTAAGAAACTCAGACCATCTTTTAAAATAGTAAAGAGTTGACTGTATATAGCAGAGACTGTTGAGAACTAAGAGAAGGATGGCATATGGCATTAACTCTTTTTAGGGAGCCTGGAAAGTGCTCATCATTTGTAGGATGACCAGTCCCCTTTCTGGCATAGGCACTGCAGGTCTAATGTGGTTAGGGGTGGAGGTAGCAGGCTGGTACCTTAGACATGGGAGTTTGTCTCTTTGAGATGGTGCTTATGGTTGTTTTTATTTTTAATTTGCCAACACTGAAAAATTTAGTCACTTTTTACTTAAGGTTTTTTTCACTTTTTAGAGACTAAGCATAGCTGTGATTTGTGTCTCACAATTCACACAGTTCAATTCATGTTCTATCACATTGTCAGCAATTACAAGAGTTGTTTTCTTTGTGAATTCTGGGAGACACATTGAGTGATGCCGAATAGCAGGTGGGATATGTCACTCTGCTATTCTCCTACCCTTAGTTTGCATCTATTCTCAGTACCTTGAAATGATTTAGGGTTGCAGGAAGTATGCTGAGTATGTGATGGAGCAGGCTGTGGACTGGGAATGGGGGAGGTCTACCATTTGCAAAGGAAATGGTATTATTTAAGAATATCACTGAAACAGAGGTAGCCTTCCACTGCTACGTGGCTGTACCTTTTACTCTAAAGATGTTTTGTTCAAAGGAATATACACGAATAAGAAAGTGATTCCCTCCCCCCATTAATGTTATTGAGGTTCAGAAAAATCTTACCGTTAGGATGTCATAACTCCCTGCTGTAAATTGCTTTCTGGATGAAACCATGCCAGTTTTAGGGTCAATAAAGAACTTTCCATCATCATTCCCATCCACTACACTGTAGGAGATTTCTGCGTTGGGGCCCTCATCTCTATCAAACGCGAAAGCCCTGTAAATGGGTTCCCCCCTCTTCTTCCGGTCACGCTCCGGTAGCTTGATCTGGTAGACCTTCTCTGGGAACTGAGGCTTGTTGTCATTTTCATCCAGAACCTGAACCACCACCCAAATGGTTGACTGTTTTGGAGAGGAACCGCCATCTGTCACTGTCACCTGAGATTTGAAAGAGAAAGCATTTGACAATCAGAAAGAAGAAAATCTTTTCTTGCTATTCCTCTTCATGCCACCCCACAAAAGGGTGCCCGAGAACATCTCCACTTTTCCTATTCCTGTAGCTCATGTCAAATGCATAACTTCAGAGTTCAGCCACAGACGCACGGGAACGCCCCACATCCAGCCACACACATCATCGCTGAAAGGCTAGGAGGGAGGCGAGGGGCTCAGATTATGGGGCGAAGAGGGAGAAGAAACAGGACCGCTTTACAGAATGCGCCTGCTCAGGCAGACTCAGTGGGCCTAAACTATGCTCCCCTCAACAGGCACAAAAGACAATACAATTATCATATGTTAACCCCTGCTGTTCCTTCTAATCCTTGGACAATGCTATCACCATTCAGATTTTTTCACTATTCATTTTCTTTTCCATCTTCATGAAAAATTTGTGATTTTTACATTGTTAATGAACAAAAAGGAAACTGAAATATACTTTGCAATTCTGATGGTACATGTGACATTTAAAATATGTTTTGACAGTCACAAAACAACTCCCCCCCCCTCTGGAAAATGGGAGGGGAATGGACACCCCTTCCCATATCTCTGAGTCACAGTGATGAGAATTGCTATCATATTAATACTTAACATGTGGATGGTGACACAGTATATAAAGCACTCTTCCATGAGTTTCACTTTCTGAAACGCCCTCTTCAGTAAGTGGAGCAGGCTTATTTATTCCCATTTTACAGATAATAAAAGAGAGGCACAGAGGTCTCACTGTTACCAAGTGCTAAAGCCAAGTATTGAATTTTTGGCAATTCTGCTTTACCACAAAGCCTGGACAGCTTATTACCTCAAACTATGTATTTGGAGACTGGAAGGCACATGAAGATGCATTTGTCATCAATAGAAGAAAAACAACAGTGAATTACAGCACCTGGCCATCCAGTTTTTCACCTAATAAACCAACTTGACAGGAATAACGGGAAAAAAAGGCCAAAAATTTGGCAAAGCTATCTAATTTAGTTTCTTTTACAAGCTGCCTAGGAGGATGGCTTTCATAGATTTATGGTAAATTTTCAGACAAGTTCTTTCTTTCTTTGAAAAATCAATCAAGTTTCCTTCCAAAGTTATTTTCCCCATTGGTTTGTTATGTTTCACAAAAGAAACACATCAAGGCCAATATGTGCCAAGGCTGGATTTTGACTCTTGAGCTAATTCCTGGACATGCTGAGTTCCAAAGAGGCACGTTCTGCTGCTGCCAAACTAAAATGTTATACTCCCAGGTGAGCTGTGTTGACCAAAACACATTGATTTCTTGGCTGTTCAACTCCTCTGTCTTTCTTTTCTGCTTCAACAGCCACTTTCCGAATCCAGACAACTCTCAGTCTTCACCAAGCACAGAATCACCTCCTCACTGCTTGTCACTAAATGCCCCATGGTGAGCTCTGAGATGGAGCTCTGGTGCTGATTTAGGGCAGGTGGCTGCCAAGGAAAAGAGCGACTCTCTTGACTGTGGCTCACTGCTCACTTGAGGATCCTGCTATTGTAATAATGTTTTCCTTTGGAGTAAACATGGATTGACAATCCAGGTCCTCAAGGTGTGTGCAACAGGGAAGGGTGGCAACTGCATAGGTTCATGAAGCATCTCCCCTCCCAGGTGTGCTATGGGAGTTGAGTTACCTCCATCACCACCTCATCTCAAGCACCCAGCTCTCTTGCTCCCTCAGGCTACACAGGCATCCATCAGGCCCTGAATACACTCAACCATCTCAGGGGTTTGCACATGATGTCTTCTCTCCTTGGAGGGCTATCCCCATCCCTTCACCTGGGTCTTACCTACTTATCCTTTAGGTCCACCTGAAATATAACTTCCTCAGAGATGTCTCCTCTGACCCCACAGGCCAAGTGCTAGCCCCCTCTTCTAATCCCCTCCCAAATTATGTACTGTTAAATAGCCCTAAGTACTTTTCTTTTGCAGTACTTGCTGTTGTGGATATTAACTACATACATGATTCTCCAACCTAAGCTAATAAGAGCAAAACAGACTTTGCCTTTTTTTAAATCCTCATTTGAGGATATTTTTTCCATTGCTTTTCAGAGAGAGTGAAGCGGGGGGAGAGAGAGAGAGAGAGAGAGAGAAAGAGAAATATCGATGTGAGAGAGACACATCGATTGGTTGCCTACTGCAAGTGCCCTGACCAGGGCGGAGCCTGCAACCAAGGTATGTGCCCTTGGCCAGAATCAAACCTGGGACCCTTCAGTCCATGGGCCAGTGCTCTAACCACTGAGCCAAACTGGCCAGGGCAGACTTTGCTTTTTTTGTTCACTGCTCTCACCCCTGTGTCAAACCACACAGAACATGCGCCACACATGCTTATTTAATGAATTAGACTATAATTCAGCTTCTACTTGGACAACCTTTTTAGCCAAAGCAGTCTCACCGTATAAAACCTTCATAGATCATTCAACGCCCTTCATAACATTATTACAAGCTGCCTTTCCCGCCTTTGGCCTATAACTCTTCCATCTTCTTACCCATGGCTTCAATTGCCACCCATATGCTGATAATTCCCCAATGTGCACTCTTGTGCCTAAACCGCGTTTTCCATCTCCAAACCAACATGTTCAATTATTTACTAGGAATCTACTCTCTGGCCCTCTCACATGCACCCCAACACCCCCAAATCACAGACTGAAATCATTATCCTTAAACTTCTTCCTTTTCCTATTTTCACTGTCTCAGGGAATGATGACCCCATCTACTCTCACACTGGTCCACACCAGAATCCTGGGCATCCATCTAGAACCAATGCTCTGTCTAACTATCCACATCCAACCAAACTTGGAGGCCTCTGGGTATCTCTCATGTGCAGCCCCTATGACAATCTCCTCTGCCACACTGCCCTATGGACAGGCCTCATTTGCATCTTGCTTGGGCTACCACATTAGTCTCCTGGTCTCCCTGCCTCTAGCCTTCACCTTTGTTGTGAAGTGTTAATTCTTCCTCAAAAATCTGACCTGCATACAATTCTTCAGGGGCTCCTCAAGGACAAGGAACTGGCTGGCCTTGATGATCGCCAGATTATCACTATCTGCTCCTTTCCCTCCCTCTATGCTCAGTTACACAGTGAACCTGGGAGGTCCTGAGTATACCATGCTCTTGCACCTCCATCCCATTGCACAGCTGTTTGTCTCCATGGAATGCCTTCTGTCGAGAATACACCTGACTCATTCTAGAAGCTTCCATTCAAACAGCCCTTCTGCAAAACCATTCCTGCCTCCTGCACAGTGAGGTAGGCACCATCATCAGGTTCCCACTCTACTGTGTGCATAGCTCCAGGACAGTAATTACCATCTTCCGTTTTGAAGTGTCTGTTTGCTCAGTGCTCTTCACTCAATCATTTCAGACCTTGAGTAACTTGAGATCAGGGTCTGTCTCTTACTCATTGTTATGTTTTGGCAGCTGGTAAAGCTCTAAGTGCCAAATAAGTGTTGTTGAACAAAATAAAGAGTTAATTTACCCAAAACTCTTCCCTATGATAGTAAATGGAGAGCACATTCAGATTCTAAAGGGTCTTTGTTTCAATATATTATTTTCCAAGCACTTCTCGCTCTATTATTCTATGAATGGGGGTCAGGTAGAGATAGACAAAATTTCAACCATGCACTCTGGGGTTTATATGCAACTTAAATCACTGAGAGCACTGCTAATCCCAAGATTACACATAATGATTTCTAGCCAATTCCAAAACTGTGTTGGCCACTTATCTACAATCTCTTGAAATGATTTATTCATATGTTTGGCTCCTTCAGTTCACTTTAAGCCACTCAAAGGCAGGGGGCTTGTTTTTTGCATCTTTTTCCTGGAATCTGGTGCACTCTTAATAAATGTTTGTTGAACTGAACTACGTCGTTGCTAAGCTCAAAGTCTTCATATCCACTATTATTTCTGTGAAAATTAATAAACATAAAGCTCATTTAAAATGGAGTTGGGATGCTAGAAAGAGACAACTTTCACACATGTGTCACTCAACACATACTATACTACTGATCCCAATAGGAAGAGATATGCACCTTGCATCTTCAACAGGAAGTGATACCACATGACTACCTCAGCAGGAGAAAGAAAAGATTCCTCCTGGCCCAGTACAGCTCAGCCAATGGAAGGCTACCATAAATAACTCAGCCAATGAAAAGTCACATATATATACTTTGAACCTTCAGTTTCCTTCAATAGACTCTTCCTTTACCACAGCACCTCCCAAGTCTATAAAAGAGCATTCCTCTCCTTTGTTTCTTTGGACTTGTGTGTGGTTCACATTTAGACCACATGTCCCAGATTACAATTCCTTGTTGTTTTCAAATAAACCCATTTTGCTGGAGAAATATCTGGCAGTCTATTTGTTTAAGGTCAACATTTTTCTAGACCCATGCATGTGTCCAGCCATGCTTGTACCTGGAATATTGATCATTGATGTTTCCATCAGATTCTTAGACTTCATATTTAATACTGCCATTGGCTTCAGCCCATCATGAGGAATTAGCCTATATGGAAGTAGCAGCAGCACTGGGGACAGAAGCAAAACTAACTGCGATAAGTCCCTATTATCTCTTCCTCTGCATCATTCTTCATTAATGATGCAAGGAAGTAGCCATTGTTTAGAAACTATCCATTGTCTTCTTGCTCTGCCACAATCTGACAAGAAAATACCAAGCTTTTCTAACTTAAATTTTCTGTTCTTATCATCGATCAATAATCATGGTTTGGCAATTAATCAAAAGCCTAGAAGATTAATATCTTTAGTTGTTTGCAGCTAATAAAAGAAATCACAAATAGTTCAGTATCACTGAAAGAATAACACAATCCCTTTCAATTTTCTATGGTGCCCTTGTGGTCCATAAATACCAGGCAGAGCCAGAAGGTAATCAACATGGCCCAATGGATTATGACAAAATTACAAAGAGGGACATGATTTTAAGTCTATCCCTGGAAGATGAAAGAGCTTTATAGGATCAAAAATGGATGAACATTGAGAATTCTTAAGCTATGGTATCTGGGGGAAGGAAGGCCACACTTCTCACTCATTGAAATTGCCCATGTATTTATTTTTATTGTCTCTCCCTACAGTAGAATATAATGTGTAAGTTGCCTTAGAATTGAGACTTTGTGACTTGTCCACTGCCTTGTCCTAGGGATTACAAGAGTATCTGAGAATATATTCAATTATTTCTAAGATGGAGAGTTCAATTCAATTCCATAATTCTCCTCAAACATTAATTTATCAAAAATAAATATTTACCAGCCACTATATTTAAAGTTGTAAACCTTTCTTCAGGGATTACATATCTCCTCCCACTGTTCTTTATTTGTCCTTGACATAAACATATACACACATATATTTGTATATATATTATATATTTCACTTATATGCTCATTTATTGCATGTCTGCCTCTATTAGAATATGAGTTCCATAAAGCATAGATTTTCATCTGTTTTGTTCGCAGATGTATCCCTAGCATTTACAACAGTGGATGTAGTAAGCATTCAATAAATATTTGATAAATAAGTTAATGAAATATTCATCCAGTGCCTTCTAATTTCAAAACTCTTTTTGAGGCAAATTGGGAGATAAACCAACAAACAAATAGACATGGATTCCTACAAAATTCACCCCTCCCCATGCCTCAAATCCTCTATAATATTCCAGATCTGTGATCACCAGGCCACAGTTTAGATATTTTCAAGAGCAGCTCAATGCCTTATCAAACAGCTCATTTATTAACTGATAGGCTGAAGTTTTACAAAGCTCTTCTTAATATTGATCCGGAATCTACCTGCTTATATCTAGCTTAGACTGCCTGTAGTTTGGTAGACTATTTTACTCTCTGTAACTATATAGAAAAAGTCAAATTCCTCTTTCACATTGTCTCAATTACCTACTGTGGTGTAATCCAAAAGTGGCTTAAAAGAACTATAATCTTTTTATTGTCTTTCCATTTTATTGGTTCTAGAGGTTGAATGAGGCTGTTCTTACTTGGAGTTTCTCATGAAATCGCAGTCATAGGTAACGGGGCCTGTAGCCATCGACTATGCCTGCCTGTTGATGGTGGCCACTGGCTGGGACCTTAGATGGAGCTGAGGTCAACAGCCCCAATACTTCCAAGTGGCCTCTGTGTGGCCTAGACGTCCTCAAAGCATAGCGGCTGGGTCCTAAGAGCAAAAGGCCAAAAGTACAGAAAGTAGCAGGTGCTAATTTCTTAAGGTTTAGCCCAGAAACTGGCACAGCCTCGCTTGATTCATGTGCTACTCACTAATAGTCTCAGAGTTCAGACTCAAGGACAGGGCTCATAAGCCCCACCTCTATGACAGGAGAGTTAAGTAATTTAGGGGGCTATATTTTAACATCGCCATACTCATAAAATCCTTAAGTATATTTGAGATCCTCACCCAAGACTGAAAAACTCTAATGCATATAATCATCTCTCAGGTCATTCCTTATATATAATGAATTGCTATTATTTATACTGCTTACCTCTTTCAGGTGTTTTCTTATACACCAGCTTCCTTTTTAGAACACAATGTCAGGACAAAACAATAGCATATTAAACTCTCTCAGATCTGTGCCAGCTACCTCTGTAGACCTACAGATAATCGCCTGTGTATTTATTCAGTCCATGACTCTACTTATTTTGGATGGCAGCCCTGTCACACAGCTCTGCGATATGAATGAATCAAGCCACTTGGGTCTTTTTCCTGTGAAAAGCAATAAATTATAAGTGTGTGGTTTCCTTTTGGGGGCCAAACTGCAGAGTTTTATGTGTGTCCTTACTAAATTCCACCTTCCTGGAGATTTTGACTCCCTGTTTTAGATTGTTGGGTTAATCATAGTTATGACAGGTAGCGGGTGTCAAAAGCCTACTCTGTGTCAACGAGGCACTGTGAGAGGCCAGCTCATGCTCCTTCAATTGTTTCTATAATTCCTTTGTTGTTAAAATAATCTCACGCGATAGTTACCATTATTACTCACATTTCACAGATAAAGAAACTGAACTTACAAACTTTCCCAAGGTCACACTGCTCGTAAGTGGCAGAGCCTTCTTTTAATCCTGGCAATTTGGCTCTGAACCAGGGATCAGCAAACTACAACCAAATCTGGTCACTTGTTTTTGTAAGTAAAGTCTTATTGGGATGCAGCCATGCCATTCACCTTATCTATGAACATACTATCTAAGGCTGTGTTGCTGCTGTAAAGGCATAGTTGAGCAGTTGAAGCAGCAGTTGCGTAGGCCACAAAGCCTAAAATACAAGGTGTCCCCCCAAAAATGTATATACATCTTTTGAATAATTATAAAGGCAGTGTTTATTAAAATACATTTCATTTTCAAAATGTAATAGAATCAGCTGTTAAAGTATGTATACATTTTTTGGGGGACACCCTGTATTTGGCCTTCTAAAGAAAAGTTTGCTGCTGTGTCCTAAACCATGTGTTCTGCCTCTTTTGTGATACTGGTTTCACTGGGATGCTTTGCCCAGTCCTCAGCGTGATCACTTACATTGTCACTATCCTTCGCAGGAACCCTGTAGGCACTGCCATTTTTGTTCTTCAGCTGCAGACAGTGAGACTCCGGAGTTAAGTAACTTTTGCCACTCAGCCAGTAAGCGACAGAACGCGGGGTTGCTCCCAAGTCACTCTGGCGTCAGAGCTCGTGCTCTTTTCCCTATCCCTACAGTCTATGCAGAAGCATCTGTTAACCATCTGTTGAGAATCCCCTCCCCAGCGTGGCTTTGGATCAAAATCAAGCTCGTAGCTGTGCTTCTAGCATCAAGCTTTTCCCTCCTTTGGTAATCGGGACCATCTTCGACTGTCTTCAGTCTTCGCACACCTTTCCTGTTTTCCTCAATTGCTTAAACACTGCCACCAGGTGTGGGGCACGACGGCAACTTCTTTCAGCTCTCTAAGTCTCGAGGCCCAGATTTATTGAGTGCAGCTACATCTTCTGCTATCTTGTTATACTTCCACATCTCCAGCTCCCTCTCACAAACCTGCTCTATCCTACCTGATGAAGGAGATGGGAGGAAGGAGGGGCTGGGTGGTCCCTAGTTTCTGTTCTATTTAAAAAAAAAAACACGTTTTTATTGACTTCAGAGAGAGGAGGGGAGTGGTAGAGAGAGAAACATCAATGATGAGAGAGTCATTGATGGGCTGCCTCCTGCACACGCCCCCTACTGGGGATCGAGCCCCCAACCCGGCAGGTGCCCTGACCGGGAATCGAACCTCGACCTCCTGGTTCATAGGTCGATGCTCAACCGCTGAGCCATGCCGGCCGGGCTGTTCTTCTCTTATTTATCAGACACTTAGTGTTTACTCTGTGCAGGCCCTCTTCTAAGTGCTTCATAAATATTAACACATTTGTCCTCTGGTCAGTCCTGGGAGAAGGGGGAATGATTGTCCCCACACTACAGATTAGAAACAGGCACTGAAAGATTCAGTAAAGTGGAGTCAACCTGGTCCGGGCTCTGTGCCCCTACCCAGGACCCTCTCACCTAAATGCTTGCCCCGAATAGTGCATGTGGCCACATCCTCCTTCCTCTGCGCACAGTTCCAACATGCCCTTCCACTGGCCTCAGCACCGTGGCTCTTATAAGGATGGCAAGCAGCAGGCATGTGGGCTGTGGCTGCTCCATTCTGCCAGTTGCACCCCGAGGCCACCGTAGGCAAACAGCTGACTCTTCACACTGCAGGTGGGAGGTGGCCTCAGCACAGCTAATCCAGCTGCCACTGTCCATGCTGAACACACCCCAAATACCAAGGATCTCTGCACTCACGCTTGGCCGCTGCACCCCTTCTCTCCATTCTGGCAATTCTCCTTTTTCGCAAGTACTTTGTGCCCTTATTCTGAGCTAACGTAGCACCTGATATTCTTCTAAAGTAGGAAACAAAGATCAAAAGAAATTTATTTTTCCCTCCTCCCTCTCACTATCAAAAATCTCAGGGTGCAGCTAATAGATTTTATGCAAGAAAGAAATCTAAAGATAATGCTACTCCAACAAAGGCATAGCTTCCAACCACCAGTGTCAAGTAGGTTACAGATATGCAGCAATATGGATTCTCCTAACTCTTGGGCAGATGAGTAAAACCTCATCTAGCCAGACCCCAGGGCTAGCCACCTCTGGCTGGGGTCAGCCTTTCTGACTGCCTAAAGATATCGTACAAATATTGTCATATTTATGTGCACCATAGTGGGAAAAAGATTAGGAAGCTCTGTAATAAATTACTAATAATATGTTATCCTTCTCTTGGATTTGACTGCATTTTTAAACAATATTTCTAGAGAGATCACTGGATCCAAAAGACACACTCTCTAAGGGTAGGATTTTAAATGCTGTGACTATTGAAAATTAATTTTGGTGAGGAAGCCTGTCTATTTCCACCAGTTTCTCATGAGACAAGTTGTGGATAGCACAGCTGTAACCAATGATGCGTGCTTGCGTGTCTCCATCCTTGGTCATCACACAGGTAGGCCAGCAGATGACAGGACCCACTATTGAGTCTTTTCTTACCCCTATCACACTGTCACATGTACTGAAAAACTTCAGAGCAAAGGGAAACTGCCTTTCCTTATCTCTATTATCCACAGGAAAGCACAGAGTCATGAGGCATTAAGAGAACTCAAGAGTGAATTAGAGTTTGGACATCATTCTGGTTCAATCCACTAGTTTTACAGATGAGAAAACAGGTCTAGACAGATGAGAGTCAGAACCCAACACCATATTACTAGCAATAACCTCGGTCTTCCAAGACATTGGTTGCACAATTCCAAGCTGCCCTTTCAGCACTGCATTCATAATGAGACCTGCATTCATCAATTCTCATCTAGGGGATTTCAATACTGCAGAGGTTTTGATTTAGGTATTTTTCAGAATGTTAAACTCTTTAAAAAAAGAAATGTGTTTAGGGTAGATGTTATGCTTACTTTTAAAATTCAAAATGTTTCACAAACATTTCCAAAGGAGCAGAGAGGCTGAAAATAACTTTATCTCCTCCTCACAAGTGGAGAAACAGAGAAATGATCTTCTCGAACAATATTCAGAGGTTGACCTCAAGGAGGGGGCTGGAGTTCAGACGTGTCTACCTATGGGCTCAGACTGTTGCATAGTTGGGAAGACAAGTATTTTCAGCCTTTTCTGGAATGAAAACTATGTGCAAACAGTAAATTAAAGGGTACGTCTCTAAGGAGGAATGACTCTTGAAGACAAACTTTCTGAAATATTAAAATTAACCTGTACTGTGACCCATATTTTCCATGGAGGGAAAGAAGCAAGCCAAGCTTAAACCACCTGCTCACAGTTTTATTACATGTGATTTATTTGACCTATAACTTGGCATTAAGAATTAATTCTATGAAGACGGGTGAGTGTTCTGGTCACTTACCACCCTGCCTTCCCTACCCTGTGTTGTTATCTCTTAGGTACAGTTGAGGGACATATTCTCTGGACTGTGAAATATCCATGTCTCTGCTTTTTCCAGTTTCAGCAAGTCAGGTGTTTCAGGAGATGTATACTTACTAGGTTGAATAAATTTATAGAGTGGTTTATTTTGTAATGGAAAAGTCTTCATCTGAAATACGTAGAAAAGAATTACGAATTACAAGAAAAGACAGGAAGAAAGAGACAAGAAGAAGGCAAAAGGGAAGGAGGGAGAAAAGACTAAGTATGGAGCCAAGTAGGGAAGGAAGGAAGGGGAGGAAGGAAACAAGAAAGGCAGGCAGGTAGGTAACCTTTTGGGAAGAGGTGAATCTAGGAGTCACAGAGGAGCTTTCTCAGGAAAATAGGGTGTATTCCTTTCGTACAAGGAAGGCTATTTACAGAGGAGACAAGAAAATCCATTGGACTGAACAGATAAGTCAGAGGAGAGTTTACTCCTAAGCGTCTTTCAGAAAGTTCGTTTTTCCTAAAGCATTTTTTAAAAGGCACAAACTAGAGGGGCTCTATGATTCTTGGAACCATGGGACCTAGCTGTTGGGACCACACCATTCATTCTTGTAATCTCTCTCTTTGCCCAAAGATGCAACAATACTGTGGAGATCAGGGCAAAATCCAATCACAATCTACCCAGAGACCCCTTCTGAGCACCTGCGGTCTGTCTCGTGCAGGGTGTCAGTTCTCACAGATCTGTGAGCCACTCCAGGGCTAGCACAGCACAGGCACATAGTGGGTCCTCAATGAATATTTGTTGGTTGGATGCATGCGTGAACCTTGCATCTCAGGACAATGAAGGCATCTTTTCCTCGCCGTGGTTAGACCCGGCAACTGAGAAATGGCAGCTTTTCAGAAAGATCCTTGACCAATTCACTTTGGCAGTGGCTGCGAGGATTATAACTTTGTCCCATCTCTTCTTTGCACTTCAGGAAATAAAGTACTTCCCAGCCTGACGTCTCTTAAAGCCTTTTTTCCCTGCAGAGAGGTATACATCAGCTACTAATCTCATCACATTTCCATTTCCTTCCAGGCTCATCTGCTCATCATTTTCTATTCATAAAACTGGCTTGATCTAATCTTCCCTATCAGCAGGAACTAAACACCTCCTCAGAGTTTCTTTAGAATGATGGTGATTACCACACATGTGCTAACTCCCCTTTTCAAACACATGGGTCCAATCTATGGGCTCACATGTGAGCCATTAGGAAAGCTCTGCCATGAACCAAGATGTGACATCATATTAGCCCCAGGACTAAATCCCCCCTCACTTTTTCCCAATTCCCCTGACATCAAGGCCTTAGTCAATAGACTATTCCACATTCCCCTCTCTGTGAAACACAATCCACCAGGTATGAATTACAACGGAAAGTGTAGATTTGGAGCCTTCCCCTATTTTCCAGCACTGGACCTCACACTTTATGTGGCTTTTATCCTGGCAGACCCTCAGGCCTTACCTCCACTGACGATGCTATTTGGATTTAAGTGCTACATTTCCACCAGGCACCAGATTTTCGGTCTTTCTTCCCACAGTAAAGACTTAATGCAAAAATAAAGGCACATTCTAATTATTAGCTCTGGAAACGCGGCTTTTCTCTTCTCACTGAGCAATTCAACATGAGTTTGCAGAGCAAATTAGCAGGTCGTTTAACCCCTTGTCTTCCTAAAAAGTATGAATTTTAAACCTATCAACTTAAAGAAATTAGGCCCATATGGACTAAGGTAGAAATCATCAACATTAACCGGTGGCCCAGAGAGATGCTCCCTCTACCCCATACAGTGTATTGTAAAAATTTCTGCCAACATTTCAAACTAGAGAAATTTCACATAAAAATTCAAATCACCAGCTTCTCCTGAAAAGTCAGAATACCTGGGCCACCACTCTCAATTGTGTTCCTAATACCGCAGCCTTGTGAGTTGTCATTCATCACCAATACTGCCCAGAAAATTTTCTTGGAATAGAGAAATATTTCTTACTGTCCATATTCCTATCAAAACTGGTTATGAAAAATAGATGGAGAAGACTGCATATTCAAAGACAAATGGAAAAGAGCATATTTCTTTTCGTGAGGGAAGTGCATTCCTGTAAGTTTAATATGTGAGCACTCAGCATGCTTTACACTTCACTCATTTATGATGCCTGAGTGGGCCATGTAGACATTTGAGTTTGTAACCCTTGGTTCAAGATCTTTGTAAAACCTCTGTGTAATAATAGGATGCATATTTTAATGTATGATGGAGATAAACCATAGCTTTTGGTGGACACTGTTCAGAGCCGTAGAGTTGCACATTCATTGTTCCTTCAGATACTTATGATTTCAGATGCTATGATTTTAGAAGAATTAAAAGAAGTTTGAAAAAAATTAAGGCATCTTTAGTCATACAGTCATTTAAACAAGAAATACAAGTCCTGTTGAAAGCTTCTCTTGTTTCCTCCCACATCTCATCAGTATTAACTAGGGACGCTGCTAGCTGTGAATTAGAAATAGGTGGTCTTCTCGGGATGAATGCAGCCCTGGGCCTGGATGTGCAGCTTAATAACAAAGAGTGGGGGCCAGATTCAGTACCCTGTGACCTACTCGGCCAGGTGTCCCCGGGCAGGGCACAACCTGGATACCTCTGATGACAGCCTGACAAGTCCTACTGTGGACACGTCAGTTGTATTTCTTGGTTCTTCGTTCTCTATTCTGGGGGTCGAACTCTCATTACCTCCTGCCTAAACTGCTGCGCCTGTCTTTAACCTGGTCTCCTAGCCTCTGGTCTTGCTTCACCTAGGTTCATTCTTCAGAAGACCAGAGAATCTTTTAAAATGAAATTCAGATGATATCAATCCCTTGCTGAAAGGTCTTTAATGCCTCCCCATTGCTTTGAGCAGATTTCATAAAATGAGTCATGGAGAACACCAGTCTTGCAAGGTGCCTGGCTTAAAAAAGATGGTCTGGGACCCTAGAAGTTTGAAGAACACTATGGACCTTTCCTGGAGCTTTACAGTGCACATATTCAGAGTAGAGCCTCAAAGAAAGTCTAAGCAAAGAAGCTGGTTTATCTTTGTTTAAACCACCATTTCCCAAACTTATTTGACCACAGAACCCTTTTGAGTGATGCTTATTAACATGCTTCAGATTTGATATTTCAAGGAACATACTTTGGGAAGTGCTAAATTACAGGATAAAGCCCTCACACTTAGCATTCACCTCAGAATCCTTCAGCGTTGACACAGCCTGTCCACTGCGCTATTCCCAGCCTTGAGTTTCTATCCACTCTATACCTAAAGTTTTAATCACCTAGTTCACCTCACAAGGTGCAGTGTTTTAGAACTGGGCGGACAGTGTGAGCAAGATGGGCTTCCTTCCCTCGGGCACTCACAGTCTACTTATTCTCCCCACATGGCACATGTCCTTCAATGACCCTGAGCTCAGGTTGGGGTTCCCACTGCACCGAAGCCCCTTTACTCCCTTATTCTTGTAGTTCTTACAAAATCCTTCAAGGTCCAATTCAAATCCTCCAAAGGCCCTGTTCCTTATAACGCTTTCTCAGAGACCTGGGTAGAATTACTCCTTTTAATGATTTGCTCGACTTTATTCATATACTAACACATTACTTATCACATATCGAATTATTATGCCTGTCCTCTTTAACATCCTTGCATGGAACTAGCCTGTAAGTTCCTGGGGGGGGGGGGGGTCAGCACCATATCAATTACTATATTGGCAGTATCCAGCACAATGTTCTGATACATAATAAGTTAAACTAACATCAGTTCCTTTTGGTTTTCGTAAGAAGAATCAGGAGTAAGACCTTGCATTGGTGAAGAAATTATTTAGCCTGCTTTATCTTCCTACTTCTAATGGCATGTTATTTTAATTTTGAGTCATAGCAAGGATCTTAGATTACTAATAAATTAGGATAAATTAGGTAGATATCCTGTTGGTTAGAAACAAACATCATTCATTATCCCATTAACGAAGCTATTAAAAGCCGGTGTACTCTTGTATTCATTGCACAACAGGTAGGATTTGTTCTCTACACATAATAAAATTAAAATCCCCTGGGAAACATGTCTCCAGATACAGCTACTAAAACAGAATGATGGTTCATCTTAGATATTTAAAGCATCTTAATTACTTTCACAAGACAAAAGGGAATATACGTAAGTTTTAAATAAAGATCAATTCAGTAGACTTAATAGATTCGGAAAGATAAATTCGAGGGTGAAGGTTCTGATCAATATGCAATATTTAGGAAGCACTTATCATGTATCTCTATTCAGAAAATTTATTAGGGGTGTATTTGTATCCATCCAGTTCTTGCCTCCATGAGAGTGTAAGACACGCCCCCAGGCCCGGGTCTAAACTATGTTCCTCTCCTGAATTCCTTCAGAATTTATGCTCATTTCTATCAGACCACCTAGAGGCCTGCATAAAAGTGTTTTTCCGTGAGTACGCTGAGGACAGGAACTGTGGGTTTCACGTCAGTACCTAGAACAGGATAAACAAAAGCAATGTATGGAAAAGTAAACTGCCAAAGATATAAAAAGTCAGACATGAAAAATGATAGTGATAAAATAATTCTGCACTATATCTAGAAAATAAAACTAATCACAAATATAAAATATAAAACTCATCCATCAGATGAAAAGCCTGGAAATTTTAATATTGTAAAGAGTGTAAAACAAAAAAACCACGTGGGTGCTTTAGCACTTCTTTTGTTATAAAATCTTGAAAAATCAAGAATGCAACAGTTTCTTTTTAAGTATATACACTGGTTTTTAAAAATCCCTTCTCACAGAGATAAAAAGGGGGAAAGCCACAGTCACTTTGGCCATGAAATAAAATAGATGCAGAAATCCAATAACTTAAGAGAACGAATAATCATCTGAAAGAAGAATTTTTTTTTACCAAAGCTTAGAACGTCCACTCTGTTCCCAGTAAACACTCTGTTTAAATTCCATTTAAAGCCTCTAATGATTCTTTGCCTTTCCCTTTCCAACAGTGGAAGCAGAGGGCTCAGTATGAACATTCTCATTATCTCATCTTAGATATCACCAGGCCTAAGTAATGTAAAAACAGAGGCTGGTGAACTGTCTGCCCTGTCAAAAGCAAGAAAGATTAAATGTGTTAAATCACGGACAACAAATGAGAGTCCCACTGCCCCAGGAGTCAATTAAAAATGTATAACTCAGTTGTGCACCTATAAACTCCAGAAATAATCTTTTGCCCAGCTGAAAATGTTGAAAAGGCATTTGAAACAAAAAGCCTCCAATATGTCCTCAGTTTCTCTGCTGGGTGGAAGTATAATTCAGTAGTTTTCAGATGATACTTCACAATCTTGAGTTTTATTCTGAGTGTTACTATGATGACTATATATGACTCCCTACTATGTGCTATCTTCACACGTCCCAGAGTCATCCCTGTGCTTAACAAATATCCCGTCCTCATTTGTTTTTTGTTTGTTTGTTTTTAATCCTCAATGAGGATATTTTCTGCATTGCTTTTCAGAGAGAGTGGAAGGGAGAGAGAGAAACATCAATGTGAGAGAGACACTGATCAGTTGCTTCCCGCACACACCCCAACCAGGCTCAGGGATCGAGCCTGCAACTAAGGTGCATGCCCTTGGCAGGAATCGAACCTGGGACCCTTCGGTCCGCAGGCCGACACTCTGGCCCCTGGGCCAAACCAGCTAGGGCTCCTCCTCATTTGTTTTGTGAACCAGGGCAGGACATTACCAGGACAGTTCAACTACTTTATTTTCTCTCAAAACTTTCATCTCAGAAGATCATGCCCACAAATACCTATGTGTGAAAACTTCTGGGATCCCTGGTGGGCAGCAGTGGAGAAAAGTGAGTCATGAATAATGAATGTCTCTTTGTAAGAACCCTACTTAGCAGGCAGCGGAAACTATTTTTACTTTATGGCAAAAGCACTCTAAGAGAAATATTCCCAAACCACGTTTCTAAATGTGTGAGGGGCAGCGGAGACTGCCAAGCATTTGGAGAGATTTAGCACCAGCGTGCATGCTCCCGGAAGGTGGAGTTATTTGCTCCAGTGGTCGTGAAAAATCTCATTCTAGACTCAAACATGTATCTTTGTGAATGAGCATCTTTCTTTTCCTTCCGGCTTTGGCAAAGGAGTATGTCAGGGATTCCGATATTCAGCCAATGTAAAAGAAAAAAATAATTCACTAAAATGAATGGAGAATGTCCTAGGGAGCATTGTACTATAACTGTAAGAGGAACCAGCTTCTGAAGTTCCCAAACTGATTGGATTTCACTAGAATAAAAAACTCAGCAGAAAGCTTACAAGAAAAACGATTCTTGAGCAGACTTCACGGTGATGGGAATATCTATTGATCATAAAGAGCTATCAGTTTCCTGGCTCCGATGAATAGGCCCATTACCACAACATATTGGCTCACAGTCTTCCCTGGAAAATCCCAGAAATTTTACAAACAAAACAATCACAGGAGGCGTCAGGAAAGTGTGTCGGCAGCAGCTGAAGGCTACCTGGCAGTGACACGTGGCTGTTATCCAGATGCTGGCCCTCTTGGTTTTGAAATGTGATGGTCAGGGACCAGGACACATCAGTGAGATCCAGGACAGGTGGAGCGTGAGATGGCCTGAACTTTCCTAGCTGCTCCCCTGACAAACTTTAGGTCCTTAAGCCAGCTCAAATCTTAGTGTTTTTTCCAGGTGCTTTTGAGGTGGGTGGGTCTGCTGCCAGGGTGATTTATTATTGAAAATCACAGGGTAATAGGGACCCTTCATGTTCTGGGTCCCTAATCCATTATAGTAATAATATTGAGGCCACCTCATTTATGCTACCCCATGCGGAGCTCTTTCTTACCTGTGGTCTCATTCGATTTTCCCAAGAAATTAAGTAGGGAAATGGTCCAAGAATATTAATCCCATTAGAGATTGGATGAAAGGCCCAGCAAGGTCGAAAGTTTTGCCTAAAGTCACTCAGCTCCCGGGTGACAGCATGGTTCTACAAGACATAGCGCTTTGTGAGATCCAGATGGATGCCACGACACCCTCAAGACTCAGGGCACCAGCCAAATTCACATACACTCCTAGGAAAAATCAACTAAGTGGGGAAGTGGTACCATGTCCTCACATGTGAAAGTGTTGTACTGTTCATATCAGAATGTTTTGAATCCACTACTCTCCATCTGAAATATGTATCGTATGTTCAATAATTACTTCCTGGGGACGGGCAATGAGAAACACTGTGGGGGAGCCAGACATGAGGATGAATGAAAACATGGTCTCTGCTCCTCACGAGCTTGCCATCTAGATGAGGAAACGGGCATGTGGATGAATAATAAAGGGCTGATGGAAGGGGGGAAAGCTCTGTGTGTGGGCTGTGTCGGGAAGTAGTCAGTCTAAAAATTCCTAGTGGCATCATCAATGTTACGGTGCCATTTTAAATGCCACCCTAGTGTCCTGGGGAGGCTGGTGTTTTAAAGAAATGCCCTTTACTGTTGGAAGATCAAAGTCCCGGAAAAGAAATCCGTATTATTTATTTCTTTTTTTATAAGGTGATTATAGAATTCATCCTCATGAAATGGGATATTGTGCAATCTATCGGGAGTGACACATTTGTGCTGTTTTGGAGGGCTGCCCAGAGGGTTTCTCAAGTCCCTGCTTATCCTTAGGACTCATACTTCTCACAAAATGCTACAGAATAAAAGGTGATAGGGTTTACTCATCTTATTTATGCGTTCATAAGACATCAAGTTTGTCACCGACTCTTGGCAATTCCCACTCCCCTCCCTGTGCCAATGTAAACAAGGAAATAAGTAGTTCTGGTTGGGTCTGGTGGCTTTCTTAGAACCAAAGGGGATGCCAGCTTCTGGATGACCCGATATGAGGACAGCAGGGCAGAAGAACTAGGTTTCTTAGCATTGTCACCCCATTGGGCAATTCCTACCACTGAATGGCTCCTGGGCTCCCATTACTTGAGCAATGCATTTTCCAATTTAAAACAAAGTTTATTCTTCCCAAATTTCAGGAACTAATTCCACTGAATTTTAAAAAGTTGGCTAGCTCTGGCTGGTGTGGCTCAGTTGGCTGGAGCGTCATCCCATACACCAGAAGGTGGTGGGTTTGATTCCTAGTCATGGCACATACCCAGGTGGGTTTGATCCCTGGTCGAGGCAAATGATCTATGCTTCTCTCTCTGTCTCCCTTCCTCCCTCTCTAATAATCAATAAAAATTAAAACAAATAAAAGCTGGCTAAAATATACTGAGAATTCTGACTGCTTATTTTTAAGGTAATTCTATGTAAAAATTAAACTAACCAGGTATATTCTTATCTAATGGCTGAGTAGTTAATTTTTATTATTCGCAAGACTCTATCATGTGTCCCTTTCTGAATAAACCTTCACACACACAAGCACACACACACACATGGTGATGTAGACAGACACACACACCCTTTAACTGTAATTTAGGAAGATGCTCAGGGTGAGGTCTTTAACGTGCCTTTGGATTGCTGTAGGTAGGGATTAGGATCCAATTACTTGCATCTGACATCACCATATTATAATAGAACAAAATGCTCTTTGCTATTCTTTAGATCATAAGTACCGTGGCTACCCAGAGAGAAACCCTGTCATAATGGAAGGACCCCAGATGAATGGAAATCAGAGACTAAAATCAAGGGCTGGTATATCCTCTTTGTTACAGAGTGTAATCAGTAGGCCAGGCAGATTACTCGAAATTCCAATTTCTCCCCCCTCTGCTGACAGTAGGCTTTATCTTCTGCTTTTCCAAACATTTTGAATTGTGACTGAGGATTCTATGAGGCATTACTGCTTTAGTCTTCTGAAAGTTGCAATTAAATACACTCTAAGTAGATGTCACCTTGCCACCTTTTCGGAAAGGTATAAGTGAAAAAAAATTAGCCATCAGAGGAAAAAAATTCATAGTTAAGGCTCTTTCTTCTTCTTTAACCACAATCTGTTGTCTCTTTATGGCAACAAATGTCTGTAATCAGAGTCTAGTTCCAGCTTTCTAAAGGCATCCGTGAGATGGGAACAGGGTGGGAGGATCGTATCTCCTTTTTATACATTTGAAAGGAAGAAAAAAGTAAAAGACCACCCTAGATGTGACTGAAATTGCATCTGAGTGACAGATCTTTTAAATAAAAAGGATTAGATTCTGAATTTATAGCTCAACCACTAGGAATCTTTCATTTCCAAAAGGGTATAGGTGTTGCTGCATTTATGACTTTCTTCATAAAGATGAAATTTTTACAATATCAGTAGCTAAATGAGGCCCGGGGACTTTCTGGAGAGTTTGGTAGGCCGATGCTGGTGGCCTCTGGTGGCAGAGATTCAGGGTGCAGGTCTCTTAAAATGTGTTTGTTCTTGTAGCAGTCTTATGTGGGTCTGACCAAACACCTAAAGAGACAACTGGCATTATTTACTGTTTATGACTTAACACTTCTGCTTCCAAATGCCATTCTTTTACTCCACGTGTCTGCAGTGTAATTGGGTTCGACTGAATCAGTGGTAATCGCTTTCATGGTTCTCTGAACTCAGCCCGGTGGCCCGTGGGTGAGGAATTGCCGTGTGCTCTGCGGAGGGTGCACATCTGGGCTTGGGGAACATCTTGCAAGGCTGGGATCCTGGGAGTCATTATCTGGTTCATTTCATGAAGCTGGGGGTCTGGGGCCCCTTCGGGTCAGGCTCTTTGCTGGTGCTTCTCGAATGGTGGCTCCATGTGGAGATATGAAATGTCTGAGTCAGTACAAATAAGGTGGCCGCTAATAAGGATGAGACTTCTGCGTGACCTGAAGGGGTAACTGGGGAACTGTACAGAGGCTCAGGGAGGATCACACAGTCCCATTAAAGAGCCAGCTCCATGGCAGTGGGGAGAGAGAAAAACAACGCTTCCAGGTCACATAAGCTTGTGCTCGATTTCCAGTTTTCCCACTACTTCTGAACTGTACCATCTTTGGGGAGAGTTATTTAAATTATGCCTCATGCCCATGTCTGTTATATGAAAATAGTGATAGCTCCCTCACAGAGGTTTTACTAGAATTATATAAAATGTTATGTTAATTATTCAGCAAACACTTTTAGAACACAGACTACCTGCCAGGTAGGCACTGAGGATGCAAACGGAAGGGACCCTCTACCTCTGTCTTCCCGGAGCAGTTTTGATAAATGATTGCCACCATAGCTTAACACCTGCATCATGTCACATAGTTACCATTTCTTTCTTGTGGTGAGAACATTTAAGATTTATACTTTCTTAGCAACTTTCAAGTATATAATACAGTATTTCCAAAAAAGACATACAAATGGCCAGCAGGTAAATGAAAAGGTGCTGATTGACCATCCAGGAAATGCAAACCAAAACCACATGAGCTATCACCTTGCTACTGTTGAAATGGCTCCCATCTAAAAGGAAAGAGATAACAAGTGCTGGCGAGGATGTGGAGAAATGGAAACCCTTGTGAACTGTTGGTGGGAATGAAAACTGATGCAGCCAAGAGCTTTGGACCTATTAGTGTATGTAAGTGATCAAAACAGTGCCTTGAATGTAGCTGTTTACTACATATTAAGTTCTCTTGTTACTAAATCATTTTCCTTTTAGGTTATTTAAAATTTGTTTTTAAATTTTGTTAATTATTTTTATAATTTTCTTTCAAAATTGTTAACAAGTTCATGGAAACAGAGCACTGACTGCTATCATTAATTTCTATTTATCTGTCTGTGTCCATCCATCCATCCATCCATCCTCGTAATCATTTGTTCATGTACAGTCTCCATCCACTGGTGTAACACACACATCTGATTTAATATTCAGAGGATTTAATATTCCATAGACTTCTGTGGTAGCTAAGATTTTGAGGGCCAAAGCTGTCTAAATAGTGATTTTCAAGATACTGGTCTCATGGAATGGTCTTAATGCAAATGACATTGTCCTAAGATAGTGAAATCTTCTTCCTGTGTGAACAGCAATTCAGTGTATAATCATGCAAATGGCTACGATTAGCCCCCTAGTGACCTGAAAGTGTTAATGCTACTTCCCAAAGTGTCAAGCAAACCAAGCAGAAGAGCAAAGGTGGGGTCAGATAGGTTTACTCTAAGTCAGATGAGATTTGCTCAGACTCCACTGAGAGTCCCTAAATGGTGGCATTCCAGAATCCTTGCCTGTTTTTCCACACATTCGATCTGTTAATTCTACCATCCAAACCTATCTAAAGTCCATCTCGCCTCCTTCCCTACCTTAGTTCAGATCCCATCCATTCTCTTCCAACCAGGGCAATAACCTCCCGTCTCTTTGAATCTGGTCTTGTTCTGGCTGGAATCCATGCTCCCCACTGCAGGCTCGGGCATCGTTTTGTAAAGCAAATATGATCAATCGCTCACTAATATTTTCAGCATGATCTCCCAACAAATGCAGGCCATGCCCTCTCTTCCTCTTTTTTTGTTCCGAAGTGAATGATACAGTTTTGAAGGAGTAAAAAATGATGATCCAGGAGCAAGGAGGAAAATCGCAAGGGAAAGCCCTTGAGTAGACTAGAGGGGAATCCAAGCTGAGTAAAGAGGGAGACGAGTGAGGGGCGTAGGGGATAGTGTTTTTGGACACATACCTTCTTCCTTCCATCTGGAATAAACAACTTACTCTTTAATCTCCTTACCTACCTGACAAACTGTTTTTATAAATTTTAATTTTTGAATACTTTTAATGTTCCAAGGAAACAATGGTGTTGCTTTTGAAAAAATAGACTTCCCAGTTTTCCCTATTATTTATATCTTGTATTCGTGTGGTGTGTTTGAAATGATATTGGGATATTATTATTAACTGAAGTCCCTAGTTTACATCACAGTTCACTTTTTGTGTTGTATATGCTATGGGCTGACAAACGAGTAATGAATGTGTCCACAGTTATAATACTGTACAGATTCACTGCCTTGAAAGTCCCCTGCGCTCTAAGTATTCATCCCTCTCTCCTCCCCTGCAAAATCCGGGCAACCACTGAACTTTTTACTGTCTCCAAAGTTCTGCCTTTTCTAAAATGTCGTATCGATGAAATCATACGTAGCCTTTTCAGATTGGCTTCTTTCACTAAGCAATGTGCTTTCACGGTTCCCCCACGTCGTTTTGTGGGTTGATGGCTCATTTCTTTTTATTACTGAGTAATATTCCATTCTCTGGATATACCACAGTTCATTTATCACCTACGGAAGGGCACACTGATAGCTTCGAAGTTTTGGCAATTATGAATAGAATTGCTATAAACATCAGTGTGCAGGTTTTTGTGTGGACATGAGTGTCCAGCTTATTTGGGTAAATATTAAGAAGCATGACTGCTACTATCCTATGTTTAATTTTGTAAGGACTTTCTGAACTGTCTTCCAAAGTGGCTGTACCATTCTGCATTCCCACCAGCATGAATGAAAGTTCCTATTGCTCCAAATCCTCACCAGCAAACGCTGATACTTGTGTTCTGGATTTTAGTCATTCTGATAGGTGTGTATTATTTATCTCGTTGTTTACCATGGGTTACCTCCTAGTTTTTCAAGTTCAAGTGTTCTGCCTTTGTAATACCCTCAGAGCTCTCTTCTACCAAGCGTTGATGTTCTGTACTGGAGAACCTGTATGATTACTGTGATTTTCAGAAAATCAGCATGCAATGCAACTACCATTATATGATTAATGAATATTCTGTTAATCATAACTGTTTGTCAACTAAGATAGATAAACAAGTTTTTGACATAAACTTACTGTGGCCTAGATATTATTTATAACAGATATACCCTAGAGTTGACAACTCTAGTAACTGCAGCAGCCCTGAATCTGTTTCAAACATAACCCTCTGTGATCATCTCCTACCCTTCTAGCCTGCGCCTCCAGTATTCCTGCTCAAACAGCACAGTCACAAGATCCCATATCCATCAGATTTCCCACACGTTCACTATCCACTAGGCCCCTCCTTCATCCCCCCCCTTACTCAGCTTGGATTCCCCTCTAGCCTACTCAAGGGCTTTGCTCTTGCAATTTTCCTCCTTTCTCCGGGACCACCATTTTTTTACTCCTTCAATACTGGATTATTCACTTAGAAACAAAAATGTGTCTTCATAGTAGTCACCTTACAAAACAACGAAACAAAGAAAACCTTCCTTAACCCGAATCGGCTGTTGTTATTACTGCTTCATTTCCTTAGTCTCCTGCACAGCAAAACCCCTCAAAAGAGTTGGCCCTACTGGCTGTCTCTGCATCCTAACTTCCACTCCCATTCAGCTGAGCTTTTGCCCCCCCGATTCCATTGAAACAGATCTTCTCAACATCGCCAGTGTCGTACGCTAGCCAAAGCCAGCGTTCCACCCTGTCTTCATCTTACGTGGCTTCTCACTACTTCTGCCACCTCCAACCACAGCCAATTTGAAACAGTCTCTACTACCTCCACCTTTCCAGTCTTAGTAAAACGACGGAAAGCTCTGAGCTCTTAGCCCTTTCCTCTCCTCTATCTACACTTTCTGTCTTATGACTTCAAAAACTATCCATATGGTTATGACTCTCAGCTTTAGGTCTCCAGCCTGGGATTTTCCCTACAGCTCCAATTCCCAGTGTAGAATCCTTTAAGTCCTTCCCATTGCATCTGGAGTAAAATAAAGTTTTGTTTTTTAAATACAGAGTTTTTCTTAGTTGTGTCTTGTAAGGCACCTACAGAAACTGGCAGGCCTCTAACTACTTCCCCACCTCGATTACTTGCTGCTCTCTTACCCATTTTCTTGTAAATCTTATCCCCCACCTGCCCTCTTCTTTTCATTTAGGTCTTAACTCAAGTAGGACCTCCTCACAGAGGTCATTTGCTGAAAATCCCCTAGTCACTCCACGGCATTATTTTACTCCATTGTTGTCCACCTAATGCCACGTTCATACAGGCTACATGAAGACAGGCACCATGACTGTCTCATCTCTGGTACATCCTCAGAGCCCAAACAGTGCCAGGCACACACCGGATGCTCAAAATACACATCTGGTGCTAGCTGACATTATCACATTTAACTGCTAAAGCAAATGTTCCTTAGCCTTTAGGGTTTAGCTCAAATGACTGGTTTTCCTACACTCCTTCCCTGGGCAAGGTCAGCCTCTGCTCCCTCTAGTGCTTTTATAGTTTTGGGTGCAGCTTCTATCTTAGCCCCTATCCATACTCATTGTGACTCTTTGCTTGACTTGTCCTGTTGAGAACTTGTTGTATTCCTGGTATTTAATCCAGTGCCTGGTACATATTAGGCACTCAGATATGTGGGGGTCCAACAGACAAAAGTGACACCAAACTGAACCCAAGCTTGCTTCTCTCTCCCAACCAGAGACTCTCTTTTTTCCAGAAGTAGCAGGTAGACTCCCCTACTCAGGGTCCGGTTATTAAGAACTCTCACCATAATGAAACTAGTGATGTTTCCCTATGTATTTAATGTCAGACACTCACAAGGTGCTTTGGAAGCTGGAAATTTTCACACTCCTTCCAAAGGTGTCAATTTATCATGAGGGAGTTACAGAACATGCTGGCTTATTAGGTAGCAGCACATATTAAACAGATGCTTTCCAGAAAAGGAAGTGTATTTACAAGTGCTGCTCGGTTAATCAAATGTCATACTAAAGCAACTATTTCACACCAGTAAAACTTCGTTCAAAAACTGACATAAAGAACATGAAGAAGCACTTGCTTATTCTTACAGCAACCATCTATGTTTTGACGATTTCCAAGTCTGAACCTTCAGCTTCAATTTCTTGCACGTGTTTTTACCAGATATATCCAAGATCTAAATGGAAAGTTTCATTTCTCTTTTTTGGCTCCCTTGCATCTAAAACATAATGTACAAACTCAACTCACCACCTGTCTCTCGAACCACATCTGCTGGTTTCATCCAGGAACCACCATGTTCCTATTACCTAAGCTCATAGTCAGTCCCAGGCTCTCCCCTTTCCTTTTCATACCGTTGGTTCTTCCTTCCAGAAGACTGTAATGGATCTCTTCATTTCCATTTCGATTGCTCTCCCTATCCTTGTCTATAGTTGGATAACTAAATAATAATCACATTATCTGGTATGCAAGCCTCAAGTCTTTTCCTCTCTAACACATTTTGCACACGGTGCCCAAACACTCCGTCACTTTGCAGGAAAGAGACCACCAAGAATACCAATTTCCATCGTAGTCTCACCACATCCTACTCATTCAAATTGGCCTCCTAAACTTTCGAACACGATCCTTGGGCTAGTAATGCCAAAATGTGCCAAATTCACCTGAATCGTCATCTGAAACTTTCTGGAATACAGAATTATTTTGTTCATCTATTAAGTGGTGATCAAGCACCTTGCTTCTTTCAGTGGCTCCCAGTCGTATCCAAACTCTAATGAGGCACACAAACCTGTTCGCACCCAGCTTTGCTCCTCAGTCTCACCAGTCTTGTGTTCCTGCTGTCCCTGGCCCTTTCCAAAGCCCATGTCTTGCCTTGCGACAGGTTCCAGTCAGCCACCTGCCCCTTCCGTTGTTTTATGCCCAGAACACCGTGCTCAGCTTTCTCCCCCGAGATACTAACTTCCAATCATTTCCAACACTGAACTTGGTGGGTTTTCTCCCCAGGAAGGATGTTTTTCTTCACCTCGCCCCCCTCCAAGTCAAGTGAACCTGCTCTGTGATCCCCTGGATGGAATTGATCAAACTATCCCAGAGGATTTGGTTACTGTCCATTTTTTCTTATCAAATCATGAACTCTTTGAGGGAAGAAACACATTTTTATTCATCTTTGTATCTCTAGCTGGCACTCAAAATATGCTGACTGAATGAAGAAATGAGCGAGTGATGGACAGAAAATACCTGTTCAAATCCCATCTTACCTTCAGGAGCACAGATTGAATCATCTCCCTTCCACAAGCTCCTCTTCTATGATTAAAATTCTACTTTGGTCTTTCAACGAATAGATTCCTATAACATCCAGCCATTATCTGATGATAATTAAATTATATTGCCTTTACCCAAGTCTTGCTTCCTCATTCCTGAAAGACAGGTGCCTCATCCCTTTCTGGACATGATACCTATCATAAGGGACAAAAGTAAATCAATGAATTAACTAACTGGGTGAAAGACAGAAGCCCAGATGACGAGTAACCAATGGACAAAGTAACGCTGAATTCAGAAGGCACTGCGATTCTGAGGAAGGTGACAGGGAAATACAAGCAACTGGAATTTATGATTGATAGCTTGAATAGGAAACTGTAAATGATACAATTAAAGTCAGTCAACAAACATTTATTACGTGATTTTTATGTGTTGCTATTATGTTAGGTACTGGCATTTTGCCCTAATTTAATTGACTAAGGAGACCAAAACAATACTTTTAAATTGTAAAAAAACAAACAAACAAACTCTAATGTGCTAGAGATGTACCAACTGTACTCTTGGACATCTTCTTACTGTCCTAAATGCTTTTTCTCCCCTAAAAGAATGAAGCTAAGGCCTCACAGAATCCTTAAGCCACCAGAGAGCAAGCCACTTTCATTACGCTAGATTTGAGGTGATTTGAAAGGCATTTGCTATGCAAGGTCACCAAGACGAAGTAAGAGTGCCTCTGGATCACTGGAATGATGCTGGACTCCCGGTTTACATGCGCATTTGGTAAAGCCTGCAGCTCTGTTCTTCAGTGGGCAAAGAGCTGGGAACATCTATGAGATGGAGACGAAAGTAGGTGCTGTTGGTCTGTGCCAGCGTTTCTTACCATGGGCAGTACTGACATTTGGGGTCATGTAATTCTTCATTGTGGGGGTATATCCTGTGCATCTGCAGATGTTTAGCACCATTCCTGGCCTCTATCCACTAGATGTGCATCCCCTCGGGGCTCTAGTGTCACTATTGTGACAACCAAAAAATATCTCCAGACATTACCAAATGCCATGCTTTGAAAATATTTCTGCTTTAAGAATAACTGGAATGCAAACCATCAGTTTTTTCGTACACATTTTCATATTCAATAAGAATGTCTAAACACTATGCTGTACACCTGAACTAATATATAATAATATTGAATGTCAACTGTAATTGAAAAATTAAAAAATATTTCCTCTGTTAATGATTTTGACTAGAGTTTTTTTGACATAACTATTTACAAATTACATATGGGTAGATATGTCTTAATCACATTGTACATGTAGTTTCATCTCTGGCCTTTCATTTATCTTTTAAAAAATAAATTCTAAATATTCACAACTTCTCTTAGTTAAGATAAAACACTGGTGATAATCCTTAGATTTCTAAAAGAGACTACCTGGGAGTTAAAGCTCTGGAACAGTGTGGCAACATGAGCCACATCCTGAAAGTGTCAGAGACCCAAAGGCTACCTCTAATGAATCTGAGGTGTTCAATCCTGCTGTACAGAAGCACAAGGTGCCCCCACTGGCCAGCATGTTCTCTCAAAGGCCGAGGACCTTGATATGGGCAGCAGGAGACAGGGAACTGCAAGAATAAAAATAAAGAGAAGAAAACGAAAGGGAATTGGGAGACAAGCCTCGATGGGGGCAATGGTGAGCAGTCACGGAACAGCAAGCAGTAGGCAGAGAGAAGCTAGGAGCCCACAGGTGAAGCAAAAGACAGAAATGCGTGGGAATGTGGCTTTAAGACCAAGATCATCTCTAGTGCGTGTGAGAGCAACAGAAAGGGTCCCTGCACAAGATGAACAGTAGAAGCTTTAAAGAAAGCCAGCCCCTGCTCCTCCACCAGGGCCTGCTTGGCCCTTGGTGTGCATGCCCCTGCTCCTGCAGCCCAACCACGTCATCTGCAACCCCTGGTGTAAGGATGACGCGCCACTGTATTCTAGTCTGTTTTGGCAGGCAGAAACTGTGCTTTCTATTTTACAGAATTTTTAATTATAAACAAATTAAAAATAAAAAAGTTCTGGCTACCAGGTCCTCCTCTTATTTCACACCATGCCTTTTATTTAAAGCACTGTTACACCATGCCTCCCCCCCCCCCCTTTTTTTAAGCACTATTTGGACTCTAGCTAAGTGACTACTTGTGTTACTTTTATCTAATGACTGTGTTTCTTGATGTACTGTAAATCCCATAAGCTTAGGGGCGATGTTTGTCTCAGTCACCACTGGATACCTAATATCCCAGACGGTGATTTTTGGGGCTTGATATTTATTTTTTTTATAAATGAGGCTATGGTTATCCAGTTTGTTCTTTTTCTGAGGGCACCAGATATCAGAAGAAAGCTAAATTGCTAAAGATCAATGTGCTGGAATAAACAGCATAAAGAATGACCAGTTTGCCAAAGCCAATGTGCTAAAATCAATGTGTTAAATTTACCAAAACATCTTTTTCTTGTAACTGTTTACAAATTTAATGAAAACTCATTTACATTAGGTGGTTTTAATAGTCTTTAAAGAATTTAGAGAAGTGTTAGGGGACTCTTTTTCCATTTTGTCTTAAGAGCAGCATCTTCGTGAATGTTCTTTTTATTGCGAGTTAAGAACCAGAGTGATTCAGATTTCCACTTTATAGATTTAACATGATGATAAATTTGATAGTTCTGATCTTTTGAGTAATACCATCCTACTTCCTTTCTATCGCATTGGGCAGTTTTCACTTTTCATGTTGAATCAGCCCGGCCGCTGCTACCAAGTTGACATATCCTATGTATATATATCCTAGTTGCTAGGTAATAACAAATGAGCTAATTTTTTTAGATGGAATGATTTTAGACATTCTAGATTTCTTTCATTGTTTTTGAATGTCATTTTCTATTATTTTAGAGTTTAACCATTCTCATATTTTCAATCAGAGTGATTTAGCCTTAATTTGGCTTCTGGCAACTCACTTGTTAAATTTTATTATATCATGTGTGGAGATGTTGTTTTGGGCATCTGAGTGTCTTCCATCCTCTGTCATTAAAAATATTTCAAATTGTAGGCATTTTATCATCCTTTTACTAATGACTCAAAGGGCACATCAGCTTAGGATTTGCATTTCTAACAACAAGTAACAAAACGTTTACCATTTCCTATTGATATGGTTGCTCCAGATCTTTCCTCAGCAAATTCATATGTATGATAACTATATGGGAAATCAGTGTCACCCTCAATTGTGGTTGTTGACTATAAAATATACATTTCTGAAGATTAAGCATATTGCTAACAAAAGCAAGCCAACTATGACCCTTGGTTTTGAAAAATTAAATATACTTAGAATACTGGATATAGAAAAGAAAAACCCTGAACTAGAACTTCCTAGAAATTGTCACAGCTGTTAAAATAATTCCATCCAATGTGAAGTTCTGTAGACTTTATAGTTGGTATTTTAGTAAATTTGGTAGACTTAAAAATCTAATTATTTTGGTAACTGAATAATTTAAGAATTTTAAAAATTGGGAATTTTTAGAAATTAATTAAAAAAATATTAACTGTCTACTTGTAGAGCAACAATGGAGAGATAGAAAGTCTCTCCAGTGTTGCTTCCTGGCAAGGCTTTCACCGCTATTCCACCCTTGACTAGTAGAAATGGTGGAAAGGAGTCTCTACGTAACCACCTGAGGATTACAACAAAGAAAAGAGATCTATGCCTTGAAAAAATATATAAAAGCTCTTTATAATCCTAAATTTACATGCTACTAAGAAAATTGCCTAGTATTTTTATTTAACAATTTCCACTGAATTTGAGGCAACAGGCTATAGAAAGAAAATAGTCATTTAAGATAGCTTTTAAGATGTTAGGCTTTTAAACCTATATAATCAGATAAAAAAACTCATAAAGTAAGAAAGTCCTTTATTCTTCTTATTCTATCAGATAACTTGGAAGCAGGCATTTAATTTGATACCATCACACTGGGAGCTGTGTTTATAGAAAACGGATGCCTAGGGATAGGAAATCAAACTGAATACTACACTTTGATAAAGTAAGTTGGGGGATAAATTTTCCTGTTTGAGACCCAAGGCTGAACCTGAAAAGGTTTTTCAAAGTTGGATTGTAAAAATTTTTAACGTCTGTAGAAAAAGGTCTTTGGCTCTGACATAGCTGATGCCAGACTTACGGAGTTGAGCGGTTCTTCTAGCTAGACCGGGGCATTCTGCTCTCCACCTAAGAGGAGGAGGCCTCTCTCTTAGGGACAGTTGGCAGTGGAATTGTGATCTCACAGTTTTAGCAAAGATGTGCAATCACATTTTGCCGTTTCCCACTACCTGTTGGTGATTTTCCTTTTGATGGGTAGCTTAACCAAGATTGTGAAATTTATTAATTTTTTTTCTAACATTAGTCAATAGGATTTAGGGTGTTACTTCCCACTCTTGTCTCGTTGGCTTCTTGTTGTATTCATGTGAATGTCTGGTCTACTCCCAAACTTTTCCCATTGCTGTGACAGTTTTTTATAAGGGCACTAATCCCATTCACGAGAGTTCCATGTTCATGACCTAAGACCTCCCAAAGGCCCCATGCACTAATATCATTACACTGGAGATTACATTTCAACATGTAGGGTGGGGGAAGGTTGACCAAAGAACTTATAAGCATATATGCACAACCCATGGACATAGACAATGGGGGAAGAACCGGGGAGGGGGGTAAAGGGGAGAAAATGGGGGATATCTATAATACTTTCAACAATAAAAATAATTTTTTTAAAAAGAGAGAGACCAGAGAGCTAGTTGGCTCTATTTTCTTTCTGTGAGGATACAACAAGAAGTTGGCAACCTGCAACCCAGAATAGGGCTATCACTAGACCCCAACCATGCTGGCACTCTGATCTTGAACTTTATAACCAGTCTTTGAAACTCTGTTAAAGCAACCTAAGACATTTGGTGACTTGCTTAGACCAATAAAATGCAGTGGAAGTGACACTGTGTAAGTTCTAATTCTGAGCCTCAAAAGGCTTTGTGGTTTCTGCTCGTGCCAGAGATCACTATGTGACCAAGTTAGAAAATGAGAGGCCATGTGGAGAACCAAGCACCTCAGATGCCAGCCTGCTAACTGCCAGACATATGAGTGACTTTGTTGTAGATCAATCAACCTTTTCACCAGCTGACCACAATCTCTTGAAAAAACCCAGCAGAGATCAGTCGAGCCAGGCCAGATAACCACCACCCAGCAATCCACAACATTGTGAGTTAAATAAAACAGTTGTTTTAAGCCACAATGTTTTATTACATGACAATAGGTAACTGATACAACAGTGTTATATATTCTATACATTTGGCGCTCCAGGAGCAGTCCCTATCAAAATGGAGTTCGATAAACACCTGAAAATCGGCAGGAGCATCAAGGATGCTATATTTGTATGTCATAAGATGGAGCTATAGCCACAGACAAGACACAACTTTTAAAACAATTCCTTGGGCAGTTGATGTTTACACCTTTAATGTTGCAATTACTATTTGTTTCCACTGAAGGTTTATTAGGATGAATGATGACTTTGAAAGTATGTGTAAATTAAACCATTATTTCATTCCTTCACCAGGAAGGACACAGCTTTGAAAAAATCAGCTTTACTGAGATATAATTTATATGCCATAAAATTCACTTGTTTAAAGTGTGCAATTAAATATTTTTATGTTTAAGGTCTATTTATTATGTTATTTTTACAAGTAGCAAAGCCCCTCAGTTTTTTCCCCAGGTTAATACACATGAATATAAAAAGCTATTGATTTCCGCACTGCCTACTCCACCCTCATCTGACTGGGTTAATAGGAAGTCATGAACCATGAACAGCCTCCTGAAGTAGCAGTGGTTTCCTCCTTAACTTGGTCTTGAACTTTAGCATTGTAGTCAGTCATCCTCTTGCTGATTTCTCTTCAGTTTAAGAAAATCGATGAGTTTGTGAGCATCTTCCTCTGTGGAAAGGCCTACAGAGTCCTTGGTCAGTCGATAACTCAGATGGAGACGGGGCTGGACTGTAACTTCACTGCCTGTGTAGCGGAAAGCTGTAGAATCCTGTTCCAGAGCATCTCCTTTGCTAAAATTACCTTTTAGTTTTCTTTCTTTTTTTTTTTAAACAAAGTCCTTCTAGGGAGAAGAGTCTGTTTTTTATGTTTTCATTGATTTCAGAGGAAGGAAGGGAGAAGGAGAAGGAGACAGAAACATCAGTGATGAGAGTCATTGATCTGCTGCCTCTTGGAGACCCTCTACTGGGGATCCAGCCCCAAACCTGGGCATCTGCCCTGACCGGGAATTGAACCATGACCTCCTGGTTCATATGTCCAAGCTCAACCACTGAGCCATGCCGGCCAGGCATCACCTTTCAATTTCCTTTCAGATTATCAGTTCTTCCCAGCAGTGAACCTGTTACTTCACCAAAAGGATTAAAATCGATCAGCCACACCTTCCCCCTACTATTTTTAGATGCATATCCAATACAAAGTCTTCACCCAAGAATTTATACTGTATATGTTTTTTGAAGAAGCCTTGTATCCGTCTGCAAATCTCTTCCCTTTGTTTAGAAATAGGACCACAGTATTGTGTGCAGTGCCTTTGGGAAATACCAATAAGCTTGTTTTCCTTGACGAAACATCGGCGCTCAGCCCCAGTAATTAATTCACACCATTTTCAAAGAACAAGCTCATATTCCCTACAAGCATCTGGGGAATCGCCCGTGTAATGGATAAACGGCTGAATGAAGTCAAAAGTGATGAAATCAGAACTCCTGAACAGCAGAAAGATGTCGCTGAGGGTCTTGCATTTCAGAGAACTGTGCATTGCTATCCAGGGCTCGCCCTTTGGGGCACTCCAGCTAAGCTTAGGAAACAGGGAGCTGATAGCTTCTTGGACTCCGCCGAGCTCAGCGCGCCCTCCCCGCGCCGCACCGTGGCCGGCGCCGTCCCACCCTGCTTTCTTCTGCCTCATCAAAACAGTCGGCTGAAAACGTGCGGGAGGATCTTCTCTTCCTGGAACCACCAGTTTCATCATGAAGAAAATAACCCTTCCCCTTCTGAGGAAGTGGAAGAACGACCCTCCTGACCGGAGGGCTCTGGCACAGTGTGCACCCCGCAGGGAACGGACAGTCCACCCGCGCTCCCGCGGCATCCTCCTCCAGCACCCGCCCGGAACTCACTTCTCCGGTGCTGGGCGTGCCCGCCGGGTGGTTTTGGCTGAAACACTGTGTGGGTCCACAGGGCAGAAGGAAGGGACAGAAAAGGGAGCAGAGGAGAATCCTGGGGCGTATTTCTAGTGTGCGTGCACGCACGCACGCACGCACGCACGCACGCACGCAGAGTGTAGGTCCCGGAAGAGGAATTCTGGAAGTGTTGGGAATGGGACTTGAAGAAGCTCCCGGCTCCGCCTTGTCTGCTAGACGCCCGCACTGCCCGCGAAGGTAATCCGCAAAGGGTAGGTCAGCGGGCGGGGGGCTGCGGGTGCCATGGGGGACACGTGCACATCCTCCCATAGCTGCGAGGGGCTGTGTCTCTCCAGGAGCCCTGGCTTCTCTGGAGACTGCTGCCTCAGACTCGTGCTTGCTTCTTTCATCCCCCCTCGCAGAGGAGCCTTAAATGTTTTTTGTTTATTTTTTAGTATTTTGTAGAGTTGTGCAATCACCAAAATCTAATTTTTGAACATTTTCGTCACCCCAAAAGGGACACAGCTTTTTACTTCATATTTTTCTTTGAATGATACCTGGTAAGACCTTTGACTACCCCATTTCATTTGTAATAACCTGTTTCCTGCAGCTGCTCAGCCAGCCCGTAGTGCAATATAAGCAGTGAGCCCTGTTACTAAAAACTTGCTACGGCATTTAGAATCCTGGACCATCACTCGGAAACCCTAACAGGATAACAAGTGCTGAGCTCAAATATTATTTGCACTGAAGGAGCTGTTCAGCAGATTTTGAGTTTGAAGTCCTAGTGTAGTAATTCATTTTTTTAAATGCAAAAAAAAAAAAAAAGCAGATTTAGATGGTTATTCATATATTTTAAATTACTATTAACAAGATGGAAAAGAGTTAAGTTCCAGAAGCTGGAGCATGGAATCAATCTAAAAATGGAGATAAAGGAAACGGGGTAAGGGAATAGAGTTGAGGATATGTTACAGACTTCTAAAAGTATTAGGACACACTTTACCACTCTCTCACCCAGTGTGTAATACTGTCACAGTTTAGTACCTGATGACATTTTATTAGTGAAGTCATATCTCCAATTGTATGGCAAAACGTAGCAGGAGAATAGATTCATTTTATAGAAACTAACTATATAGCTCACCTTATGTATACCCACCTATTCCTCAAAGAAAATACTAATTTGATTACATTTTTAAAGCTTTTTTTTTTTTTTTTTTTTAATATCTTTATTGATTTCAGAGAGCGGAGGAAGAGAGAGAGAGAGATAGAAACATCAATGATGAGAGAGTCATTGATCGAGCCCGCAACCCCAGCATGTGCCCTGACCGGGAATCGAACCCCGATTGCCTGGATCCTAGGTCAACGCTCAACCGCTGAGCCACGCCTGGCCGGGCTAAAGCATTTTAAATTATAGGTGAAAACAACTGTGTTAGCAGTGGCTTTTTGTTTCATTTTCAGTGTATCAGGCTCAAAATAAAAATAAGATAATCAGCCCCATAGTTTCAAAAATATGAAAGTGCTCCTGGATATCAATCAGTAAACATTCCACAACAATTGTTAGGCCCTAAGATGTAGGCACTATATTAAGCAGTGAGAGGATACAGATGAAAATCCACCTCTTATTCTGCTTAAAAGATATCCTCTGGGATATCTCTAGCAAGTGGATATGTTTCATAGTCTAGGTCCTTATATTATGCAAGTTCTGGTCATAAATAACACTAATTAAACCCTTAAGGTATTAAAAAAAACCTCAAGGAAGAGTAATGCAACAAACATTTATTGACCACCTAAAATGTGCTAAGGGAGACTTAATGTTGAATAACACTCTACCTCTGATGGAGTAGCCTCATAGCATCACTCTCAGCTCTTCCCCAAGCACTACGTTTCCCTTAAATAGAGGAAAGATAATGGAAAGTTTAGTCTCACCCGGACTTATTCCCCCTAGCCCCAGCTCTAAACTCTGGGATCCTGCTGTATGTCTCTTTCCTAGGAAACAGTGGATAACCTAAAGGACACTGTTCTGAGCAGCACTTTTACCGAATATTCAGAGACAGGTGGACATGGCTGTGTAGTATAATGTCAATAAAAATCAAGAGCATAATGCTGTAAAAATATTTTCATGAGAAGCCAGAGTAACTTGACCCAGTGTTCTGGCAATCTGACTTGATACAAAGATATAGCTCAAAGCATAGAGAAAAACCAAAGTCTAACATTTCCCAGCCATTCCTTTGGGGGTATCAACTTATAGGAGATGCAGAGCAAGTCACTCAAACTTAAAATCATTACAACTACCTGTGGTGCCCCTGTTCTCTGATGGGTCACTAGGCATCAAGATTGAGTACAGAGAAACTAATTACACTTGTAGAAGTTCATTCATATACAAATATTTACTGAGCACCTACTATGTGTCAAGTGCTAATCTAGAGGCTTGGAGATTCAGTGTAAAACAATATAGATTTGGTCCCAATGGTTACTCAGTTTAGAATCCGTAGATGGTAGAGAAATAAATAATAGGTAAAATTTTAAAAAAAGATAATTTCAGTGCTAGGTGCTATAAAGACACTTGTAATAAAGAGTAATAAAGACTCTGACTCCATTTCTCTGAGTGCTGACAGCTTTCAGGCCCCACCACACTCTCTTATCTCTTTGCCCCACATCTGGTCAAGCAGATGAGAAAGCTCAGGTACTCCCACCTTTCATGCTGCTAAGAAGTGCAAACCACATCAGCACCAGCTCGACAGCAGAACACTCACTTCAGCCCCCGCTCAAGCGCATATAACCCCAAGCTAGTCTCCTTTCCCTACTTTCTAAACCCATTTTTGGACTAGCTTGAGAGTTTAGTCGGCTCTCCCCAGAAAGTGCATAATTCAAGTAATAAACCCTTCAGAAGCTCTTGGTGAATGTGTGGCATCATGTTTAGACATCCAAACTAAAATTTGGTTGGAGAGTCCACCTTGCCTCAGAGGACTGACCACATCATGAAAACAGGGCAAAGTCTCAGGATAACAAGCACAGTAAGAACGGAAGCAAGATCTCTGGGAGCCTAGGCTCAGAAATTGCACATGTTCCTTCCACTGGATATTACTGGTCACAGCAAGTCACAAAGCCAAGGCTCTACCTGTTGATAGGAGAAACTGCAAGAATGGGAGGCCATTTTTACAACCCATCTTGGTTATCTAGCTGAATCTAGTTCCACATCATCCAGTTCACCCGTTTCATTATAATGTCCCTGTCATACTGAGCACAGAACCTGCATATACTAGGCACTGAAGGGATGGTTGTAGAAATGAACTAAAATCAATTTTAAGTTAAGAACAATGTAATAGCTAAAGCATAGGAGTAAAAAGAAAGTCTGCCATAAAATATTTTGGAAAGATCTTCCATATATGTTCATACATCATCTTATATCATTCACATTTTTCAGTCATTTTGAACATAGCAGGTCTGTTGTCATGTGGCTGACAAAGCCATTCCAGATAATTTTACTAATAACATAACCATCTGATCTGTAGGAGGGTGAGTCATCTGAGCCTCTGACAGATGTGTGAGATGGGATAAAAGGGCTCACCTTTGGAAGTACAAGTGCAATGCACACACTTGCATGTTAGCATGGATAAATGTTAGCTGAAGTGCTGAATAGGTTCCTCCAATGGAAGGCAAACAGATGTATTTGTGGATATTGTTGCTTTTGCTAGTCCTCAAAATGCCCTTTGGCTTTTGCATCCATTGAGCAAAATATTCACTGACTGTGCTAGGACTGTGCTAGGTATTAGAGACAATGAAACATGCAGAGTTTTTGCCTCGAAGAAGGAAATTAATAATAGTTGATATGTTGCTATTAGCAGGGCATTCTGCTAGTCTCTCTACATATGCTCTCTACACAGAACTTAAAACCACCCGATGAGGTGCTAGTGTCATCCCCATTTAATAGCTGAGGAAGCTGAAAACTACCATAGGTTACACATTTGCTTTAGATCATTCAGCAAATAAATGGCAGAATCTTGATTCAAACCTTGGTCAGCTTGAACCAACACCCAGGCTCTTTCCAGAGTATAACATGGGTTTCTTCCAGTAATGCAAATGTTCCATTGGTTTCTACTCTCTTATAGACATTAGACCACTATTACACAAGGGAAACCTTCCTCCTTTCCCCTCAAAGGATCTCTCTAGAGTCCATCTCTACAAGGTTGTGATACAGTTGGGATGACGGATTCATCAGACAAAGAGGCCGTGGTGAGTGAGTTGCCTACTCCTCATGGTCACATCCCAAGTACACAGTCAGTGAAGAAGAAAATTAAAATACATGGATGGGCTCTAAGTCAAACTCACCTGTATGAGAAACACTGCGGTTGCCAGAGTGGTTGCAACATGCAGTGTCAAGAACTTGATGGAAATGAGTAAAAATGATTTACATGTAAATTTACAACAAAAAAGGACATTTTTATCATCTCTATTTTCCCCCCCAGAAAAATGCTATAAACTTTTTTTTCTTTCCACAAGACATGAATAGACCAATCCTGAGATCATGTTCTGATGGTGAATGAGAAGGGGCGAAACAGCAGCTGGCGTGATGACTGCATCACTTCATGTAAAGGGAAGAATTACAGATGACGCCGAGCACACTTACTCGGTCTTCATAGGTCTGCTGCTGAATATCAGCTTCTGACATCTGTGGGAAACAACTACCCTTGTTCCTCCCTTGAGACTCTCATTCAGTCCCCAGGTTTTGCCCATTTTCCCATGTCTCTTTCATCTTACTGGTCCCTACCTGTGTGTGATTGGGTGGCAATCCCCTCATACCTGGATCTGCCTCCTGTTAACTGGTTGGCTTGCTCTCAGTCCCTTTCTTACTCCAAAGTCCCCCTTCACTAAATAAATGATCTTTATAGACAACGTCCATCATGCCACCATTCTGCTCAAAACCCTTTCACTGCTCTGTATTTCCTCACTTTTCTAGTCAAAACTATCTTATTCTCCTCCCCCCAACCCAGTTTTCTCCAAATCCTATTTCCCTTGGCAATTAGGCTACTCTCATCACTGTGTCCCATGGGTGCAACATCCATCCCTGCATACTTGGATCATGCATGTTCTCTTCTTTTACAGGGCTCCTCTTTTTATCCAAGGCCCAGATCAAGTCATCTTCCATGGAGTCCCCCTTGGTAAGTCCCGCTCTTAACTTTTATAGGACATACAAGTTGTTTCTCACAATTGGATACATAATTTTATTATATACTGTCCTACAGTTCATTATTGCATCACTTGTGTTATTCTGGTGTCCCCAAGTGTTTTATGGTAATCTTGAGTACAATCACCATGTTTTATGTGTTGGAAGTACTCGCGTGTGTGTGTGTGTGTGTGTGTGTGTGTACACACATATATGCATCTATAGTTATTTATTGTATTAATCATGAGCTGTTAAACAGATATCACACCAAATATTTGCATATTCTCACAAATACGAATTTACATAGATTTAATATAAAATTAAATATTCCCAGAGCATTTTATTACATTTATTGATAAATTAGATTTTTAAAAAGAAGTCTCATTGCCCTATGAGTCCAAAATGAGATACAAGAAAAAGTTAAGGATTTTGTCAGGCAACCCCAACAATTTTCTCCTTTTAAAAAAGCAATAAAATAACCAAGACCATGGTTTCTAGGACAGTTGGAAATTTCCCTTCATGAATGCCCCCTCCCTCCCTCCCTCCCTTCAACTAAATAGTCCCAGAATGACTATTAGTTGCCAGGTACTGTGTCTGGTATCAAGGACATTATTAGTATAAAAACTCTGTGGAAAAAAAAGCTCTCTGTGTATAGTTTCTATTAAGCCAAAAGGAGAATTAAATTTTGTAAGAGAAATATATATGCAGACTGACAGATATTTCAAAGTATAGTGATATCCAAATTAGGCTGAACAACAATTTGATTTTCCAGATTTAAAAAAAAAAAAAATCTTAACACACACAAAAAATCTTGTTCCAGCCCTGTCTGATTCCTGTTTCAACTTCTGCCATGGACAGAGTGTGACTGAGGCTGGCAGAGATATTTAACTGTCATAGACCTACTCAGATTTTTCTCTCTCCCTCTTCTTTTTGTGTGCTAGGGGATTAGGATGTGGATGGCTTAGAGGACAGAGATCGGAAAAGCCAGTACACTGAGCCCCCAAACTTTAGCGTGGGAAGTAAAGTGTCTCCACTTCTTAATGAATTCTTGGACAACCCCATGGCTTTGCTCCAAAAATGTCCTGTTGGAGTAGAGGATTATCTTACATGGGTCATTACACTTCCAAGCTCTAAGCCTCAGAATGAGCATTAAATTAAAATTCCCTGCACCTTGTAGGCAGAACATTGTGACACTCAAAAGATGTGGATGTGCTAAATGAATTCTGAGCAATAATATTATCACCACTGCATATTTATTGAGTTCAACAGGGTGCTAAGAACTGTACAGATAATACAAGCAGCATCTATTGAAAAAAGCAACAGTGATGGTCTTATAAGAACTCTCCCATTTATTTGCTTTAGGAATAGACTCTAACTAGACTTGTTAGAAATAGTCTCTTTTCAAAAGTATCCTCAAGGCTGTCTATGCTTTTGTTTGACTTAAAAGTGGCCGATTTTCTACAGTTACCATTTATGAATGTGGCCAAGTCTCCCAATTTCAAAATTACCATAAGAATGCTGTAGGCATCAAACTGAAGAACTTCATCCCCTTGCAACTGGAAATTATGAATGGAGTTTTCTGGGAAATCTTAAATAAACCAATTGTAAAATATGATATACATACCATTCTGTTTTTTATTCAACTGGGGCACTATGTGTTTTCAAAATTGGTAATATTGCTTTTTTAAACTTCCCTTCAATTTTCTGGAAAATATGCATACATTTGAATGCCTAATGAACTTATAGTTTAGTCTAAAATTAAAAAGTGCAAATATTCAAAGTTAAAACGTGAATCAAATTTCCTATTTTTAACAAATCTAAACACAAATAGAGGAAAAGTTAAAGTACAATACATTCAATATGTATGTATAAGAACCAATATGCATGTGGATGAGCACGAAGAATAACTTTGTGTATACAAAAACTAATTGAATTTCAGAATCCCAGCTTTCTTTATTTAAATGCCAGCCCATCAGGGTTATAAGAAAAAAAATTAAGCACTTTAGAGAAAATGGGTTATAAACTGTCATTGTTGAGTTTAGTGTTCTGACAACTTTGAAAGTAACTATAATGTAATTTCCCAAGTTGGTAGCTAAAATAATGGAACATCTGGATGCCATTGAAATGTATGACAATCAAGAAGAGAACAGAAAAGCAGTGGGAACAATGCTTTCCCTTTGCTTATAATTCTTTGTGGTTTTGAACTCTTACTCCAAACCTCGGCTGTGGCAGTCAAGGGCAACTCCCTTCTCAAAGATTCGCCTATCACTCCTGATCACATGAGTCCATCTCTGGACCTGCTTATTGCTTCCAGCAGCTGCGTTTTCCACTGGTTTGTCTTCTTAATCTGCTGTCAGACCTTATGCCTGAACATCTGTGTGAAGTGGTAAGCAGTGTGCAGTGTCATGGGCAAACTGCTGATGTCAACCTCATATGCTGGGTCTGGCCTTTGGAAATAGAGGCATCTCCAGAAAATATCATTTATTAGGCAACCACAGAGTCCAATGCATTCTATTCTTCTTGGAACAAGGGACCGTATGGTGGGTGACATAATAAACTTGAACTGTAGAGACAAGTGATCCAGATAGATTTGTTGTACCAACAGGCAGCCACATAGATGGTGCTGCCTTTTATGGTTTCTGGAGTGGCTTTGCCATTTGTCAGATGTCTAAAGTTATATATTATGTTGTTAGAAATATCTGGGCACAGGCCTCCATAGCTAAAGCTCCTCCCAGATAAGAACTAATTGTAACTGAGCTGAAAGACATTTTCTTCTTCCTGTGTCTAACTACAACAGGGCAGAGGGGGAAACATTTTTTTTTCCAATCCAGTTCAGCCAATACTTACTTTGAGTCTAAAAAGTATAACCTCAGTGCCAGGAGAAACACAAAAATAGTCATTAAAGACCTTGTAATCTACGATTTCAAAATAGACACAGATTCATGAATTATATATTTCTTTACATTTTTACCCTCAAAAAGGATATTCCACAGAAGCATGTTATTTTTCTTGCCCTTCCTTATTAAAAACCGAGTTTCAAGGTTGTCTGAAAGTGGAGTCTCTCTAAGTGCAGGGATGACTTGTTCTTGGCATGCATGCCAGAGTCTCTCCAGAGTCTCTTTGATTTAACAGCTCGAGTTGGACCTGATGTGGCACATGCAGGGGCTGCCCTTCTTTCCACTCATTCCACTTGCATCATCTGATGGGATTTTGCTTTTAAACATGGGCAGGCATATGTGTCCTCTCAAAGACATGTCAAGCCTTAGCTACAGTTTGGTTTGGATCTCGTCCCTCTTTTTATACCACAATTTGTCACCAGTACAGAATGCAGACAGTGATGCCAAATGTGAATGCTGCTTGCATGCCCACATTTGGCAAATATTTACCCAGATCTTTAATTTGGGATTTGATAGCCTATCATCTAGTAGATGATTTCTAAGGTACTGTTTAGTGCTGAAATTTTACGATTCTGTGGGATTTATTTGCACTTTTGTGAAAAGATGCTTACATGAATCACTTTGTCTTCAATGAGAAAATCTTATAAGGTAGAATATTAATAGCCACCAGAATACTGTCATATTTTACAGTGGAAGAGAGAGGAGTAGTTCATGTCTGTGCTTAAAACACTCAGTTGTCTAAGTTTCCATAGTTAGGTTACGTGTTCAGGTTTCTGATGTAACTTTCCAAATGGCATGAGCTAATATGCAGTAGTCTTTTATCCCAAGTGTTTCAGAGGTATTTATGTAAAATTTTTCTTACACTGAATATTTTTTCTTTCAGTAAGTGAATGCTATGAGGGGGTATCACAACTCCAGACAAGGGAAGGAATTTTTGCTCATGGTTGTGAGCAGTCTGGTCAAGAGCCTGATACAATCTGCTAAGTGACATCATATCATGTCCAGGGTCTTTCAGCTGATTCACAGGCAGAAGAGAGGGTAAGTCAATACCTGGCTGAAAGTGGGCACCAAACAGACACTACAGAGTATGAATGGGGGAGTGGGCTGTACCCATGCAATCTTCCAGAATCAGTGACAGATGTGCATCGCTTAAGGTCACTAAAGGCCCTACCGGCCTGGACGGGCATGGCTCAGCGGTTGAGTGCTGACCTGGGATCCAGGCAATCAGGGTTCGATTCCCGGTCAGGGCACATGCCCGGGTTGTGGGCTCGATCCTCAGTCAGAGGCGTGCAGCTGGCAGCCAATCAATGACTCTCTCATCATGGATGTTTCTATCTCACTCTCTCCCTCTCTTTTCCTCTCTCTGAAATCAATAAAGATATAGTAAAAACTAACAAACAAAAAAACAGAAACCCTACCACATGCAATCTCATGGGGCTGAAAAAAATAACAAACTGATTGTTAATATTTAAAAAAATGCCACAAAATAAATTGATAAATGCAAAAGAGGGGATTGCAAAACAACATGCATAGTATTATTTCAATCTTTTTGACAAATTCCATGCAGGATCATATGTAATATGTGAGCTTATATATACAAATGCAAAAAGAAGTTCTGAAAGTTTATATTCCAAAATGTAAAAAGTGGTCATTATTGCATGGGAAATTATGAGTATTACATTTTTCAGAAACAAAAAATTTTTTTGCTTATCTCTCCTCTCCCTCCCTTTTTAATAATCAACATGTATTCTATAGTATATTTTTCTGGTACATAGGTACATGTTTCTAATTACTCTACAATTAAAAATAGTTTAAAATCCTCCTATAAGCACTATGTAATTTCTAAGAAAAGTTTCGAAATAGTCTCTGATTTACTCTCTCACCGAGGTGTATACACACACTTTAAACGCTAGAAACTGAGTTCACTCTTCCTCACATATTGATGTCCTTGTGATATGACAGGAACTTTTAAATGAGTTGCTCCTGGAGGCATCATTTTTGAAGATGGGTAAATGGTTTTGTGCATGTTATCAAATCACACATCATAGGTCTGTCACGGCCCTGCACAGAGAGATTTGTCATTCCTCACTGCCAGGCGGGGCAAGCATGTTCTGGCTACCGCTGATAGAGACAGAACAACATATACTGTCATAAAATGCTAAATAAAACCCCATCATATTCTCTAGCTGAAACCAAACAAGTTGGCTCTAATTCCTGCATTCCACAAGGATCTGTCTAAGGCAGCTTTGTCTCTCTGCTGGCAGGGCTATGATGCTGCTTTAAATTGAACTGCAGACATCCTCACTTCTCCTTTACCTAATGAGCAGAGTTCCAAGGCCTTTGATGGTAATGATGGAACATGTGACAATAAGGCTTTGCCAAACTTATTCTCAAGTGACAGAGGCTGTCCCCATACAATGAGGAGAAAAATTAAACAATTTTGTAACCTATGGGATACCAAAAGTTGTTTTCACAAAATTCGATTTAAAAATAAGAGGAATGGATACATGGACAGACTGACAGATCTCAGAGGGGAGGGGGATGGGGGAGCCTGGATAAAAGAAGATGAAGAGAGTAGCCAAAGAACATATATGCACAGCCCATGGACACAGACAACAGTGTGGGGCAGGCCCGAGGAGGGGGGCTGGAGGCTGGGTGGAGGTGGGCAAAGGGGGAGGAAATGAGGGACATTTGTAATAGTGTCAACAATATATATATTTTTTAAAAGACAAGAACAAATTAAGTCTCTCTCTATATGGAGAAAGTTAGAGGACATTCTGCTTTTTCAGAATACACAGCTTCATTGGTCAGAAGCCCCCTGCTCCGTAGGTACCAGTTGCCTAAATTAAAGTGTCTGCATGAAGCTTCTTAGGAGGGCTATTAATGAGTGCTCACACATTTTTAAAAATACTGAGCTTTTTCTATTTTATTTGAAAGTAGTATACTAAGAGTAGATTTTTATCTCAATTACATAATAGTAAAATATACATTAGCACAGAGCTTAGCCCCATATCCCATTTTAAGATTTATCAGCATATTTGAAAGTGCATTGTGGCATGCCAGGAATTCTAACAGGGTACCTCATTAAAAATCGACGATTTTCCTTCTGAATTATATATTTATGGTCTCCTGAGGCTGATAGGTTTTGGGTAAATAAATGTGATTTAGGAACTGCTTTAGGCTCCAGATACATGCTGGGCTTGGCCAGCGGCTTTTGTACTGACTGGGACGCAGTGGGGTGCATCCTTTCCCCTTCCTGCCTGTCAGCTGGTACTGTGGGGGACCTGCACACCTCTTGCCTTAGCCCCTATCTTCTGTGGATTTCTGGGCAGTACCGAGCATTGTCACCTGGACAGCATGGATTATCTGGCTTGTGGGCTACCTGGAAGCCTAAACTTAAAGTTCAGCCAACATTCATTGAGTGGCTATGATGTCCCAGGTATTGTTCTAGGTGCTGGGAGTACTCCTGGGTTCTGTCCTCAGAATCCTACTGTTGACCTTCACCAAAGGTAGGGCCAGGAAGGGAGAGGACCAGAATCTCCTGGGAGCTCACCCTGCAGCTTGTCAACAGAGCTGAGAACGGCCTGAAGGAGAAGTAGAGCTTGAAACTAGTAAAGGCAATGGATTTTGAATTACGGTGTCTGTCACTGGATATTAATCATGCTGTGGGTTACCTCCACTGAGAACCTCCTGACTACTCATGACCAGTTTATTACCTCTACACAACTGAGGTATTGACATCTGAATGAGACAGAAAAATAATTCCCATAAAACAAAATTCCCATTATGTGTTTAAATATTAAACACACTGCATTTACAACACAACTGAGGGCCTTAAAGTGGTTATAATTCTGGGCAAAGCGTGGTAGTTAGTGGTGAGACTGGGTAGCCCTGAGGATGGCTAACCTGGAAAAACTAGGTGTCTGACCCATGCTGGTCTCAAGAATACTTTATTGAGACCATAGGTTCTTGGGAATGTTACAGCTCTGCCACTGAATTTGGATGCTTTAGTCTTCATCTCAGATCCTGACTTAGAAAGCTAGGGGACTGCAGACTCTGCAGTAGAACCCCAGTGACCCTCTTCCTAGCTGGGCCAGACCCCTGGTGGACACCTCACTCACACTATCTTAGGAGAATGAGCTGTTCCAACTATATGGTCATGATCCATTTAAATGAATGTTGACAAGTGGAAGACGATAAATCTCTGAAACATTGGGCCCTTCTTCAGAAAAGGAAGGAAAGAATTAATATTGTGTGCATACCATGTGCCAGGAACTACTCTAGGTGCATTCACAGATGCTATCTCATCAAAGCACCGTAGTATATTCAACAACTATGATCCAAACTATAAATACAGTGCATAGTGAAGTGCACTAAGGGTTCCGAATTCTGCCACAGGAAGACTGCTTCCGGAATTACAAGGACACATTTTAAGCTTCCAATCATAATGGCTAACATATATTAAGCACTTAATATGTGCAAAGCACATGCAACATGCCAATCCTCACAAAACCCTATGAAGAAGCAATTATTATTACTAATCTAATTTACAGAAGAGGAAAATGAGGCTAGATGAAGAAAGCTTACACAGCCAGTGATTTGTAAGGTCTGCCTGTCCGTCTCCAAATCCTATGTTTTAACCATCTCTGTCTGCATTTGTGGTATGAGATTAGATTGATATAAATTTTAGATTGATATAAACTTTAAAAGGACTACTATAATTAGGACATTATTTTATGAGATGTTTTATTTCTTGCTAAGTCAGATCAAATAATTGTGTAAGATACATACAGTGCTACATTAAAAGATAAAATAACCAAATTTATTACAGGTTTTCTCAGTTTTAAAGGAACTGAAAGTATTTGCCCTAATATAACAGCCTATTTTCCTTGGATCTGAAATTGGGACTTCCCTTACTTCTCTTCCTTACAGTGATCTGCATCTCCCTGACAACCCTCTCAGCATTTCACTAAACCAGTCTGGACACCAAATAAACGAGGCTGGGAGCCCCTGATTTGCCAGAAAAGCAAGTCACTTGGAAGGTCCTGAAACAACAGCTCATTTGATCAAAGCTGTCTGCAGCAGGCAGGAGGCAAGCCAAAGTAGCTTTTCCTTTTCATTAGTAGAGGCACTTGAGTTGGAATCTCATGTCCTGCTCCTGCTGCCGTTACATTTTTATTTTCCCACAGATGGACTTAAAGTGCCCAACTGGGTCATGCACATCTGGTGTTAGGCATGGGCTTGGATGGTTTCTGAAGGGCCCAAATGAAATCGGACTGGACAGGTCATTCCACAGCTCAGAGAGTATGCTGCACAAAATAAACCAGGAAAGCAACACTATGGAAAAAGAGGGGAAGAGCTTCAGAGGCGCAGGACAGAGGGTCAGTTTAGCATCCCCACACTAGGGGGAGAAGCAGCCTGGCTTCCAGGTTGTGTGATTCCCAGTGGGGAGTTCAGGGATAAGCCATTTATGTGACCAGACCTGCAGGGTGGGAGGTTCTCCCCGACTCCTTCCCTCCACAGAGGACCCCACCAGCACTTGCCCAGGAAGGCCTGAAGGAAGCCACAGCATAGCACCACAATCTGAAACCATTCACAAGTGATCACAAAAGCAGAGCCCCTGTTCCCAGCTCAACAAGCTGTGACCTGCCTGAAGCAATTATCACCAGGCAGAGCTCAAAAGCCGGCTCATTTCCATTTCCACGCTGAGCCACTGGATTGGAAGGACCCTCCCAGGTCAAAGGGAACAGGTGTCATTTACTATTGCTCTATTAATTTAGGATTCAGCTTCAATGGGGAACAAAATAAATGCAACCTTGCACTACCAGGTAAATTGGAGGTGGTTATTTATGGAATCAAGGATTTATTTCAGACAACTCTCCTACTGTGTTTGCCTGCAGATTATTAACTTGGAGGCTAACCAGGGACACAGACAAGCAAGGCTAAGAAGTGAAGGACTGCCAGAGAGAGACAAAGCAGACAGGAGGCCCAGGAAATTCTCTGTAATCCAAGGACCCATAGCACCCTCTCCCTTCCTTGGTTCATAGCAGAGGGGTTACAAAGACACCCTCAGCTGAGATCCTAACCAAGTCCTCACACACACTGTCATTTCCAACCTCAACAGGGTCTCAAGAGACCCTGGGCTCATTTCTTATATTTCTATGGCTCCAAAGGGGCACATTGTGAAAAAATGTGGGGCGAAGAGATGACAGGAAACAAATTGTATTCTATAATACCTGTGAATTATTTTATTGTGAGAGGATTACAAATTATGAGGCAGGTAAGAAGAAAAATCTTCCTTTACATCGTGTTGCAAAACGGGGGCTCAATGGTGTATACAATGTTAAGAAAATGGAGGTGTCAACATGTAATATAGGGAGATTTGACATGTAGATCCAACTTTGTTGTTTTAGAAAAAAGTAAGAGTTTCTGATGAAACTGGGCTCACCTGTCTCCACACCTGCCACTGGCTGATTAGAAGGGGCAGGTCTGCCATGCTTTCCCCTCTATCCCCACAGCACACATGCTGTTCCTCTGAATTACCTGTCCAGCCTGTGGGCATCTCGCACTATCTGTTTTGAACAAACTATCTTTGAGAATGAATATTTGCTTTGAAAAATTCGTGTGTGTGTCTGATTCAATATTTACTCTGGCCATATGGGGAATACAGCTGCAATTCACACTACTGGGAAGATTTCACAACGGATCACTCTTCAGGGCCTCACCAACCTGAACTGTTCTGCAGGAATTGGAATTGCAACAGATGTGCAAGTGTGTGTGCACACACCACCATCACCACAACTACTGCCACCACCACTCCTTGTTTAACTGGATTAGGGGTGCCACAGCCACCCTGACTGCCCTGCTGACACCATTCCAGGGCATTATCCCAGATGTAAGAAAAATGTACTTCTGAGCAGGGGTTTTTTCCTGAGCTGGAACAAATCCCATGGGTAAAGCTGGAGGGTTTCTGGGAAGGACGGGCAGGAAACCTCAGTGAAGAGTGTGGAGGAGGCAGCCCTCAGGGGAAGCAGTTAGAAGCTGACCTAGGCCCTAAGGGGGCCTTCCATGAAGATTTTAACTGGTAACATGGAGATAACCATATTTAGATAGCAGTCTTATACTTCTAGACTGCAGTTGTGGTTGTCCCAGTCCCTTAGTAAAGTCAGATACATTGAGATAGCCTTGTTAGGTGGGGGAGAAGTAAGGGGAAGGCCAGGCCAGGAAATGAAGCATAGTCTGCTGTATGAGTTAGTGTCAGGTTCACATAACAATGGGTAAAGACTGGGTGGCTGACACAACAGAAATTCATTTATTCACAATTCTGGAGGCTAGAAGCCTGAGGTCAGGGTGTCGACAGGGTGGGTTTTTCATGTGGCCCCTTTCCCTGGCTCATAGATGGCTGTCTTCTCCCTGTGTCCTCACACAGCCGTCCTTTTATATGTGTCTGGTTCAAATTTCTTTTTTTTATAAGGACAGCAATCATACTGGATTAGGGCCTACCTGAAAGACCTCATTTTAATTTAGTTACCTCTTAAAAAAATTTTTTTTAACTGATTTGAGGAGACATTGATTGGTCATGCCAATTATTTATGCATTCATTGGTTGATACTTCTGATTCTTGTCATGCCTGACTGGGGATCGAACCTGTAACCTTGGCATATTGGGACAATGCTCCAACCAACTAAGCTACTTGACAAGTTCCTAATTACTTCTTTAAGATTCCAAATAAGGTCACATTCTGAAGTAATGGGGACTAGGACATCTACATATGACTTCTGGAGGTGGTATAATTCAGCCCATAACAACTGGTCTATAGTCATCCTTCTGCTGGAACCCAAGCTGGTGCTCACAGTGTGGGCACAGCATCCTCTCAGGTGGACTTTGTCTTGGAGCTCAAGGAAGTAGCCAGCAGCAGAGAGAGCCCCTCTGGGCAGTGAAGGGCAGAGCAGTGTGTGCTGAGGGGTAGCTGAAGGGGTGGTGAATGGACAACCAAAGAGAGTAAGAGAAAACCTCCTCTTTTCAGACATGTATATGCTGATCCCTCAGTGTGGGCTGACCTGACACCTGGCAAATCTGATAGCAAATGACAGTGGGGAAAGATGATTCAGTTTGCCACAATTCAGTATGCTGATGGATGTTTAGGGCCTTATCTGTTCTATAAAGGGAGGAAGACATCTACTGGACATTATTATGAAGTGACCTTATGACCTTGGATCTCTTCTTTTCTCAGTCTGTTTCTTCATCTCTATAATGGGAGAGAAGCAGTTTGGATGATATGAATGAAAAACAGCTCCTTGATTCCAGGACAGCAGCTAACTCTAGTAGCTCGTGAATAATCAACAGTTTAATCTCTTAGAGACCTCCGTGTTAAAGGCAAAGAAAAAAAACACTCCAATAACAGAACCTTGGTGCCCACCCCAATGCCAGGCCTGGAATAAGCATATGGTAAAGCTTTTAAGACAGGAGGAGAAAAGAGTGAGTTTCCATTCACTTAACTGAAGTGACACAACATGAATATGAACAACTGAGGTTGGAAAAGGTGTGGTCCTAGAAGTAGAGAACAGGGAGAGGGTGCCATTCTCTCTTGGGAGCTCCGGAAAACAGAAAGCGTGCCCAGCTCTCCTCCTGAGTCCCGAGTCTGCTGTTTATGTGCAGGTACACTCCTTTTTTTGAGGCCCGAAGGGTACTTCCTGCAAAGTTTTTGAGGTTGTCAGAAAGAGGAACCTAATGAGAGAAACTCCCATTTCTTTTGGAGTTAAATGATCAAAATATGGACTTCTTAATGGGTTGAAATAGGCCTGTGATTCTGCACCACCAGAAATTACCATCATTTCCAAAGCAGATACTTACCAAACCACTAAGGAGTGCACTCACTGAAGTAATCAATTTGCACCCGAAGGCAAGGAGGAAGTGTTATAAAACCTTACCAAAGGGCAGTATTTTCCCCCTCAGAAAATAAAACTCTAAAAAGGGCTGAAGATTTCAGACAGGAAGAGAAAACAGGCACATGAGGTGCCCCTTACAAGGGATGAGGGCTTTGGGTGAGAATGCAAAGGGGCAGATACGAGACAGCTTAGGTCTAGTGTGTTCCTCTGTAATGTGTTTTGCTATTGACACCAACCGTGCTATAAAATGTCCCCACGTTCTCCTGGCTACTTGAAGTTACAGGCACACACAACATCATTTCTCACCCTCTGTTTTAACGCTGGTTACTGGGTCTTGTCATCTCTCTTGATTTGCAAATAAAATACTCTCTCTGTTCTCTTATCAGAACCATCCAGCCCTGAAGGGAGAAGCATTTCAAGACCAAAAGGGTGGCGATAATACTCTTTCAGCAAGCAAGATGCAAACTCACACATAATTAAGGCGGCACTATAGACTTGTTGAAGTGGTCATATCGTTTAAGAATAGTCCAACTGCTTGCTATAAGCTGTTCATACTACTGGGGCCAGTACTGGAAAAGAAAGGGAACTGACCAGGTGTTTGTTGAGGACAAGGGGAAAAGGGAGGGGACAGAAAAGAGGGAGGGACAAACAGCGGTTTAGTAGTGTCTCTGCCTGCCAGCCCCTTCGTGTAGTGCACCCATGAGGTAGGGATTATTAGCTCCATTTTACACATGACGAAATGGAGGCTCAAAGCAAATGGAAAGAGGCAGTGTGTTCCATTCTTTTTGTCTCAGAGCTCATGCACTTGACAGTGTGCTAATACTCTCCCCACCCCCTCCATGATCTCATCCGGAGATAAAATAAAGGTGTCTTAGAATAATCACTCATTCACAGGACATTTATTGAGTGTGTCCCATTTTTCAGGTATGGGGCTGGGTGCTCTGAAAACAGAGACGAGTAAGACGGTTGGTGCTGGCAACAGCCACCACAGTTCCCAGAACACTTACTGCCTAACAGGTGGCACCCTGAGCATTTTTTTACCTGTCCTTAAGTATACTCTTTATATCAACCCTATGTTAGGAATTGTTATCCCCACTTTACAGATGAGGAAAAGGGGGTCCAGTGAGGTCCAACAGCCTATCTAAGCTCTGTGAGCAGTCCCAAAATAGCATCTCGGGCTCGCCTGAATTTAACACCCATGCCTTCCCACACCACTTCCATTCACTCTCTTGATAAATCAAGTTTCAAGCCCACAAGGAGTTCAAATTTAGGAGGTGAGGAAACAAGCTGTACAATTGATTATAATATAAGAAAAAATTAGTACCTTTACTCCCTCATTTCCCAGCTGCCTTCTCTAATAATGAGGTAATCAGGGCTGAAGTCACAACCACTAAGCTACAACCTTAATTCACTGTTGAGTTTATGCATCCATTATCGACTTCCTGCATCTCTTTGCTGGAATTAAGCTTCTACCTCCCTATAATAATAATTGGCTATAAAGTTATGTATATGACTTTGAATAAGTGAGCTGAAAATCCCATATTTTTGCATTTTATGGGAGGGAGAGAAGACCAGACTAATATTTTCACATAACAGACTTCCAAATTAGGCAAGAGTTTAACATTTAGAATTCACCTAAGCAGTGGAAGCTATCCTTGTGAATTTTTCTACAGTTCTTTGCTGCTCTTGCTTCTTTAGCAAGTCCCTTGGATTCTGTTAATAACTTTCCTCCTCTAGTCAGAGATTTAAGGTGAATGTTTACAGATTCAAAAACCCTTACAGCCCATACATGGTCCAGCTAAATATCTTAAATCAATGTACCGGCAGACACCTAGCAGTGCACAATCAAAGTGCACTTCTATCATGAGGGTAGCAAAGTATAAACAAATCATTAATGTCCTCCTGGTTACCTACTCCTGAGAGTACCTGCCAGATCAGCTTCTACATGGGCCCTTTAAAGAAGAGAAATATTATTTTATGGGGACTAAGATATAAAATAGAGCCAGAAGGTTAATAGGAGTTTAAGAAGAGCATAGGGTTATCTTAGCAATTAAAGGCTCTCCAAGAGGTTAATCACCCACACACAGCACTTACAAATGGCACATGTATCAACAGTTACAAAAACTTGTGTGCAGAACAGAACTCTAATCTGCACTCTGGATGATGTTTGTTTGTTTGTTTGTTTATTTAGTGGGGCTGAGTTAAAGCGAAATTCTTTCCATGATCCATTCAGAAAAAAAGAAATTGTCATTTAAACTGTCACAGCAGTGTTATGTGCGAAAAAAACACAATGTGGCCAAGAATTATACAATTGAGAGAGAGAGAGGGAGGGAGATTTAACTGGTTTCTGTAGCAGGGGTGTTTACTAAATGAAAGAGTGTGTATGATGAGGGGTCCCTGGGGTGTGCAGTGGGCACATTGGTTTGGTTCAAATGACCTGCAGTTTTAAAAATCTCCACTTTGAAAACAGAAAAGCCAGTGTGCTGCTGCTTGGCCAGAATCACGAGGGTTTTGTACGAGACAACAATCCCCTTTGAACCACTGCCTTTGCCCTACTGAAATAACTCTAGGCCCAGCACGGAACCGCGCCTGTCCAGGGTGCCATGTCAGCAAACTGAAGCTCAGGTAACTTTCATGACCCTGTAAATGCTCTGCTTGACCAGAAACGCAGCATATCCGGTCAGTCAATCCCAGCCGCCAAACCAACCCTGGGCCTCCGCGCCCCGAACAAGGCCGACTGTGTGGCCCCGGGCAATTACGTGCTTCCTATTTCCTCTTCCTTGTTGTTTATTCTTTAAAAAAATATATTGGTTTTTAGAGAGAGAGGAAGGGAGTGGGGGGGAGAGAGAGAAACATCGATCGGCTGGCTGCCTCCTGCACACCCCCTACTGGGGATCAAGCCCACAACCCAGGCATGTGCCCTGACCTGGAATCGAACCAGCAACCTTTCAGTGCAACGGAAGCTGCCCAACCAACCGAGCCACACTGGCCAGGCTGCTTTATTCTATTGAAGCATCCTGCCTTCACCCCTTTTTTGCTGTTCTCTGAATGGAGACAGTCTGCTTCATGAAGTGTTAAATAAAGTTTGTTTCTATCACCTAAACAGTTTTCTTTAATCATTTTTTAACAACACTCATTCAAACCACCGTCACTGTCACCTGGCTCCCTCTAAAACACCCCATAGTCTCTCCACTACTTGTGCCCTGCTCCAGCCTGTCTCTGCCTAGCAGGGCAGCCATCCACCTCTTGCACTGGATGTCACCATCACCCCATATCATGTCACCTCTGCCTAACGGCTTTCCACTGCACTCAGAAAATTATTCAGAACCATTACCGCAGCCCTGTGCTTTCTCCAACTTGATATACTATCATGTTTATGCCCCTCCACCTTTCTACCCTTAATCATGCTGGCCTTGGTGGTCATACTGGCCTTGAACAGGATCTTGGCTTCGTGTCACTAAGATGCACCTCTTTAAGAGGCCCTCTAACCAGTCTATTGAATGTCGCCCACCCCACCCCCCTCAGGCACTTCCACGGAACCTTCTCTGAGCGGCCTCAGGGAGCTTGTATCTGAAGTCATAGCATTTACGTCTTTATCACGTGTCTTCCCCTCCTCCAGGTTCACTCTGTATCACCAGCACGCAGGGCAGTCCCCAGAACACGGCGAGTCCATTGGCCACGCCTGTGCTGCTTCTGCATGTCGGCGCCTGGAGCTACGATCATCTTGGAATGTGGGGATGAAGCTGCATCTTTAGGAGGCTCAGGTATTATGACACCATATGACAATAATTAAAATGACGGTGGTTATAACTACACTTTACTGAGCATCTCCTTAGCACCAGATATTGGACTGAACGTTTTACACATATTTCATATTTGAATCTCCCAACAGCCCTATAAAGTTGTTATGAACGACTTCCTTAGGCAGATTATACCAGACACTAAGAAATGATGTTCCAGATGCATCTGTGTCAGAGGCTAAAGAACCAAAATGTTTGGTCATTGTTGATGTAAATCTGTAGAGGATATAAACCATTAAGGGTTCCTTTGGGAAGTAAATTCACATGCCTGGAAAACACTCTTGTGTTCTTCTCTACAGTCACACTCTGCACCACACACACCCTGAGGACACCACCTTTCCAGGGACACGCCAGTAAGTGATGGCAGGCAGATTCCCCAGCTAATGAGACAACCCTCCCTTTTCCCTGCTGGGAGGTAGTGGGTTCAACTATCTGGGAACACAGCCTCTCCAGGAGTCCTGGACTCTCTGCTGCAAAGGCAGGGAGCCCATAAATACAATATAAAGTGTTATTATTCTGGCAAACATACTCTAATTCTGGACGAGGTACATACGGCAGCCCATCAGTATAATTTTGAAAAAAAAAATTACCTTTTGGCAGCCTGGAGTCCTTCATCTTTATAAGATGATAGCAGTGTTTTAAAAGGGTTATCAGAACGCTGCATGATAATAATAATCCTTTATTATGTATAACGTTTTAAGAGTTTTAAAAATACTTTGATATAAAAATAGAAGATTTGATCCTAATAGCGATCCTTTGAGGTATATGAATTAGTCATTATTTGTTACATTTCACAGTAGGGGAAACTGAGGTCCAGGGCAATCAAACAGGTTCCGAGGCTTCACTCAAATCACGGCAGGGCAGCTCCAAGACCCAATGGCAGTGATTCGTTGCCCACTGTTCTTTATATGTCATTACGTGTGTGTGTGTGTGTGTGTGTGTGTGCGCGCGCGCCCATGGGCATGAGTGTATGCCAGGAGGACCTGTGAATTCCAGTGTTTCTCGGGGCCTAACAGATCATCTGAGAAGCACGGACACACTGCAAAACCTCAATAAAGCCACAACTTCTAAGCACTGTCATCTGCTCTGTACCAGACGATCACACCTAAACCACAATGTCAGGCACAATGCTCAGACTCCAAGCTTCTCAGTGAAGATGCTTGATACGTACAGAAACTGTTCCACAAAGCTCTTTCATATCTATTTTTTCACCCTTTGCCTTATGGTGTGTTTTTTTTTCCCCTTCCAGAAATAATGCTCTTATAGTTTATAATGCTGCTGTTTCTGTCTTAATGAATTATCAGAGTGTATTTTAGAGTTTCAGAAACAGTCATCTCGGGCAGTGAATCAACTCACAGCCCTCTCTTCCTCAGCCCTCTCCCAGAAAACAAGAGGAACAAAGCAAGACACTTCCCAAACGACGCCCTTCACTTCGCCAGAGCACTGCTGCTCCTCTTTACATAGGAGGCCGCAGTGGCCCTGAGGGCTCCTCCGCTCCTGAACTTGCTTTTCCTATTGTTGACCAAGGAGCCTGACGTCAGGGCAGAGATGTCCATGCATCTGCTTGTTTGCAGCAAAATGCAAAGGCTGCTCTGCCACCTTGCTCAGCACACAGGAGGGCATTCCGAGCAACGCACCAGAAGTCTCCAAATTCAGAACCAGTCAGCCCAAGAGAAGCAGTTTCATTGTGGAAGCCAGTGATCGACGGCATTAAAGTTCTAGTTTATGTGGAAGGTTAAATTAGTTTAGTGAAAGTCACTTTTAATAAATGCCAGTTCCCTCTGTACTTACCTCCAGGAAATGTTCTGCCTGTTGTTCTCGATCCAGTTTTCTTGAAGTTGTGGTAATCAGACCTGTGTAGAAAGGAGAATATTTGACTTTTAAATATCTGGGGCGAGTGGATTACTGAGCATGGGAAATAAAGTCCAATTAAAGCAAAAGCAAAAGTGATGGGAACAATAATTTTCCAGTCCCCAGTGGCAACTAGATGGTCTCAGAATTATCTTTTATTTTGGAGGGGGGGGGATGAGCAATTTAGGAATCTTCAGAATTATTCTTAAAACAAAATAACATTTAGAAAGAAAACCTGACAAATGTGTTAGGGTTTCGCTTACCTCAGGTATTGTAATCACTTTGGGGAGGTAAAAACTCACTAAAGAACCATTGTTGTCCTGATAATGAGGAGTTTCAATGATTTATTTGCATATGACTAAAATTCCGTAGAGTTCAGAGTTCTTGAACAATTAATACGTTGTTGATGCCTATTAGATTCAGGCTATGAAACAGTACTTTCTTATTTAACTTTTTTAATGCTTATAATATTTTTTGTTAAACTTGACAAAGAAGGTTATTTCTGTAATAACTATTGTACACAAAATTATTGCAAATTTAATCACTCACACACCTAAGATTTCATACTGTAATTTTATCATTGTATTATATGTGTTTAAATCTTCACACAAAATAAGACCCACATGGGAAATATCTATCCTTCCTTTGAATGGTGCTTCTCATAAATGAATCACCCCCTTGAGTATAAAGACAAAGAAAAGGGAACAAGAAGACAAAACCTTCAGCCACCCAGCTTATTGCACCCATTTGTCTTCGCAGTTTTTATTATTATTATTATTGTCAAATGGCAATTAGGAGGTCAAACTTACATTCCATTTCTTGATTCTACAATGTCCCTAAAGACAAGGGACTATGGATTGGGCTGTTTTCATGACATATACTGATTGACAGGAAATCACAGAGAGAAAATCACATGAAAAGCTCACTCCCAAGGCTGGCAAGGTACGTGAGATAAGGGAAGGTATTTTACCGAGGTTGGCCTAGGGTCTCATGACCTCCAGTTTTTATTTTACACAGAAGTGGTGGGTGGGAGTATGGGGTGGGCTTTAGAGAAAGCCAACAAGAGGCCACAGCAGGTTAAATGACCTTCAAAATGAAATCCCACTGGGAGGAGCAGGGCTCTTGACCAGCTGGTCCCCCCTCCTCACTCTCATCTGTCTACACTCCCATGGAAGGGAAACCTATGTTCCCATCACACAAATGACCTGCCTTTCTGTGGCTTCTTTCTGGACTATGCCCCACTTCACTGCTTCACCCACAGACGTTTCAGCTTTAGGTCAGGTGTTAGCTCAGGTGTTAGGGAGGTGACCTCTCTCCAGGGTTAGGTGCCCACCTGCCACATCCCAACAGAATGGGCATCCTCCGCCTTCATTGCTCTTGTCCTCTACGAGCACCTTCATTTGCTCATATGTCTGCATTTTCCCACTAGGCAGAGTTACCAAGTTCCTTCTTGGGAAGGACCTGCCTTTTCATTCTGAAGCCCTGGTGCCCGCCTAGCTCCTGGCCTAAAACAAAGAATGGGAACTTCATTAACTCTCAGTTGACAAACATTGCTGTGAAAGCAAGAGATTATTTATATTCTAATCTTCAGTTTTGCTACAGGCCCGGAATGTGTTTGCTCAGGAGGGTACCGCCTGGTGTGTGGAGAGTGTGTGATGGTGGGCAGAGGATATGTGCCTTTAGCATTCATTTGAAGCCAGGGTTGAGATCCTCCCTGCGAATGGTGAAGGGCTCAGCGCTCTTGGATACAAAGATGAGCTGTTGTTCGAGGGTATGGAGAGAAGACTGTTACCAGGAATCAAAGTGAGAGAATCAGTAACTTCTCCAGCTCCCCATCAAAACCTCCCAGGAATCTCAAAAAACAGGTTCCGTGTCCCACTCCCAGCCCTCCTCAGCTGCATCCGAATCTCTCGGGGTGACCCGCTGATTCCGAGAGAAGGCTCTATGTAACGCCACGACGCTCTGCTGGATCTCACCGTGACTCTGTACTGACACTGACGTTTCTGCTCAGCCACAGGCAAGAGGGAAGCGCTCAGCTGTTCCCGCATCTGAAGCAAACGGCGGGGCTCAGTGTACACATGGGGGCGAGCCAGGGGGAGGTGGAGATGCCGTGCGGGTGCCCCGGTGGGCAGGGCGATAAAGGGGGAGTAAAGGGGAGCACGGCTCTAACTCATGTTGACTGTGGGCCGATGTGGTCCCACCAGTGGGTGTCTAATGCACCAAGCCGGCGCCTTCATTTTCAGGATATTCTATATACAAGGTCCTATGTCACGGAGGCTCTTTCCAAGTGAGAAGTAACTGTCTTCTCAAAGGGCGGCGGGAGGCTTTCCCCTCTTCGGGGGGCGTTCTCTGTGAGAGATTACAAGGGGAATGAGAAATACTTGTTACACTGAGGCTCTGAATCGGTGAAGGGCTGTCAGCTGCCACTCTGCTGCTTGCCTGCTGCTCTTCCAGACAGAAAAGACCAGGAGCCCTTTGTCCTCTGCTCCTCTGAGGACACTCGTGTCATTTTAGGTCCTACTCACCCGGGTCATGCAACCACAGCCCGCTGTGGTGTAACTGGGCACAGGAAAGAGGTCAGCTTCCTCCCCTGATCATTCTTAGGGTCATTTTCTAGTTAAATATTTTCACAAAGTACAAATATCACTGGGAGAGCAGTGTGACTCCCCTCCCATCTGTATACCTTCACCAAGATGTTTTCCACATATTTATCAGCCAACAGAGAAAGCTACAGGCTTCCTGAAAAGTCTGAAACAACATACACAGCAGTGAACCTGGAGCTGTGAGAGAGGCGAGCAGTTTCTGATCCTGGAAGTAAGGTAGGCCAGCCTCTGTAGGCTTCAGGTCTCTAGGTTTGTATTGCCTTTATTTTCACAGAAATAAGGTAAAGGTATTTAATTCAAAAGTGAAAATTGGTAGGAAATCAGATGAGGTAGGCTTGGAGCAGGGAATGACTACTAATGGGTACAATGTGTCTTTGGGGGGGTGATGAAAATACTCTAAAACTACAGATTATGGTAATGGTCACACAGTTCCATAAGTATTCTGGAAAACACTGAATTGTATACTATAAATGGGTGAATGATATTTTAGGTAATTATACATCAGTAAAGCTGTTTAAAAATCAGTAGGGAATCATAACTCTGTCTTACAGATTTTAACAAGTCTTTGTAGTTGGAGAAGACAGACATTTAAAAATACTTGAATGAATGAATGAATGAATGAATGAATGAATGAATGAATGATGGGGTGAGTGAGTTAGCTTAGGAACAGGCATGAAGACGGGTTGGAATGAACAGAATGATCATGGGGATCTCGAACATAAAAATAATGAACAAAACATTTTGGGTTAAAGCCACAACTGGCAGTTATTTGCACTGAAAAAAATAAACCTTATCAAGCAGGGCCAGCTAAACCAGAAATGGACAAAAGCTTTCTTCCATCTAAAGCAGTGATTTTCAGCCTTTTTCATCTCATGGCACACATAATCTAATTACTAAAATTCTGCAGCACACCAAAAAATATATATATTTTTTGCCCATCTGACAAAAAAAGGTATAATTTGATGGATTTACTACTACTACTACTAATAATAGTAATTACCAACTCTTTTTACTCCAAAGTGATTTTTTAAAAAATCAGGTGCCTAAGAGACTGACACATCTCAGAAGGAAGGTGGGGGTGTGGGAGCGGGTGGGGAGAGATTAATCAAAGAACTTACATACATATATGCATAACCCATGGATACAAACAATAGTGTGGTGAAGGCCTTGGAGGGGTGAGGGGCAGATGCAGGGTGGAGGGAATCAATGGGGAAAAAAGGGGGGACATCTGTAATACTTTCAACAATACAGATCAATTTTTTAAAAATTAAAAAAATTAAAAATTAAATTTAAAATCAGGTGCCTATATTTTTATATAAGGATTTCTGGTATCAAGAATTAACCAATCTGGCCCAACCATATTATGCGATGTGACCAATAAGATGCAACTCTATTGTATGACCTATATATAGGGTGTCTCCCCAAAAATGTACACACACTTTAATAGTTGTAGCTCAACTGATGTTTCGTTCTTTTGGGATTTAACCCATTGGAATTAATAATTATTCAAAGTGTATATACATTTTGGGGGGACGCCCTGTATTTACGGTTCAAGACAGGTCATTCACACCAGACTACTACTGTTGTGTTGGCTGTTGTCATTTTTTTATTTGACAATCTAAGGGAAAAGAGGTCAGTGCCCCTGACTAAATAGTCAGGTATTGCATGCTTTAAAAATTCTTGCGGCACAGTGGCTGAAACTGCTGGACTAAAGGAACAAACGTAGGATGAGCTGTGGTGCTTGGGCACGGTGCACGGTGATTTTTACAGGCAGAAAGGAATGCAGTGAGCCATCCCTCACAGTGCAGGGGAATTAGTCAAGATGGCCAAAGCTGCATCTTCATTTTTAACAACTTTGTTGTAGCGGAATGCAGTTGGGCTTTAGAAGAGGAAGGAAGATAAAAGAGAGCAACCTCTCTTGGCAACTGCTGTGATTCATCACCGTGGAAGGCGACCTCATTGTAATCTCTGCAGGAGACAGGCATGTACATCACACATGTAACTGGAGACCCATTGGGCACAGTAAATTGGGGACTGACATGACGAAATTGAATTTCAAAGATAAATCATAGGCAAGCTTTGGAATGTGGTTCAGAGATATAAACAAACACATCATTTGATATAATTACATCCGCAAACCTCCAATTTAGGAGGGGCGTGATGCCAGGCCTGAGTGACTGATGCCCAGTGAAGAAGGCGGGAGGGCACACGGCTGGGACCGTGCAATTACTTTAAAAATGGCCAGTTTTGATTTTTTGTTGTGGAGACAGAGGAGTCTAACAGTCTCCCTGAGAAACAGCCTGGCTGCCGGTTCGAAAGAGAACTCAAGATGTTCTCAGTAGTTACGGTGGGAGAAGTGATACTTGTGAGGATGACGCCTTTTCCCTGCTCTCTCCCTGTGGGTGTCCTGGGTCGCAGCTGTGTAATTGACTGCTGTGACATTCACATTTTCCTTAAGTGCTCCTTGAAGCGGTATAGTTTGTAGCTGGTTAAGTGTAATTTTCCAAGACTCTCGGAAGATGGGTTTGTCTTAAAAATAAAACTGGAATGATCAACCCCGTGAGCCCAAATCTGCGCTTTCCTACCCCATGTCTCCGCGCCACCTCCAGCTATCCGGTAAACCCCTCACCATCCTTCCAGGCCATTCAGTTGTCACCTTCTCTCCTCTAGCACGTTGCGTGTTACTCTACTCTTGTCCCGATTCCCCTCGCGGTTTCAGCAAGGCAGAGGCTCGGTAGTTCACCAGTCGAGCTCAGGAGCCTAGATCAGTGCCCGTCACATTTGTTGAATATATAAATACTGCAGTCATAGCGACCAATATTTGGCTCTAGTTATTTGGGAAAGAGTCAATCTTTTCAAATAGCATACAGACAAAAGGGTAGTGAATAGGTCTTATCTCCTGTTCTGGCGCATTATAGGTATCAAGCAAAACGTGTTTGAATGATGGTGACATGGATGCAGTCTCCCAGCACTCTAAGTAGTCTTTTAAAATTTATCTTTATTGTTGAAAGTATTACAGATGTCCCCCCTTTTTCCCCCATTGATCCCCTCCACCCCACATCTGCCGCACCCCCAGGCCTTCCCCCTACTACTCTCTGTGTCCATATTGTCTGTGTCTGGGTTATGCATTTATGCATATAAATTCTATGATTAATCTCTCAGTATTATTTTATAAAGAGGCCATAATAGTCCCAACACATGGGAGTTAACTTTACCCGAAGGTTCTCATCCATTCTTTGAATGATTTTAATATTTTCCCAATTTTTGGAACCCTCTTCCGTGCTGACAGTTGGAGGTCAATAGAACAATTCCTGAGAGCCTTTAAAATTTTTTTTCAGTTGCTGATTAAAAGTTTTACTCTTTAATGTCATGCACAGGGGCTTTGTGGCCATCCCACCATTCTCCCACATCTATCTAATTCACCGAGAAAGGTGGGTGAATAATAACATAGTAGTGTCCAACATTTGAGCGCTATGTGCCAGGCACTACACTAAACCATTTACTTACATGCTCTCATTTAATCTCACAAAAGTTCAGAGAAATAGGAACTATTTTGACCCCATTTACAGGAGGAAACTGAGTCAAATGACTTGCCCAAGATCACCAATGACTGAGCAAGGATTCAAACCAGAGACTTTGAAGCTTCCCCCATCTCCCCAGCAGAATTACAGAGTGGTGGCAATGCTACCTGCCGAGGAGCCGGGAGACCTGTGCCCCCGTCTCAACTCTGCCGGTGACCGGTTATGGGATTCCAGCAATCACATCTTTTCTCTAGGCCCCTCTTTCCTCTCTGGGAATGTCCTAAAGTCTCTTTTCACTCACTCTCCTGGCCCCACGTTCTTCTCGGTGGACCCGAGTCCAGCTGTGCAGGTCACCCGGGCAGGAAGAGGGGCTGTATCCTCTGTCGATTTTGTTTATCCACAAAATCAACACTTAAACACCCGTAGGCATACATCTCAAAAGAGAGAAAAGTAAAAACGTCACTCAGCTGTGAGTGTTTGCTTCTAACTAGGGAAAAAAAAAAATCACCTTAGTCATTCCCATGTTTATTGTCTCTCCTCCAAGATGATCACTTCTAGAACCTCTGTCTCCACCTAACATTTTAGCCCATCAGGAAGCCTTAAAATGCTCCCTGCAGTATGTACACTTGGAGAGAAGACTGTGCAGAGAATTTAGAGAGTAAAAGGAACACAATAAATGCAAATTCAGGATTGTAGGAAAAATTAAAGTTGAAGCGAACACACGTATTAAGTTTATTTAAAAAAAATACTAAGTAATGAGTGGTCCTAAACTCTATGATGTTTGTTTGAAAAGAATAACTAGAAAGAAAAAATATAAAAGACTTACACATCAGTTATTGAGGGGTTAAAAGCAGGATTCTAGAAACCGGCCCATCAGGCATGCTTCCTAAGTAAGGGCTGTTTCCTCAGGTGTAAAGATTGGGAGCTGCTCGATTGAGCACGCAGCACTGCTATTAAATTTACTTATGAAAATCTGACAGGGGAAATCACCGATGGAGCTTAAGTCTGCAATTTAAACTTTTCTTTATAAACAGTCATTTCCAGGATGCTCACAGAAGCTTTAAAACTGTGTCAAGTGAGGGGGCACCTTAAGCCGAAGTATGAAGACCCCGTGGGTCAAACGCGCTTCACAGCTGTTAGTTTTCTGTAACAGGTAAGTTTCATTTTCTGTTTTGCAAGCCAGTGGGTGGCATTTCCTGCCTTGGCAGCAGGGAAATCTCAGGCAGCGTTTCTTCTGCCAGAAACACTTTCCCCTTTGGATACAGCATTCGGTAGCTGCCACCAGAAAAGCCAGCTTGTGAAGGAAAGGCGTTGGTGCCAGTGCACACCTGGCACCTTCCTTCCGGGCCTAGTGCACAGATGGAGCTGCCCACGGCCGGGAGGGAGAGTTCTGAGGTCCGGGCAAGCCCTGCCCCCTCGTCGTAGCACTCACGGTAGACAAGATCGAGTAGGGACATCTGGGTCAAGGCAGCTTGTCACCAGGGTGAAGGATATGATATGGCCAACAAAGGAGCAGTGACGAAGAAGATCTATGGGGGAGGTGATTTCTAAAGGCCTTTTCCTCCGAGTAATTCTCTCTTGTAGCAGGTGGCCCTGCCACACGCACATGCACGCACACGCACGCACACACACACATGCACTTAGGCCCAGAGATGCTGCGAACGAGCTTCATTTTGCTAGAATACCTGGATGCTCACCAGTCCCATCTGTCCCTCCCTCAGTTCCTCTCATCACCAATCCTCAGGACTCCCCTCCTACTCTCGCACAGCCCTCCGGATCTGCCTTTGGATTTGGCCGAGACGAATATTTATGCACCTGAAGAAGTCTCCAGATGATTCTAGCTAAACCTTGAGCACCATATTAGATTTCTTCAGAGAGATTCAGCTACAGATGGTGAACTGATATTAAGGATGTCGTATGAAACGATGCCACCTTTAGGTGCCATTAACATACCACTGATGTGTGTGCTCAGATGTGCAATATGGCGCACATCTCCCCTTTTCTTTCTGCCAAGAATTTTTTTTTTTTTTTTGCATAATTCTAAATACTGGTTGATCAAAATAAGGAAAAATAAGTGGCTGGCAATCTAAGTTACACGGTATGGATGGGTCTTAGAGATGATCTAGTCTGAGAAGCATCCTGGTAGACCGGTTAGCAGTACCAACCAGGACCCGGGCTCTTGCATCAGACTGTGTGGCTTCGTATCCCAGTCCCACCCCCAGGCAACCGCCTGTGTTTCAGCAAGTTACTTAGCTTCTCTGAATATCAGCCTCCTCTTCTGTAAAAGGTTTATTAAATTAAATAACCAATTTAAAATGCTTAGTTTGGTTCCTGGCACATATTAAATGCTCACAGAATGTTAGTCTTACTATGAGCTCCGAGGTGGATGCCTGGAGCATCACATGTGCTCAAGGGTCTAATCTTGCTTCCTTTCCATCCTGAGCTTCCCTTCAAATGTGTCTAGACATTTAGGCAACAAAAATTGTAAAATGTTTTCTACTTACCCTGTCATCTGGCAGATAAGGAAACTGATGCTCACAGTTTAGGTAATCTGTTCAAAGACTTATTCGTAAGAAATCCTTCATCCATGCATTGTTAAATGTTATTGAGAGGACAGTGTACACCCTTGGTCCTCAAGGTAGGGCACGAATTACAGCATCAGCATTACCTGAGAGCAGGTGAGAAATGCAGAGCTCCTCACAGTACACTACGTTTGAGAAGTCTGGCTCTAGACCATTGCTGGTTTTCAAACTTGGCTGTGCACTGGAATCACCTGGGCAGCTCTAAAATATGCAGATGCCAAGGTCCCACATCCAGAGGTTCTGAATGATTTGGTATGGGGGGAGGCCTAGGCATAGGGATTTTTTTTAAAAAGCTCCAGGTGATGCCCTAGCCAGTGTGGCTCAGTTGGTTGAATGTTGTCCTGTGCACTGAAAGGCTGCGTGTTTGATTCCCAGTCAGGGCACACGCCCAGACTGCAGGCTCAGCGGGAGCTATATAGGAGGCAGCCCATTAATGTTTCGCTCTCACGTCGCTCTCTCTCTCTCTCCTTCTCCCTTCTCTCTCTCTAAAAAAAGCAATAAAAATATTTTTTCAAAAAGCTCCAGGTGACTCTACTATCCAGCCAAGGGTGAGAATCACTGTCTGTACAGTTGATATCCCTGGGTGATGGGGTCATGGTAATTGATTTTTTGGCTTATCTAAATGGTCTAGTTTTCCCACAATGAAAAACACTCACTTTTATAATCCAAAAGAATTTAAAGGTCAGTAAAAAGGCACATAGTCTCCCGCATGTCCTCACTGAATTCCTCAAAGTTCTATCTGCATCTTCCCAGCAAAGGAGTCAACTACTTGGTTGCCAGGTTTGTTCTTACTTTAGATCTGACACATACTTTGTGTCTTCCCCCAAAACACTGGCTTATGTCAGCTACAGTCTGGCTTTTTCATTTTGGCATACTTTCCTTTACTGCCTGAAGGGTTACACCTCTCCTAGCTCCATCTGGCCCCCAGGATTCTTGCAGCAGAGGTAAAGCACCACCTCTGTAGTGATTCTACATATTCTCTACAAAAGCATATTGGACGCAGGCACAGTGGTGAGAGCCAAGAGGATACAATAGCAAGTCCCTACCTTTGCCTTCCTGCAGCAAACAACCCTGTGAGGGAGACAGACACACAGGCAAATAACTACGCTACAGGGTGTGATCTAATACATGGCCTTCATAATTCTGGGTGCCCTGAAGAAGGAAAGATAATGCTAAACAGTGTGACTGGAAAAGATAAGAGAATACATTGTATTTGTACTAGGCCTTAAATGGCAAATAAGACTCCAACACAGGGAGAAGCTGGAAAAAGTTACAATATCTAATCTGTAGCTGAGAATAATGAGACAAAGACTAAGGTAAAAAGGAAATCTGGGTTTAAATCTTGGCTCAGCTATTTCTTAGCTGTGTGACCAAGGGCAAGTTACATAACTTCTCTGACCTTAGTCTTGCCATCTTCGAAATGGGGATAGTAATAACCCTCTCAAAGGCTTTCGGTAAGAAACAATGCAGATGGAGTGCTCGGCACAGTGCCTTGCAATTAGCAGATGCTGTTTGAAAACAGACACAGCACCTATAAAAAGCAGTGAGTTATCTTTTATTTTTGTTAAAAACCCTAAAAGCGCTGGGATGCTACTTCTGATTACAGTCCAAAGGGAAACCTTACTGTCTCTAGATTGGTCACCTCTGACAATGCCTGAAAATGTCATAACCAGGCCACCGTAAGTTTGTTTCCTTCTGTTTAGTCTATTGGCCACTATAACGTTCTGAATTCTTGCACACTCTGGAGGTGTGAAAACAACCACTGCACTCCCCTTAGAAATGGTTTCACTGGAAATAATTTGTTTCTACATCTGTTTTCACATGACAGATAAAATCAGGAGGATGGATGAAGCGCAAATGACCCCGAGGAGGGTGCGCCAAGTCTTGAGAGCACGTGTGCTTTGCAGGTACCTGGGTCTTTAAGGTTGCCTTTGCTCCATGATGGATACAAGGTCTTAGGTAGGAGCAATGTTTTAAAACCTAATTTAAAAAATTCTGGGGAAAATATCACTTGTTATGGAGAGCTTTGAATGTTACCAGAAGACTGACAACACTTTTTTTTTAAATATCACACATTTTCGAGTTAATTTTCACATAATGCAATGCTTTCTTTTTGTCCTAAATTTTTTATATGTATGCTGTAAAACCTCATTTTTGATTCCCCTATCTGAAAATTTGTAATAGTTATGTGGCTGGTTGAAGTTTACCTTTGTACTACATAGGTAAATTTATAGGGTGGAAAGGTCTCAGGGGAATATTTAATGTACTAGAAACAAACCATTTGCAAAGCACGTTAATTTTAACAACCACCATTTTGATGTTTTAATTGCAAACAACCTGTGTAACTATTCATTAGAGACTGCCCAAGCAGGGCTTTTGTTTGGCAACACTTTGTTAATAATAACATTAACCTTCTGTGTTTATTTGAAAGTAGTAAACATGTGTTCTCTGGAATATTCCAGAAACCACATTTTCTTTCTTTTAATTTTTTTCATTTACTGATTTTAGAGAGAGAGAGAGAGAGAGAGAGAGACATCGATTTGTTGTTCCACTTATTTATGCATTCACTGGTTGCTTCTTGGATGTGCCCTGACCAGAGACCAAACTTGCAACCTTGGGGTACAGGGATGACGCTCTAACCAACTGAGCTACCTGGCCAGGGCTGCACCCACATTTTCAACTGCTATAAAATCCTCCTCAATGAGACTCTAATGCAATTTCATGGTCATTCTGTTCTTTGGGAAAAAGTACCATCTATTGCAAGAATGATGAAATTTGTGCTTAATTATTTTGTCAGTGCAGCAACTTGGTGCAAGCCTTTAAAATTGTTGTGTGCCTCAGTTTCTTCTTTTGAAACCTAGTAATGATTTAAGGGAGAAGCAATTAACCTTTCCCTCACTAGGAGTAACATACAATTTTTTTTCTTTATAAGTAGAGATAAAGGAGGAGCTAGAATCCTTTACACTTCCTTGGGGGGAAAAGGCTGTCAATTCTGGGTAAAGGTGCATACTCCTGCTATTTTGTAAAGAACTTTATAAACAATTTTGTTATAGCTTTATCACATTGTACAATGTCTGCATGTTTGCTTCCTTCAATAGACAGTGGCCTCTCCAGGGCAACTATATTTTTATTCATTTAATGTTCATTACAGGAATACCTTTTAAGGGCCTAGGCTAATCTTTGTATCTTTGGCTTAGCACAGTGCCTGGCATATGGATGGTGGTCAGTACATATTAGTTTATTGGATGAATAAACTATACTACTGAAAATGTGTGTGGAAGTGTGTGTGAACACAGGTACATGTACACCACCCAAAGCAGGTAATGGTCCATATAAGTGAGAATGATCACCTAGCATTTATATTATGGCTTAAAAAGCGTCCAGGCCTTTTGGGAAAGACTTCCAAATAAAGTCAAAATACAATTATGTGCTATGATAATTATTATTTTGGGTTTTTAACATAAAACATTACAAGTTCATAAAGCCATGTTTTGGGTTTGTTTTTTTTTTGGTTTTGTTTTTGTTTTTTGTATCGTATGTCAGAGTCTGCTGTCTGTGTGGTTCATTGAGGTTAATGGGGGGCAATGGCGAATTGCCAGTGTTGATGAGTTTTCCTTGGCTCTCCCTACTAAGTATTTTATTTCTCTTCTGCCTTTACTTTTTGTTTAACTAAATTGTTATTTATCCAAGAATCGGTTACATAAGTAGGGATTGCTAACCTGTCAGAGGGGGTGCATGTTTCATTCCCCCAAAAAAGGCAACGGGAAGGGTTGTGAAAAGCAGCCAGCCTCTGACTTCTCTGGGTCCCCCGAGCATTCCATGGGGAGCATCAACGTGGAAGACAAGTCAAGGGCCTTGCAGGGCCACACTCCTGGCTGGAGCCTAATGAAATAATCCATGCGAAATGCAGCCCATAATCTAGTAAGGAGTGTGCTAAGGGGTCCCTCGGCCACGTGACATCAAAAGGGTAATGTAGGTGGCATTTTAGTTCCTGTTCGGAAAAATGAAAACAGAAAACTGGCAAGATGCGAGAGACTCACCGGAAGGGTAAAGAAGCCGAGGAAAAATCAGAGAGCAGCGAAGGCTGGCCCTGTGGGATCGGGCTGGCGTGCGGAGTCGGGCAGCCTTGCAGACCACCGTCACCTGTCTCTATATCTTGTTTATTCCATATTTTCCCACAAAAGCAACATAAATACATAGGATTTATTGAGAGTTCCTCTGTGTGCCTCCTAAATTTGTGCCCTGAGCCAGCATGCTGTAACTTTGTTTTGGCCTGGTTTTCCTTCACTGGTTCCCTTGGTAGAGGGGGCCGGAGCTTGTTCAGGGCGTCCTCCCGTTTCAGAGATGAGAAAGTGATGGCGGGCCTGAAACGCGGGCGCGTGTCCTGGTAAATCGCACAGTAAGGGCTGCAGCTGGCGGTGGGCCGCGGGGCACACCTGGTCGGGTTCCTGTCTCTCTCCCTCCTCTCCTTGTCACCCGAGGCTGGCCTCCATCCCCTCCCACGCAGTCCGGCCAAGGCGCCAGAAGCAGGGCTGCAAAATGTTTCTTCTAGAGCTTCAGCAGTCTAGAATTCCCTCTTTGGGGTTAACAGTTTACACAAGAGGTACCCATTTAAAAACCAACTAGCCAAATAAACATGCCACCCATGTTAAAAGAAACGGTCACCTGTGTTGGCATTCAGTATCTTCCGGAAAAAACTAAGGTTGTACATTCAGAGTGTGAATTTTTAGTGATTTGAGAGAGAGGTTGAGAGAGAGAAACATCAGTTTGTTGTGCCAATTACTTATGCATTCGTTGGTTGTTTCTTGTACGTGCCCTGCCTGGAGATCGAACCCACAACCTTGGCATAGCGGGGTGATGCTCTAACCAACCGGGCTACCCGCCGGGGCTGAGTGAGGATTTTTAGACCGTTCACAACCCTGTGTGAGCCCTGCTTTCTCAGTGAAAATGTGCTCAGTTCTTCCGTGGTTGAAATTAGTGGCTGATTAGTACTTGACGCTACATGTCATGGAAGTGGCACCTGGTGTAGCATCCATTCAACAAGATTATTTCATTTTGCCGCAATGTTAATGCTTTCGCGTCACACCGGTGCCCTGGCCCTAGAAAACCTGGGACTCAAGCTAAACACACTAAGGTTTGAAATTATATTAATGGGTTTCATTTTTCCCATAGGAAAGAAGAGTGTTGGAAGGTTTCGCATTAATAAACCAAAGCAGCAGACGGGACACAGGGCAGGATGCATTCAGCAGCTTCGGCAGCCGCTCCGGGCTCTGGGTTTTTAATATAACACAAACTAGAGTTTCTGCCCCACCGCTGGCTTAGCACCGGGGTACCTGCCTTCAGAGAACTCTGAGAGGATAGGGAACAGCAGTGAATAAATAATTATAGCCCAGCTGTTAAAGGCTCAGGTGGAATTATGTAAAACTAACACGGGGGCATGGAGGTGGCAGCCGTGAACTCCACCTGGGGTGCAAGGACATGCTTCTCGGGATGGGGCCCCTTGGGCCCCTTGGTTGGCGTGAGGAGATGTTTGTCAGGTAGGTAAGGAGGAGGGGACCTTTCACTATATTCTGATGGGGCAGGAAAGACACACAGGCAAGAAGTAACCCCGGTTCTGTCCCAAAGTTCCTTCAAGAGACCTTAGGGGAAATCTTGGAAATTTTAGTATTTTTGGTTCGGAATGGAAGGAAAATAATACTTTCTCCTTAGGAGCACTGAGCCAGTCAGCTCTGGAAGGTGCTCTCTTAACTTTTAACATGGAGGTCGTTTTTACATTTTTACATGTCATTAAACAGCTTCGTGGGTGACCATGGGAAATGCTCTCCTTCAATTCCTGTCACACTCAGAAAAAAGGGACCAAGACCTGAGCCTAACAAGTGACAGGTAGGGGATGATGGAGTAGGCCCGTCAGATACCATTTAGATAGAGCTTCCTCCGTTCATCCCCTTTGCCTCCTATGGGCAGCAACCCTTCTGCAGGGTGAGTAACCATCCCAGTTCGCCTGAAACTATCATGGTTTTAACATTGAAAATGCCAGTTCTATATCCCAAGACACCCCTCAGCCCTGGGCAGGCTGGGCACACTTGGGTTAGGTCACAACCAAATGCCAGGTCTCTGCATCTCACTTATCAAACAGCAGGTTTTCAAGGCTGGGTGCACGTGAGAGAGCTTTTGCAATCTTGCCCTGGCAGATGGGGAAACTGAGGCCCAGCTAGGAGCAGCACTTCATCAGATTCCACAATGCCTACCTCCAGTAAGGTAATGCCCCTGCTCAAAAAAACACTCATAACTGCTTTAGGACTTCTTATTGTCCCCCTCACATAATCACACATTCTACAACTCCACAGCTTCTCCCCAGTGCAGCAAACAACCGATACCACTTTCTGATGATTCTGTATGTGGCTGATGGTGTGCTGAGCACTTTACAGGCAACAGTTCATTTAATCTCAGAATAATTCTCAACTATGACTAAATTGCTAAGTACTAACTATCATCCCCACCCTGCAGTTGAGGAGACAGAGCCTTAGCAAGACCAAGTAACTTGCCAGTGGTAACACAGTCAGTAAGAGAGATCTGAAACATGACCATGTTGTTTGATTCCAAAAATCCTTAGTCTTAATCACGAGGCACAATTTTAATCTTTCAATTATATCTTCCACTATGTCATGTAAAATTACTCCATCATTTAACCAAGTATATGAAAAAGCCCAGGAATGGTTTTCCCGCCTCCACACTTTATCTGGCATTCACCGTTTCATGCACTGGAAAAGCATGTTCAGGTAAGAGTCTACATTTGCTTTTCATTTCCCAGTGGGTTTGGGGCCACATCAAACCTTCTCACTGTGATACTGCTTCAGAAAAGTGCAGATTTGATATATGGACAGTGTTTTTGTCTTAAGTCACTGAGCTATTGTAGGGTCAACCTGATTAAATGACACTGGGGCCCCCACTCACCAAAGGAGGCCCTAAAGGGATCCAAAAACCATGCATGCTTCTCTTAGGGACTCTGCCAAGATCATCACCGTTTGGGTTTCTGCTAGATCTTCTCTAAGATTTTCTCTACTTTCCCTCATCCAGCTCTTCTGCTTGTTAATCTCTTTATTTTGAAAGCAAAGTCTTCAAACTTAAAAATTCAACTCAGTTCACCCACGTATTGATAACTTATCACCAGGTTCCAGCTACTCTGCAATTCTTTCTATTTCTTGAACATGTAAAGCTTATTTCTTCTGCTCTCTGCCTATGCCTTTATTCTTGCCTTTCCCTTGGCCAGTATCTTTCTTCCCTGACCCCCCTTCACCCCCATATTTGCCTGGCTGATTCCTTCTTCATCATACAGACCTTAGTTCAAATATCACCTCTTGAGAGAACACTTCCCTTCTCTGATCACCCCACCCAAAGTGTCCCCCTCCTTGTTTTATTTTCTTCTGACCCAATCTGTCTGAAATTATCCTGTCTGCATACTTGTTTATTTACCTATCTTCTGTCTCCTTCTCAAGAATGTAAGCCTTACAGAAGCAGGAGCTTCACTTCTGTCTTATGTACTGCCTTGTCTGCAGCATCTAAAAGAATGCCTGGCACCCAGTAGGCCCTCAATAAATGACTGTTGAATGAAAGAAGAAATGCCTATATGCAAAATACTTACACACATTTCTGAAGCCCTCCTGTCCTTGCATTTAAATATTTTGTAGGCCCTGGTCGGGTAGCTCAGTTGCTTAGAGCACTGTCCTGATATGCCAAGGTGGCAGGTTCAATCCCCAGTCGGGGCACATACAAGAAACCACCAATGAATATATAAATAAGTGCGACAAGTTGATGTTTCTCTTTCTCTCTCTCTCTCCCCCTTCCTCTCTCTAAAATCAATAAAAATAAATAAATATTTTGCACATTTTTTTTGCTATTTTAATTTTCAAGTGAATGTTTTCAGCATCGGTTCTGACGCTAGGACTGAACGTTTCTGCACGCTCTCCACCTGGGAACTACCCTGAAGGACAGTGGGCAGGAGTCAAGAAAGATCCTGGTTTAGTTCCAAGTCTCCCCACTTCCCAGCTGAAGGATCTTGAGCAAGTGACTCAGCCTCTTTGAGCTTCATCTTCCTCACCCATAAAATGGGGATGTTTATCCTACCTCATGGGACCCCTGTGAATGTGAAATGAGACGAGGTATGCAAAAAGGCCTTCAATGCAACAAGTGCTTGATGTGTTCCCTGTACTCTCCTTATATAGTTATTAAGGATATTTAACTTTTATAATTTTCACTATCTATAAATAGTGAAAAATTCACTTATTAATTTGAAAATAGAGAGCTTGGAATATATGGAAGTTCAGGAAAGCCTAGGAATTCTTTCAAAACCCAGGAGCCCTGTTCCTGGATCGTGTGGCCTCAACCTCTACACTCAACGCTCCCTCTTGTGTTCCTCTAACCCTGGAAGGGACCCCACAGAGGCTGCTCCTGTCACATGGTCTCTGGATGAAGAGAGAAATGATCAGAGCATCCAGACAGCAGCATCGTCTTTTCAGCTCTCTCACCTTTGAAAGTGAGAGGCCGGGGGCCTAAAGTGCCCAATCAACCTAATAGGGAAGACCATTTGTTTTTCTTCTGCGAAAACTTTAAGCAAGGAGTAATATGAAAGGAACGGATCTTATGTTTCACTCCTCTAGGAATGATGCTTAGCAGAGAATAAGATCAGGTGAAATTTAAGTTCAAGTTGACCCAAGTTCTCTTAAGATAAACACACCTCAAATGGAGGGTGATGGGAACCTCATTACTTAGCATTGGGCAAATAACCTAAGGCAGTAAGATTGTAACCTGGCAGCAGCAATGGTTTGCTCAGCAAACTACTTGAACCTCTACTGGGAACATTTAACACCACTTGTACTTTGAAATCAGAGGCTACATCTACAAGCAATAAAGACCGTTATCTCTCCGATTCATTGCAGTTGCACAAACACCCAGTTAATTCAGCTATAACACATCTGCCCAGAGAAATATTTACTTTTGGAGCCTCCCGGGCATGCTTTAAATTTCTCCTAATTACTACCCATTGGATTCTAAGTTTAAGTGCGGTTGAGATGGACTTCAGGTCCTATTTCTATCCTGAGAAGTTCGCTGCTATCAAACATAAAGAGCTGATCCTTAAATGACCTAGCTGCCCATTTAGAAACTGTTTTCTTCCTCCAAATTGTGCAGAAGAGATTCTCTCTCAACCTAAGAAGATGAGGTGTTTTTTTTCCTTCCCACTGCTCATTTGGCATCTCCGTGGAGCAAACAGACGATAAATGTTTCTCAAGGATCGCAGAGGGAGTAACAATATTCATGCTTCCTCCTTGAGAATTAGATTTTAGACTATTCAAGCCGTAGGAAATGAAGTCTCAGGACACCTCGTTACGTTGTGAGGGTAACAAGGATTCTTATCCCGTTGAAGTGCTATGAAAACAGAGTCTGAGGAAGACCAATTTCAGAGGAGGAACAAGGAATGAAACCTAGCAAATTTAATTCTCAGAGGAGGCACTAATTATGAAAACATCTTAATGAACTTAACTTACTTATCTTGTTCCTCCCCAAAACCTAGTTACATATATTTTTTCTATCTCATTTTGCTCCTTTAAGAAGCAGGGTAAAATAACACAGTTTAAAAGCAAAAGTCAGGACTGGGGTGGGTAGGGCAGAAGGGAGTCCTAACATATTGGCCCCAGGTTCTCAATGTTTTTGCGCCGAGATCTATGCTTCCCTGTGCAACCACAGCACACGCCTGTAAATCTCTTCTTTCTCTCCTTGTCTTAAACCTCAGGAGCTCACAGTGCTCGGTCCTCTACTTCTCCAATTCCTCATTGCATCCCACATCACACTCAGCATTTTGCCTTGACCATAACATGTGTTTCTACTGGGAAATGCGGAAGAGGCCAGGAAAAGTCGAGGAGAAATCCTCACTCCCCAGTCTTCAGATTTGGAACAATTTCCACTCCAGACAACTAAGAAATTTTTTATTGCAAGACTGGAGTCCAGACTAGATAGAAAAGTAGTATGTAGTAATCATGTCACAGTTAAGGAAATCAGGTGACTGTACAAGACATAAAGAACTAACATAGCACATTGTGAACATTTAGGCATCTTCTGATGCCAAAATACCAATTTAATTGCAAACTCTTGGAGGCAAGGAAACATGTCTCATCCTTCTTTGCATCTGGGCACCTAGCAGTTAACCTCCACTTGGAAGCCTCCCTAACCACTTATTCCCCCGAAGATGACTTAGGTAGTCTTCTTTACACTCACAGAGTGCCATACACAAACGTCTGTCATGGCACACTCACCACCAGGACTGTTACTGCTGGTGGACTTGCAGGAACTTGACCACGGGTTCCCTAATTACAAGGTCTATGCTCTCGGTGTCTAATACAGTGGTGGCCCATAGTAAATATGCAATACAGATTATTTGTGTGAATACATATAACAAGTGTTCAGTAGTGTTTATTGAACTGAACATAATTGGATACTTAACAGTAAAAAAATAAAAATGACACTTGGAAAAAGCCTTTTAGTTTATGAGTGCTTTGCAGAGTGCTGAATATGGGTTGGTCGTGAAAAATTGAGAAAATAATCTAATTTCAATATAATTCCCCTTTTAAATCAATTTAGAAAGTCAGCCTGACCTTTAGATCCCGAGGCCTGAAGTCAAGTGGACTAAATCCAAATTCAAATCAAACTAATAAATGGATTTTAATAATAATAACCCCAAACTGAATTAGCATTACCAATGCCTAGCATGGGAAAGAGCTCTATAGTTCACCTGAGAATCAATATGAATGCTTTTTGCAATCTCACTACCACATTGTCAACCAAACTCTACCTGAATTCTCCTCACAGCTTCATGACAGATCATCCTTCAACTTCTGAATTCAAAAGAGATAATAAATCCCTCCTTGAAGGGATTGAAATGTTGGTCCCTATAATGTCCACCTAGTATGGTCCTCCAGCAAAACACAGAAAAATCTACTTCTGTTCTATGTACCCTGGATGTTAATAACAAACATTGAATTTCCCTTTGTCTTTAAGGAGAATCTTTATGTTCCAGTTCCTCACTCCAATTCAAGGATTTCAGATTCTGTCCTATCATGGTCATTGTCCTCTAAACAGTCTCCCCAATCTGTGTCTCTGGTTAGGTCACAAAGAAGTGGGAACAACTGGGATGGCTGATAATTTTTTGGGCAGATTCTATTCGATACTGAGACAGGCCCTGATTCTGCCAGGTATGTCTGTCACCAGAAAATAAACAGCAATATGATTGCCAGAGACTTTCTATCATAAATTGCAACCATTTAGAACAAGGGCAGAATCCCTGGCAGCATTTACTCCAAGGTTTCCGATGTGTGGAAACATTGCAAAATCCATTTCTGCTCCAAAGATGCTTCTATTAGGTTATCCTGCTCATCCAATAACGATCAGGCTTTGGACTACATAGATGGAGAACTGGCTCCAACAGAGTCTTTGGAATGGGATAATGACGTCGGGCCGCCAGGTGAAGGGAACCGGGACTGGATGGATGGATGAGTCTGGGGATGAGGGGGTGCCCACTATATAATTTGTCCTGTTTGCTTAGCAGTTACACCCTGCCAAAGACCCCATGCATTAATTCATTCTAGAATTTATCTAACAAGCCTCTATGATTATCTAAGCTCTTTATTCAGATATAAAAAGGGTGTAATGAAGAGTGGAGCAGATTCAGTCTCCACCCTTGTGGAATTTATAGTCTAGTAGGAGGGATACACATTAAACAAATAAGTGCACAAACACAGGATTGGGAACTATAGGACATGCTTTGAAGGAAAACCAGTGAATGCAATAAGATGGACAAAAGGGACCAAATTTAGATTGGAGTTGACAGGAAAAGCCTTAAAGGTGAGTCCTGCAGGATGGGCACCATTCAGTCAACCTGAGCCGGGGGAACATCCGAGGCAGTGACCAGCATGTGGTAACAATCTGGGGCGGGAGAGAGCTTGGCGAAATAAGGCCCGTGGGGCTTCTTGAAGAGCCAGTCAAGGAGTCATGGGCGGCATGAGGCAGAGCCTTTGTATGCTGGGTTTAGGAATTTTTTGAAAATTATTCTTCCAGCAATGGAAAGCTACTTAAGGGTTTTGAGGAAGGGAGTGACATGATTGATTATCAGCGCGGGATCGAGAGGCTTCCCGAGCCTTCTTGTCCTAGGAGTAAGCTTCGGCTAGACACGGAGTGTTTTGTGTCCAGACAACTTGTCCACCCTAACCTGTCTTGCTTCCCCGCCACAGGTGTTACCCATTTATAAAATGCCTTTTCTCGTTTGAAATTCAAGCCATTTCTTCTGCAGATGTTATCACAGTGTAAATAATCTAGCGCCCGCTTTGCTGCAGAAAATCTCAGGCAGTGGAATTCAGGAAACTTGTGTCGTGAAACACTGTCTGGCCCCAATTCCCAGGCACTCAGGCACGTTGGCTCAAAAGGATACCTGATATGTCAACACAACTCATCCCCCTAAACAAGGCAGTTCAGCTCATTAACACAGTGCTTCGTCCCGGAGGTAATCGGAGTATCCTCTGAGAGGATGCAATTTGCTGTGTTTCATTAATAAAGAAACATGCGATGGGGTTGCAGAGCCGTATCTAGAGAAGGCTGCACAGTGGTTTTGTCTGACTGGGCAGGGAGGCACACTGGTTTTGTGCTGATCAGCACTGAATCAACTGACGTCTGGAAGTGGGATGTCTGCTTTTAAGGGACGCCCCAGAACGGAAAGCAGCTATTTCAACCAAAGGAATGAGATGCCCCTTCCCTATCACAAGCATAATCATTGAAGATAAATTTGAGATTGCTCCTACCGCAACAGCATGTCTATAAATCATATGCCCAGTCATGGAATGAAAGCCATCTCTGGGCAGTGCCACAAAGAATAATTAGAACATTAATAAAAATAAGAAGGACACCACTTTTATGCTATCTCCTTTAAGCTAGAAAACACCACTGCGGTATCCACATGGGAAGAATTATTGGGCCTTTTGACAACTAAGAAAACAAACACAAGGAGTGTTAAAAGGCTCCTCTGTAGTCATGTAACTAGTTGTTGGTAAAACTGGGTCTTTAGCTCCTGATCCATTTTCTTTTTATGACAGTAGCTCTGGCCGCCTGGGGATTTGTTTACATGCTGTCATGCCATCTCCACAATCACACTGTGAGGGTGGCATGATTATTCCCATTTTATAAATCAGGAACAGAGGCTCAGACATTAAATGATCTGCCCCAGGGCCTATGGCCAGTAAGTGACTGAGCTGGAATTGAAAGCCAGGGTTGCCTGTCCCAAAAGACCACACTCTTAACAATGTCATTGCCACCCAGCCCCTGAGTAAGAAGCTCACCATCTTATCATAACCCACAATGGACAAACGGGCTGTTTGCTCAGAGGACATTACAAAGACAGGCAAAGTCCTGAGGAACTGGTAATTGATGTGTCCAAAGTGAAAGTTCTGTGCAGGACAGTCCAGGTCTGGGAGCAACAGGCACAAGAAGGGATAGAGTCACAAAATCTGTATATCCACAAAGGCATGGACACAGCGAACAGGGGCTCGCCCGTGAAATTCAGAAGGGAACGCTCATGCGTTGAGTCCCCCCACCCTGCCATTGCCTCCCCACGACAACATGTGCTTGTAGAGGTCAGGGCACACGTTATTTCATCTATTTTGCACAATAGCTATGTAGTACTATTGATTTTGAAGTCACTACTCTAGAAGCTCAGGCACACTGAGTGGCTGTGACATCACAAAGCTAGAGCGCTGTGGAGCTGGGATCTGTCAGTCTAAAACCAAGCCCAATCTCTGCAGGGTGCAACCATGAGTTCTACAAGTTCTGCAGTTGCTTGAGATGGCAAGAGGCAACTTAGATTCTTTATTCCAGGGCACAGAATAGGCTGAGACCATAAAAAAGCTGGAAAAGAACATAGATAAATCACGGTTATTGGTACTGTGAGGGTGTCTTGGAAAGCCAGGCATGTTTTACAGAACCCCCCGTAATCCTGTAAATTAAAATCATTGAATACAGCTGTGTCCTCACACAGCAGCCTTTGTTGCTGTGTTCTCTGTACCCTGCTACGTTCACAACTTCCACATTTCTCTCTAATTGAGGGACTCTTCCAGCTGGAGAATTTTCCATGCTGTTTGGACACAACCCACTCTGAAAGTTGACCCCAACACCCGAGTATCACCAAGGAATGTTAAAACTTAGAAGGTGCTTAGAGGTCATCTGGTCCAACCCTCATGTTTTATAGGTAAGAGACTGAAGAAATAGGCCTAGTGTAAAGACAGACCCTTTAGCTAAACAGTTTACACTATGTCAGGCATGGTGCTAGGACAGTGATTTTCAATCTTTTTCCTCTCATGGCACACATGAACTAATTAGTAAAATTCTGTGGCACACCGAAAAATATATATTTTTTGCCAATCTGTCAAAAAAAATAGGTATAATTATGTTTCATTCACACTGAATAGCAATTGTTGCATTGGGTGTTCTCATGTTTTTAGTGGACAGTCTAAGGGAAAACAGGTCAGTGCCCTGACTCAATAGTTAGGTATTGCATGTTTTAAAAATTTTTGTGGCACACCAGTTGAAAAATCACTGTGCTAGGAGCTTGGCACACATTTATTCTAAACCTCACAAGATCCTACAGGAAGATACTGTTTTCCTTGTTTTAAAGATATGGGAGAGCCAGGTTTAGAAAAGCCAAATGGATTTATCATGGTGATACCACTTACAGGCAGCAGAATCTAGTTTCAAACCCACATTGTGTGAGTCCAAAGCTCATGTTATTTCTCCATCCCTACTGCAATCTGTTTCTAGCCTGGACACCCCATTCTCTGCCTGAGGCCAGAATAAGTCAGAACCACTTGGATCACTATAAAAAGAGAAGTTCTCAGGCCCACCCTGACATACCAAATTTCCCATGGGCAAGGGTCATACCTTTTTTTTTATATCTTCCATGTTACATGCTGAGTACATGGAAGGTGCTAAGTATATGCATTTATAAAAGGCTCCCTGAATGGGGTAACAGAATCGAGAGCTTTGATTGAGGTCGCATTCAGCCAATCTCAATCCTGATACAGGTTACTATGGGGAGATTCCACTGGTGATTTTCTGTAAGAATGCCTAACTTTGCTGTCCTGTCATCCAGTCATGAAGGCACGCTGTGCTCCCAATCCAGAGGAGAAAAAAAAGGCAAAATATCCACCCAACAGTCAATGCAGACTTCACGCTGCTCTGCTACATCTTTCCTCGTGGGGAGCCCAAGGCGGGCTCCCATCCCACTACTCTCCCCTAAAGCAGGTTTACTTCTATTTGCACAAGGAAAGCATACACATCACTATAGTGATATTGAAAAGGCCTTGGTGGCAAAAGTGGCTCATAATCCACTTTGATATGAGAGTCTGACATTTGGGCAGCAGAAAAAAAGAAATCAGTTCAAGCCAATGACATTTCTATGGGAAAGGCCCCAGCTCCACAAAAGAGTGAGGGAAAGAGGCAGTTAACCCTGTGGTGGCCTTATTGTTCCTCATTCATGACTGGGAACACTAGGACCTCCAAGAGGAGGGCTCAGAGAAAGAGGGCTGCCACCTGTTGCTAGGGATGATGTCACCACCCCAGCAAGAGCAGCCTGTGTGTATGTCATTAATCAGCACTGGCTTCTCTGCAGCCCCATTCACTGAGATCTCAACTGTCAGCACTCCAGCTTCAAAATTCCAAAGGGATCTGCCAGAACGCCTGGCCTCCATTGGAAGAAAAATTGGACTGTCTGCAGAATTACCTGGAAGGGGAGGGGTAGAGGTGGGGTGGTGAAATTATCTTGTTTTGTTACTGTTGTGTTTGTTTACAAGCCTGCTGGGGTTAAGTAGGAGAGGGGAGAGGGTAGAAGCGGCCGGGGGGGAGATCAAGAAGATGCCCACTTCATCCCGTGTGAGGGGAATGGGAAAGAAGGCAGGCAGAACACTTCCTTTGAACACAGGTGCTCTAGCTTACATTTCATTCTTTTCTTTCATGTGAAAAAATTCCTCTAAGAATTAATTGCAAATAGTGTTGCAGAATCAGATCCGTTAATGAGCTGGAATCATGGATGTAAGTTATAGTGGGATCTTAGGCATCACCCCTACATCTTGCAGGTAAACTGAGTCCCAGAGATGATGAGTCTTGGCCCTGGCCCTCTATTGGCAATAGTTAGTTGCTCATCATAGCTGGTTTCCTCTTCTCCCTGTGCACACCGCTGGACTAGAATTCCCAGCTTCCTTTGCAGCTGGGTGTGGCCAGGCCACTGGCTTGAGATGAGATGCACGGCACTTCCAGGCTGGCCCAGGATAACTTTCCATGGCCAGGTTTCATGCTCTTTCCCCTCTGCTGGCTTACCGCAGCCGCTGAAAAGGCTGGACTGTAGCTCAGCTCTCCTATCTCTTCCCTCCTCCCCTCAGTGTCTGGTCATGCTGCTCTCTCACCTTAGCAGAACATTTACACCAGCAACCTACCCCTTCAGGATATATTTCAGAGTCATCCTTACTTATGCACTAGAAATAAAATGGAGATAAATTAATCTACCAAGTATTTTCTATTTCCTTGTCAAATTGACATCTTTATCAATTAAAGCATCAAATAGATGTTTCCTCAGACTCCTCTCAACCTTGATGTTTCTAGTTCATTACTTTCTTAACTCAACTCTTCTGTGAGCCTCTTTTTTTTAGCAGCAAGTTGCCAACAGGCAATGTCACAAAATTTGCAGAAAATGAGGCTGAGAAGGTGTTTCCGAATAGAGTATGTGGACCAGGAGAAAGACTATGTCTGCCAAGAAGGACTCCTCATGGCTAACTGGGCTCAAATTCATAACCAGAGCCTAGCAGCCATTGCTGATAGGGGCCTCTCACACATGCTGCAATTCAGGGAAAATCTACAGGCTAAGCTGCCAGCCTTCTGCACTGCGTTCCTGCTGCCTGAGCCAACCCTTATAAAGGAGTTCCTGGGATTGTCTTTCCACCAATGGGCTGAGACCAGCCCTGTTCAATCACAACAGCATGGCTATATCCTCACTGACATCTTCACTGATCAATCAGAGCTGCTCCATATGACCAATCCGAATAAGTGATTCTGACCAATCAGGACAATGCTATTTGGACCAAACAGGCTGTGCAACTTTGGATCCCTCCTTTGAATGAAAATGGACAGGGACCAGGGCAGAGACTTTCTCTATAAAAAGCCACCTGCCCTTTGTTTCTGCAGAGCGCACTTTTGGTTTCCACTGGAGGCTGTGTCTCCCTAGTTTATAAACAGTTTACCTAAATCAAGATTTTCCTTTTCCTGCTCCCCAGTTTGGGGACTCCAGTTGGGATTAGATTGGTGGCAGCAAACTTTTGCTGCCGAGTATTAAAAGGAGAAATCTTGAAGTGCAAGAAATCTGAAAGCAGAAGAAAAGGAAGACCCAGTTAGAGCAACTTGCATCTCTCCAACAAAGAGAATGACAGCATCCTTTGAGAACATGGCTGTTCAACACTACGTGGATTGGTCCTCAAGGCGGCTTGGTAGACAAGAACAGAGGTGAGGAGAACCACAAGTCAGGGAGGAGGCTTAGGTGCACATAACCCCTTTCCTCCCAAGCTTGGAGCTGAGACCAAGAAGTGAGGAAGGCTGAGTTCACACTTCACTGATCTCTGGTCATTCTTTTCATCTCTAAGGCTTCAATGACTAGCAACAGAGGTGGCACAATTTGTTTTACAACTCAGCTCATGGAAGTTACAACCACCCTAGAAGAACCCTCTTGGAAGCTCTTTGAGAAATGTATCGATTGTGTCATGTCTTTCCTATTTTGAGTATTTTATTTCTTCTCTTTTTTATTAATTAGAAAGAGAAACCTTGCTGTCAGTAGAACCAGATGAACATAACTACAGTTGGTACTTACTACATTTAAAAAAATCTGTTATTTTTACTGGAGTCATTCTTCTGTACTTGACAACATCATGTTGTGAGATGCATCTGGTCAACCATTCATCTCTGGCAAGAGCACAACAGAGACGATGCAAGGTCAGTACAGTGAGGCCGTGGCATTCAAACCAAATGTCAACATGCATTTGTGGGAGGTTCTTGATGAATCTTAATTTATTTTTTTAGGCAAACAGAGACTCTTCTAACCTTTCTGTCTGACAGTATTAAAATGATTTTGGCTGTAGAACATAATTGGATAAAAATGACCTAACAAGCTCTTGGAGGAGTTTGAGCACGAATCGGCACAGCAACTGTCACAGATGACAAATGAGACAAATATGACTCTTTGCTCAGGATTTTTAGGAGAGAAATTTCAGACCAAACATATGACCAAATTAAAACTGTTTCTTCTTCATTAAGTCTAATACAGCAAATAAAATCCAAAACAAATAACCAATCTGCCTTTTTTGGGAATAAAGGTTAGGGCTGAGGGGGTGAGGGGGAAAGACTAAATAGAGGAGAGGAAATCCTAAATGTATCCACTTCAAACAGCAAACAAGTTAATAAACAATCTAATATTTAAATACTGTATATAAAAAAGATATTTTCCTAAAGGATCAGAAATTAATCAAACTTTTGAAATTCTAGTACAATAGCTTCACTGGTAAATTTTCCAAACATTTTAAAAAGAACTAACACCAATCATTCTCAAACTCTTCCAAAAAAAAAAAAAAATCAAAGATGAAGTAACATTCCCAAACTCATTTTATGAGGCCAAAGTTATCTTGATACCCAAATCAGAAATGGACACTACTAGAAAAGAAAACTACAGGCCAACATCCCTGATGAATATAGATGCAAAAATTCTCAATAAAATGCTAGCAAACCAAATTCACAAACACATTGAAAAGACCTTTCACCATGATCAGGGAAATTTATCCCTGGGATGTAAGGATGGTTCAACATATACAAATCAATCAATACGATACATCAATTTATTGGAATAAAAGAAAATAATCCCATGATCATCTCAATAGATACAGAAAAAGCACTGAACGAAATTCAACATACACTCATGATAAAAACTCTTAACAAATTAGGAACAGAAGGAACATATCTCAACATAATAATGGCCATATGTGACAAGCCCACAGCTCAAATCATACTCAATGGTAGACGTTTGAAAGCTCTTCCTCTAAGATCAGGAACCAGACTAGAGTGCTCATTCTTACCACTCCTATGCGAGATAGTACTAGAAGTCCTAACTAGAGGAATCAGATAAGACAAGACAAATAAAAGGTCCCAGAATTGGAAAGAAAGAAGGAAAATTGTCTTTATTTGCAGATGACATGACTTTATATACAAAAATTCCTGAATATACAGTTAAAAAACTGTTAGTTCTAACCAATAAATTCAATAAAGTTGCAGGATACAAAATTAACATACAAAAATCAGTAATGTTTTTGTATTCTAACAATGTATTTTATGGGACAGAAATAAGGAAATCAATCCCATTTACAATAGCGTCAGAAACGATAAAATATTTAGGAATAAATTTAACTAAGATGGTAAAGGTCTCTACTCTGAAAACAAGACATTAATAAAAGAAATCAAAGAAGACACAAATAAATGGAAAGGTCTCCTGTGTTCATGGATTGAAAGAAATAATGCTGTTAAAATGTCAATATTACCAAAAGCTGTCTATAGATTCAATGCAATCCCTATTGCAATTCTAATGGCATCTTTTACAGAGGTAGAAAAAATCCACATAAAACTTATATGAAACCATAATAGACCCTGAATAGCTAAAAAAATCTTGCGTAAGAACAAGATATACTATAAAGCTATAGTACATCCAAACCAGTATGGTACTGGCATAAAAATGGGCAAATAGACTCATGGAACAGACTTGAGAGTCCAGAAATAAATCCAAATACATACAGTCAACTAATATCTGACAAGGGAGCCAAAAATACTCAATTGAGAAAAGACAGTTTCTTTAATAAATGGTGCTGGGATAATTGGATATTCCCATGTAAAAGAATGAAACTATATTGATATCTTACACTGGTCACAAAAATTAACTCAAAATGAAATAAAGACTTAAGTATTTAAGACCTGAAACTGTGGAACTCTTAGAACTAAACATAGGAAAAAAGCTCCTTGACATGGGTCTTAGTAATGAATTTTTGGATATGACACCTAAAAGATAAGCAACAAAACAAAAAAAATAAACCAGCAGGACTACATCAAACTAAAAAGCTTCTGCACAGCAAAAGAACAACAATAAAGTGAAAAGACAACCTTTGGAATGGGAAAAAATATTGCAAACCACATATCTGTTAAGGGGTTAATACCTTACTCATACAATTCAATAGCCAAGAAACAACCCACTTAAAAAACGGGGAAAGGATTTGAGTAGACATTTCTCCAAAATAACATATATGAAAGGCCAACAGGTATTTGAAAGGATGCTCAACATCACTAGTCATTAGGAAACTGCAAATTAAAACCACAATAAGATCACCTCATGCCTGTTAGAATCGCATCATAAAAAAGACAAGAGATGACAAATGCTGGTGTGAATTTTGAGGAAAGGGAAGCCTTGTACACTGTTGGTGGGATTGTAAATTAGAGTAGCCACTATGAAAAACAGTATGGAGTTTCCTCAGAACTTTAAAAAGAGAAATACCATATGACCTAGTAATTCCATTTCTGGGAATATAATCAAAGGTAATGAAAATGCTAACTTGAAAACACATCTGCACCTCCAAGGTCATAGCAGCATTATTTATAATAGTCAAGACATGGCCCGGCCGGGCGTGGCTCAGCGGTTGAGCGTCGACCTAGGATTCAGGCGATCGGGGTTTGATTCCCGGTCAGGGCACATGCCTGGGTTGCGGGCTCGATCCCTAGTTGGGGGCGTTCAGGAGGCGGCCGATCAATGACTCTCTCATCATTGATGTTTCTATCTCTTTCTCCCTCTCCTTTCCTCTCTCTGAAATCAATAAAGATATATTTTTTAAAAAATAGTCAAGACATGGAAACCACCTAAGTCCATTGATGAATGAATGGATTTAAAAAAAGCTGTGATACAATGGAATATTACTCAGACATATAAAAGAGGAAATCCTATCACTTTCAACAACATGGATGAAACATGAAGGCATTATGCTAAGTGAGTAAGTTAGAGAAAGACAAATACTATATGATCTCCATATATGTGGAATGTAAACAAAACAAACAAAACAAAATAACTAAACTCAGAGAAGCAGTGATCAGCATGTGGCCAGCAGAGGCAGAGGATGAAGGAAGGGGGATTAGAGGAAGGTGGTCAAAAGGTACAGACTTCCAGTTATAATATAAACTAAATAGGATATAATGTACATCATGATGACTGTTGCTAACACTGCTATGTGACATACAGGAAAGTTGTTAAGAGAGCTAACCCTAATAGCTCTGATCATAATATTTTTACTTTTTCTTGCTTTTCTTTTCATTGCATCTATGTGAAAAAATGGATGTTAGCTGAACCTATTATGGGAATCATTTCTCAATATATGTAAATCAAACCACCATGCCATACAACTTAAACTTATACAGTGATGTATGTCTACTTTTTTTCAATAAAACTGGAAAAAATTCTGGGATGAAAGTATATATCAAACTTATTATGTATTTCATATTCTATTTCATAAGCTACATTAGTAATTGTTATTCTTTAAAGAAATATAAATTATCCCTTAAAAAGTGTATGCTTATGCTAGCAGGATAACACATTTGTCAAGTGCAAACAATGTGTTAGATGTTTTATCTCTATTAATTCATTTTACAAAAGAATAAAAAGTAAATTTAAAGGATATTTGAGAGCCTGGTTAAGAAATTCAACATCGATAATCCACTGATCACCAAGATTCTTAGTGTAGTCATCTCCGGACATTGATTAGTATTTCCTGTGTATCAGGTGACAAAAGGAGAATTAATATCAATCGTCCAAAGTCACTACCTTCAAGAAGTTCATAGCTCAGTGGGAGAGCTATGGAAGATATGGGAAAATAGCTTGTTAAAATGCAACAGTTAAAAAAGGCTCAACTCTTCACTCCGCACGTTGCACTACTGGAGCATAGAGTAATGAACCAATCATTGTGAAGAGGGAATGAAGAAATCCAGTTCAGTTTTGAAGGATGATTAGGAGGGAAAGGCCCTGCCATGCTGAACATGCATAATGTATAGAACCACGGAGATAAGAACAAGCATGTGTATCTGGAAAACACAAGCCCAGGCATGGTGTGTGTGTGGGGGTGGGGGAGGGTGGGTACAGGTGTCAGGATTGAAAGGAAAACAGGTAGAGGAGGCAAAATTGTGATATTCTAAGGAAAGCATGGTTTCTTCCTTTGGTAATGGAGAACCAATGATGATTTTATAATTTGCAAGTTACATGAGTTTATCTGTCTTCAAACACTATCCAGCAGTCATGTGAAGCCTAGACTGGAAAGGAAAATAACATAGAACTGAATTGGCTGATGTAGGACTGTGTTAAGACAGTGGACAGAAATGAGTAATAGGAAATAAACAGGTTCATAGAATAGGCGTGAGAATGTATCAGATGTGAAGACTGGTTCGAGGTGGGAAGTGGGAGACAGGGCACTTAAGAAAAATAATTTTTAAAAAAATGTTTGAGTGGGCGGGTGTGTATTTTTCTCAAAAAGGAAGAGTGAGCTTAGATTGGGAGAACTTTTGGACATGCTGGATTCAAGATTTCACATAAGAAATCCAGAGAGAGCTACTGAAGGGGCAGCTGGATATTTAGGTCTGAAGCTCAGGAGAGAAGGCAAGGCACAGTGCAGTAGTGGTGGCATATCTGGGAGTCAGTCAGCACTATGCAGGTCTGCAGATCTGTCGCTCTGGTGCAGTAACTCCCTTTAGCTCCCCCGCGGCCCACAGAATCAGGTGCAGACTCCTTATCTGGACTTTCAAAGGCCACTGTGAGTGGGTCTCAACCTCGCTTCTCAGCCTTATGGCTCTCAACCTGGATGCTCAAGCCAAATAAACCACTGTCACTTCCTGAACAGGACCTTAGGTATTTGCTGCTATTTCCTGTTTCACATTCCCATCTTCACATTCACTCCACTGATTGAAATCGGACTCATTTCAGGTTTCATCCCAGATCCCATCTCGGCCTTCAAGTGTTCCCCCAATGGTACCTCGTGATGAACATCCTCCTGTTCTTGACTGGGCTCCCAGAACACGCAGTCCACCCCTCCAGTGGTAAGATGCAAGGTCTTACTTCCTCCGGCCTGGCCCATCGCTGTCTTCATAAGTCTCTCTCCTGCATCAGACTGGGAGTTTATCTGAAGCAGGGCCCTTCCCAGAGGACAAGCTAAATAAAGGAATGTTCAGCAGAAATGGCTCCTTGGGCTTAAAGCACACAATGTCCTTTGCTCTTCTCCTGGGAACAGAGTCTTACTATCACATCAGAAGCTAAAAGCTTCAGGGATGATCACTTGGTCCCCAGTGGGGAATAGGGAACTCAGGATGATGTGATGAAACATGACAAATGACTTCATGAACTGACAAAATCGCAAAGATTAGCCCTTCCTTCTTTTCTGGTGTTCATCCGGCTTCTCTACTTGACATGACCCTTGCTGCTAAGCCAGAACATCAAGCTTTCCATGTGCAGGGCACAGGAAGACGGGAAGTGCAAATTCTTTGGCAATTTAATTGTGAGGTTTTCATGTTTATATACTCATTCGATTTTTAAAAATGATTACTGCTACTTATATGAAAACACAAGTATCTGTGGCCCTGACTATGGAAAAATGTAGGCTGTAACATTCGCCATCAACGGTTAATATCTTTTGAGGAAAACAACATGACTCGACCTCTAATTATAAAGGAATTACTCTAGAAAGGAATTAGGTTAATGAGGGGTGGACCTCAGAGTAGAGGAAGGCTCTTCTTCCTTGTAAGCTCATCACCCAAGAGCGAGGGATGCAGAGACAAGTAGGAGATGCTCCCCGCCCGCTGCTGCCGCTAGTTTCTGCTGTTGAAAGGCTGGCACCACACTTGTGTCTGCTCCTGATAATGGCTCCTGGCACCCGATGCCCTGTTCTCACCCCACACTAGCTGACAAGACAGTAGCAACTAGGATTCCAAGTACCAAAATGAATGCATATATCCTTAGATTCTGTTCTTAAAATACAGCTCCTTCTCTATTTATACTGGTTGGACGTGTGAATGTCATTCTAATAATTATGGTAACAGCAGTAATAATATTAATATAGAGGTGGAAGAAACACAGATCATCTTCTTGGCTACCAAAAGAGCCACTTTTCTGTATACTAATCACCCCCATCCACAGATGTGTGAGGCATGCATCTTACATCTGCTTGAAGATACTCTGGCTGTCAAACAAAAAACAAAGATTCTTTGTATGCTCCATCTTATAATTCCTTCCTTACAATCTCTGCCTGGACTATATAAATAGCCAGTGCTTATTTTAGGAAAAAATTAGATGCTGATTTATTGATCATTTGTAAAATGCCTCTAGCCTCTCTCCAGTTCTTTCTGAAATGTTCGCTTTTTCAATTTCTAAAGACAAACCAGTTTCTCCCCACATGAATTTCTTGATGCTTCCAAACAGATCGGTGGAGATGGAAACATTTATATATTTGAGTGGACATGTGTCAACATGTTCTGAAAAAAGAAAGAAAGAAAGACTCCAGTGCATCTTAGGAGCACTGCCAACCACACACTTTAATGCCCATCCATTATGCCTCGGAATCCATGTGCGAAACTGTCTTCATGACTCTAGGGGGTTCTGGGAGGCAGGATGTGGATCTTGAAATTGAATTAATTTCAGGACTCCACCACATATGGTAACAGCATCTCCCCTCAGAGCTGTGGGGCAGTTCCAGACACCTCATGGACCACGGCCAGGGTTCAAAAGACCACACACCTTTCTGTCTGCTTCATGTGACCACATTTTATCAAGTGTATTCCATGAATATTTCTGTGTACCCTTGACTCAGAGGCAATTATGCATTGAATGTGAACTCAGATAGTCCGTGCCTGAATAGCTTGCCACACAGTCAGCCCTGTCTCCTGTCCCAACTCCGTGGGCTTCTCTTGGATTCTGAACCATTTCCAATACCACTCAACACATTTCTGTGCCTCAATCCCACAGCGACTTGTGCTTCATTATCAGGTACTTACATAATGAAGTACCCAGATTAAAAAATATATATGTCTAGATAGAGAAGTAGAATAATATTTTTTAAAAGATTAACTTACTAGGTCTGTTGATACTACTCTTATTGCCATTGGAGCTAAATGTTGGAGAAGCCCCACTGCGAAGAAGACAGCTGTTGCTGTTTAAGACATAATCTAGAACAAGATGTATTTTATGTGCTTAGGATTTTAGAGAAAATTTTAGGTGAAAGCTATATGATGAAAGTCTTGCAGCCCATGAGGTCAGTGACAGGCTGACTCTGTTATTTACCTTTGTCTCAAAGCCATGGAATTCAGAGCAAGGAAAGGCTAAGTCCACAGTTTAAGACCACAACTTAAATCACTGCATGAGAGACCCAGACTTTTCATTCCCTAGTCTCCTCTTAGTGTAACACTACCTCTCATAATAATCACCATCACTCTCAAAAAGTGACCACCATGAGACACCTCTTCATCATGCTGAAAACGAGACTTAATTAGTAAATGGGATGCAGGAGGGGCCAAGCATGACTGTTCTCCGGTGTAGGACTGTTTATCGATTTTGGACATCTTAGTGGAAGGGCTGCTCTGAGCCTCCAAGGTAATGCCTGCTTATCTCATCACCCAGCCCCTGCTGGCTGCTACCACCCCTGTCTCAGAAAATGAGGTGCTCTTGATATCTTTATTCAGTTGGGACTACGAATGTTAATTCAGGAACTCATCTCTTTCATGGATTTAAAGACATCTTAAAAAACCCTTTCCTCACCCCTACCCCTGACCAAATGTTCTTGTATTTCAAATCAGCAATTTACTCTTAGGTTAGATGCTAAAAGGCTCTGCATTAAACAAACAAGTAAATGAGTAAAAAGTACCAGTGGAAATCCGAAGAGTTATTTGGTTTTTGTTGTATTATTCTCATACTTACGTGGAGGTCCCTACAGTTTATCAGACCAAGAAAAACCCCCAAACTAAGTGAATGCATAACATGGCTACACCAAGCCTTCCCTGATTTTCCTTTCTTGTTTTTTCTACATGTCACCAGAAAGTCCAACCACCTTCTCAACCTGTGGCTAAGTGAGAGCCCCAAGAAAGAGCTCTAAGTCTTGGCTCCTGTTTTCCCCTAGTACCTGCTCAGCGTTCCTCACGGGGTCACCGTGTAAAGCAGCACATGCACAGGCTTGGTCCGCACGCAGGAGGTCCAGCGTGAGATCCCTGAGATGCACTTGGCAGGCTCTCCGCCGTCTCCCGCTTGGCTACTCCCCGCAATGCGTCTTCATCACTGTCAGTCATCACTCGTCACTCAGGCTTCGGGAACAATGCCATCTTCTACCAACAGTTTCACACTTTTTTTCCCCGTTATTCTGCCGACTTTACAAGAGGGAGTCTGAGCCTACGCAGCAGCCCTCCCTGAGATATTATTTCTCCAGAAACCAATATTCCTTCACTAACACTTGACTATTTTTCCTCTCAGAAACTTCCTGAATTGACAAAATCAGGATAATTAGGAGGAATCCGTGAGGAAAGGCATACGGTATATTTGTGAGCATTCTCAGAAAGAGCAGGTAAAATGTAGACTTCTTTTTTGACACTCGTGGGTATGACTTTATAATGAACAGGTAGAATTTTCTAGTCCAATGGCTGCACTGTTGTTTAAGAGCACAAACTCAACGTACAACACACTTGTATAACAATGAGGACTTCTCCATTATTACATTCCCTGAGCGCTATTTTCCAATGAGGATGAATAGAAATAGCATGGACTTGGAAGTCAGGTCCCACCTGGATTTACATCCGAGCTCTGCCATGTGATCTTGGGCAAGCTGGTTAATCTCTGTGAATTTTAGTTTTAAAAGAAGGAGATGAGCACCCACCAGCCTACCCTCTATGAGCGTTGTGTAACAATGCCTGGCATATTTTAGGTTTTTTTCTCTTTTCCATAAACTCCATAGTTAGGTGCATGGTATGATGACCTAGTTTCTCTTATTCCCAAACAGGAGCTTCAGCTCAGGGTTTGATGGACTGAAAGCGGGAAGGGGGAGATGATAACACTGATGCTAATGACGGCAATGGCCAAGATGATGAGGGCAACTACTTTTTAGACCCTTTACCCAGTAGGCACAACTCATGTAACTAGGCTAAGCTGATGAAGTAGGCTGAGCCAGATGTCTCTCCAAAAGAGAAGTTATCTATTCAGAAAATGCAATGGGTCCTTGAGGGGCTATGAGCATGCCTACTTTTAGAGAAGAGCTTGAGAAAACAGGTGATACATAACTATACAAGGACTAAAAATGTTCAGGCCTTGTTTTCTTAAGTCAGCACTGAGTCAACAGCCTCTGGGAAAACAGCGAGGCAAATGGCAATCACTGGACTGGGGCTCAAAAAAACTGGATGAATTGAGATCAAGCTAGAGGTCATTCAGGCTGGCTTCCTTCCACTGTGTCCCTGATGGATGCCAAACAACTCCTCTTATGCTCCCTGTTCCTGATTGAGACGCTACCTCATCCTGATGCCCACACTGGGGATGATTCTGAATCTACCCCTGCACCGTCCAATTCGCCAGCCACCGACCTCATGTGGCTACAGAGCACATGAGATGTGGCCAGTGCAACTGGGGAGCTGGCTTTGAAATTTCATTTAATTTTAAGTAGTTCAGATTTACAACCTGACACTTGATTTTGTCTCTGGAGAACTTTAAAATATATTTGGAACAACTTGGATATGTTTTCAACTGCACCTTTTAGGAAATCTAAAGATATGCCATCAGTGTAAAATGCACATCGGATTTTGAAGACTTAGTATGAAAAAGAATGTAAATCTCTCATTAATAATTGTAATATTCATTACCTATTGAGATTATGTTTTATGAATATTAAGTTAAATAAAACATATTAGGAAAATTAATTTTGCCTCTTTAGTTTTTAAATTTTCAATGTAGCTAGAAGAAAATTTAAAATTACATATATGGCTTAAATCATATTTTTATTGGACAGCACTGGTCTATACACTCCGGAAATAGAGATAAAATTTCGGATATTGTCTGACCACTAAAAATGTGCTGGGAATATCATATCCTTTGTAATGGATTTGTCAGGTCTCACAGGGCACAGACTTTCGAGCCAACAGCTGAATCTGAATCTAGCTTCTACTAATTTAGATATCATCAGCTTACTATTGCTGTCTGAGGTCTCCCCAAACACTGATGCAATATTCAAAAGCATTTGCTTTCCCTTTTATCTCTATGTCCTCTGAAAATTTGATAAATATGCCTTCTACTATTTGGTCAAATGATAAAATGCCATGGAATTCATCTGAGAAGGCTTCAAAGATGTGTGAATTCCACAGCACACTCCAACTTCCTGACATCATTTGTTAACAGTAAAGACGTCTCCTCTCTCAGTCCTATCAAAGGGGCTCTTCTGTATGCTACACGTTGATTTCACAGTTCTCATCGTAGCGTGGCTACCTCAAAGTCCAGCGCTACAACTACCACTTCCTTTCTGTGAGCCCACAGTGAAAAGAACAATGAAACGCTGCCTACTGAACATCTGCCATCAAAATTATTATCCAAGAAATATTAAATAAATATATTTACCCTTTAGTGATTATTTTTATTCAGCAAAATTTGCTCACTTCAAGTTTACTGGGCACACTACTGGACACACTACAGTAGATGTATATTGGGGATGGCCAACCACTCAGTGTAATTGAGGATCAGCTTGATCCCTATTCTGAGGGAAGGGTGGGTCTTTAGTGATGCCACTGGGAAATGGGCATGCCTTATACAAACAGATCTGAAAAATGCTTAAACCGTGACTTCCATGTGGCAATATAAGCTCCTGTTTCAACCCAACCCTTTCCTCTCCTAGGACAAGGTCTTTAGTTCAATTTTTGGTGGTAGTCACCAAGTTTTCTTTTGTGCTCCCCAACTCACATAGAACAATCTGTAATGCAGGTGTTTGAGGGAGGAAACATGTGGTAAAATGAACAGCAGAGGAGGAGGCAGCAACATAAAGGGAAAAGACAGAGCTCCGAGGAGCAAGTCTGCATCAATCTGTTTCTGTTGCTCCATCTATAAAATGGAATCCAGCATGACCAAGTCTTCTACGCAGGGATGCTTTATTAATCAGCTAATTAATGACTGTAACTCACTCTTAAAACTCCAAAGAATGCCATTAATGCTAAGTATTTTTACCACAGAGACCATTTAAGTAATTAGCAAAACTAAGGTTGCTCTGAATTAGAAAGTAAATTTCAACTTGAAATTTCATTATTAGGATGGTAAAAAAGCAGAACTAATTGTGGTCTAAGCCATCATAGTGGGAATTTTATGTCACTGTCTAGTGGTTTGGTTGTCATTACATCAAGAAGATGGGCTATATGCAATGAGCAGGTGGCTTGGGTCATAAAAACCAATATGTAGAAAAAAATGCATGCATGCAGGTGCAAAAATGAAGTAGAAAAGAAGACATCTATATGCCGGAGGATGATGGACCCACTCAGGACAAAGAATTGCCAGCACTAGGGGGGGATTTTAATGGAACAAAACAAATTCATCAGCAGTTACTTATCTGTACTCTACAGTTGAAACAACGGGAAATTTAACAACGATGGGAAATTTAAGAAGCCTCATCTTCATACCACTGAACATTATATTATTTTGTTTATTTTGCCAAGATGACCTGGTAATCATCTCTCACACAGGACAGAGCCAAAGGCTTGAATCAAATGTGGAGTTAAGCAGCCCAATTCCAGGTACTCATTAACCTCAAATTCAGAGGTCTCTGGACCTTTGCCATTTGGGCAAAGATTTCAAACATCTCACAGCCCAGTTCTTCCTGTGTCCCCAAGAAATGCAGGAGGAAAATGGATTTAATGCATTTAGTAGCTTAAGATTTAGTTAGGGTTATTCACTCAACCATTGTTTCATTCATTCAATATGTATGAAACAAAGACTAAATGCAAGGTGTAATTCTGGCTGCACAATACGAGGTTACAAAGCAGAATCAGACACAGACCTATTCTTAAAGATCTTCCAGTCAAGCGTCCAAAATAAACCAGTAATAATCGACAAAATTAAGTACGTTTGCACCCAGCACAATGCTCGGTACCTTGCAGGCACTGAAAGAATGTTGAAGAGCCAAACACAAGGCAGAGAGGTTGTGGGTGCCATGTTCAAGGCAAACACTGTGGGAGGTCAGAGTCAGGAGAGGGCACTTCCCACCACGGAAAGCTGGAGGAGCACCTTCTCTGAGAGCTGTGCCTGAGAGACCTGGAGCAGACAGACGGAATGATGAGGCAACAATGCATACAGAAATAACAACTGTGATAACAAACATTTACGTTTCCTTATTTTACTGAGAGGATTATATGACCATTATACTTTGTCCTGATGACAAACCGCATTTACAGAAAAAGAAACAAAAGTGTGGAAGAATTAAGCAATATGTCTATGGACAAAGTGATAGAGCCACTATTCCTTTATTTATTCAACCAGCTATTCATTCATCCAATAATTACTAAGTGTCTACAAAGTGCCAGCAATGGTTCTAGGTGCCAGGGATACAGAGCTTTACAAAACTGGTACTGTTGCTGCCCTCCCAGTGGGTTGGGATTCTGAAGGAAGTGTATATAAATTTGTCTCTGATCAATTTAACTCCTGAACTCTGCAGAGGTACAATATCTGAAGTTCCTTAAGTAAGTGCATTTCTGCCATCACTGGCAAAGAAAGATATTCAAAGTAATTTAAAAATATGCCACAGAAAAAGAAAGGGGTGATGGCTTAAAAATGGAGTGATTTAGTAACTGATAAGCAAATTTAAAACAAAATATCAAAGGCTTCGAAATATGCAATACGTCAATAAGATTTATGGAGAGCTTTGAAAATGGCGAGCAATATGTGTAGGAGTCACTTTTCTAGAAGCACGAAGCAGCCTTGGTTTAGAGGCGTCACAAATAACCTATTCTAGTGAGAGAGAAAAAAGAGAAGTGGGTATTTTTAAAATACATGCAAGAATTAATGTTAATTAGGCCCCTACTTAGGCAGCCACGATGATGAGATGTAATTTGTTAGGTTCACAGTAGGAAGGAATAATATGGAGTTGGACTTTCCAACTGCAATAAATGGAAACGCTGAACAAAGTAATGATTTAAGATTTATTGTGAACCAGACCCCATTGTTTCTTAATACTGCCAGAGCAACCAATTGCTTTAGGGAAGAGAGTTCTGGAAACTCCCCAACACGTTGATATATTAACACATTTTTGAAAATCAGAAATCTGCTTTGATAGCCTTTACCGAGTACTAATATATATATACAAAGCATCATATTGGTGGGAAGGTGGGCTGCAGAGACGATTCAGAGCTCTCGTCTCCAAAGAGCTTATCTATCAGCTTAGAGTGGGGTTTGGAAAGTCAGGTACACCACTAATTTGCCTTGTGGTAACAAGGCAACGGATAAGGGCCACTGGAATGGTAGGAAGGGCCACAGGGGCACAGAAGCAGTTTCAGTGAATTCACGGTCAGGAATTAAAATAGGCTTCATGGAGGAGGAATATTTTTATTGGATATTGAAGGATGCACACATGTGCACATATGCACACTTTTTTGTGGGGGTTATTTTTTAAATTAAATTTATTGAGGTGATATTGGTTCATAAAATTATATATGTTTCAGGTGTACAATTCCATGATACATCATCTGTATATCGCACTGTGTGCTCACCACCCAAACTAAAATCTTCAGTCACCGTGTCACCATTTATATGACCCACTTTACAATTTACTACCCTACACCCTCCCTCTGGTAACCACCATACTGTTGTCTACGAGTTCTGTTTGTTTTTCTTGTTTGTTCATTTGTTGCTTTCAGTTTTATATCCCACATATCAGTGAAATTATATGGTTCTTTACTTTTTCTGCCTGACTTATTTCACTTATATAGACACACTTTTTGACAAGCAGAGAAGGGGATTTTAGACAGGAGCCTCAGTGCAGGACACAGGCAAAGGAAATGAAGCAGGAGCCAAGGCCAGAGAGGTGGTAGCATTTCAGGAAGCATCTTCCCAGCGCCTACGGAAGATGCAAAATCCTTACACTAATACACAGAATGGCTATCGTTTCCCAGTCCAGTGCTTTCAGATTTTTTTCTCCCTTATCTGTTTCTGAGGAACCATTAATGTGAAGGGGAACATTCACGTGACGAAGACGGGCTCCTGGGTGCAGGGAGGGAATAGGAGAAGCATGGCATCCGGAGGGTCTCTGGCCCTGGTAAGCTATGGTTTCTGCGTGTTAATCAGACTGTGAGTGGCTCTAAGGAACAGAGGACCTGTTTCACTGGAAAATGTGGGCCAGGGTTTTGCATAAGTTTATCTCTTCAAAGCGGCTTAGTAAATGCTTGAAAGCAAAATCAGTTTATGGCCTTAAAAGCACAGTGAAAGTAAATATTTAAAAATTACGTTAATTTGAGTGTCTGACTTCCTTAACTGGACTGGCAAATGCCTGTACATGGCTTACAGCTTCTATGAGGATCAAGCGCCTTTCGGGCCGGACCCAAGCGGAAGAGGCTGTGCCCTCTGCAAGCCGCAGGGTGGGAGGGGATGTGAGCACGGGCCCTGGGAGATGGCTTTGGAGTCAGGCTGCCCTAACAGCACTGCCCTTGCAGCACTGCTGGGATGGTTACAGTGAGGTGATGTGTTCAATAGTGTCAGCTCTCTTTGGGGGCTGGGCATACAAGAATGAGTCCCTTATCTCAAAGTGTTTACAGTCCAGACAGAGAGTTGGACAATTAACATGAATATTCTGTGCAAATTATCAAATCGATTTTCATTTTTCTAAACCAAAGCAGCCTCTAGACATCAGATACAATGTTCAAACTCTCAGCAGTTCAGAGGTTGGATAGGAAAAGCTTGACCTTTGGCATTGCCTTAGGGGGACCTACTGGATATTCATCCCCACACAATTCAGAAAAGGTAAATGGGATAGGAAAAGAACTGGGAAGCCTGTAAGTGTATAGTCGCCTCCTTGGGGAGAGTAGGCTGCTCCCATTGTCATTTCCATTTCAAGGTAACTAGTGTGCAACTCTCAACTGCGACTGGCCAAGATGGAACTCTGTGGAGCAGGAGGCATGTGGTTTTATTCTGAGAATTAAAAAATTGTTCCTCCACTAAAAGACAAAGATGTCCCTCACTGAGCATCTAGTCTAAAGCAATACACAGTCCCAGAAGGGATTAGGAGAGGAACAGGCCTTTTTTTCTTCACCTTGAGGCAGGTTCCCACACAGGAAAGAATAGCCCACATTTCATCTGTCTCTGAAGCTGGGGTGCTGACCGAGCCCAGCAGTACCCTTGGCCTGCAGCAACCTCAGCTCCTCTGGCTCCACAATTCTGTGTTACTTGCACACGTCTGTTTCTCTCCACTAGACCATAAACTGCTTGAGTGAGGTCTAGACCTGCTCAGGTATTTCTCCTCACAATATCTAGCACAGCATACTCCTGTGAACAGCAGCCATTTAATAAGCAATAAATGGTTATTGAGTAAATACAATAATGGAGTTATAGGAGGTGAGCAAGGCTGCCAGCACCACTTTGCTTGTTAAGTGTATCCCATAAGCCAAAGGAGGCCAGTCCCTTTGCCCAATTGAAACCAGCCTCAGGAGCTGGGTTGGTTTATACTGGAAACCAAACCAGAAGTAGAGCCTACTCCAGAAACAGAGCTGGAATACTGATCACATGAAGGTGCCTAGTATACCTAGCTAACTGGGTACCCCTCACTGAGTAGTTACTGTGCTCCTCCTACTAAGCTAAGTTCTATACATGAAATACCACTGAATCCTCACAACAACCCTTTAGAGCAATTATTTTCATATTAAGCTCATTTTACACCTAAGGAAGCTGAGACTTAGAATAATAATGCTCACCAGGGCCAGCAAGGGATGGATCTGTGCTCAGGCCTAGAGTCAAAGGTGTCAGGTACCAGCTCATAAGAACCAACTGTGCTCTCATTTTTTCCCAACTCTTTGTTCAGTGATTTCATTTTGGTAGCTTGAACTTGGCCATGCTGGGAATATTTACACCATGAAAATCAGCAAGCACACTCATGTGTGTGTGTGTGGCAGTTCTTATCAGCATGTCTACTGCCTAGAGTTGTCTGATTCTAAAGTCTCTGTGCTAATGAACCATTACTCCATATATGATCAATAAATAATAGTACATGGAGCTGGCAATAGCCATATGTTGAAATGAGAAGGGCAATGTGTAATGATGAAGGACAGAGGTATGTAGGGAGACTAGAAAAAAAAACAGAGTATTAAATTTGTCAGGAAGTCCCTAGCACACAGCAAACTCTGTATCTGGAAGACCCAAACCACCAGAAAGTTACTTTCCCATAAAGCAGAAGGCAAAGTTCATTAGCTTCCATCTCAGGCTGGAACAAATATCTCTCAAGATCATCTATTGCCCCTTCTCTGATTCCTAGCAGCCTTCTGAAACCTGGGAGGAAGAGCAGACACCAGCATTGTGCTCATGAGAAAGGTACACTCTCAATTGTAATGACAGAAAACTATATTTTTATCAGCTCTTTGTGGACCTGGTTTGACAGTTCTCTAATGTTTGATCCCCCCTAGGTGGGATGATGAAGTCAACACAAAAATAAGACCCAGTAGTCTCCTTGGCAGGGCAAGTACTTCCTTTTCATTTATTTGCAGCAGAAATAAAGTGAAAAGGGAGAAAGAAAGGGAAAAAAAAGGGAAAGCAGGTACACATGTACTATGGTACAAACTGGGTGCCCAATGTATGCTTGCTGAGTGAATGACAAAAGATAATGAAGAGAGGACAACTCACTTATGATTTCAATTTGATCTCGAACTGTCTAATATCTAGATTTCTGATATTAAAACACATCTAAGACAGACTAACCTGGCTTCATTGGAACACAAGGTCCATGTTCCCTTATTTGATATCCCCTGCAGTAAGTGGCACTCTGTGTAGCACTCTGAGGTGAAGGGCTGAGTAACAGGGCACTTAGCCAAGGTGTCAATGCCTGCTCTGTAGCTTTGGAAAGGACCTTTCTAAAACCTGGGTAACGGGGTGTCCAGAACAGGCACCTCCTGGCAATAAGACAAGGAGATATGTCTTCAACAATGGGTAAAAGAGAAGGGAAATGAAGACAGAAAACATAATTTTGGGAGAGGTCCAGAGCTCTGCATTGAACTCAATAGTAGCCCATGCCTCAATCAGGTCAATATTACAAAGAATGGCAGGGAGACATTTGCAGACAAAGCACAAGCAATTTTTTAAGTTATAATCCCTCAGACGAGCATCCAACGCTGATTTTTATGGTACGGTCTGTAGAGTCCTGCTTGCTATAAAACACTATCCTAAGGTATCTATAGCCGTGGACTTCCATTTAAAGATTCATAACTCCAACAAGTTAATGGAAATCAATAGATCCGCTGATCCCATATTCTTTATAATTAGTGAGAAATGCTGGTCTTCATCATAATCTGGGGTGAGGCCTATTCTATCAAGTGCCCAGATGCTTTTCCACACACTAGATATGAAAGACAAATATCAGCATTTATGCCTCACTGGGCAGGTACATGAAGCAGAATTATAAAGACAAATAGACTCAGAACAGGACTGAGGAGAATAGGGATGGGAAACAGAAGGGAAGGAGAGTCACTGCTCAGTTCTAGAAGAACTGAGATACTTGCAGCATTCTTAGGTGACCCCCGTTGTTTCTTGACAGCTTCAGACTGTGGGTTGCCGTAAGCCTTATTTAAATGTATAAACTCTTCATGCCTCTCATGAGCCCCTGGCAAAAATATGGGTGTTACAGTTGTTTGCTGGATCATGGTATTAAGATACAATTCTGAAGACAGGACATGTTTTGGGCTTAGGTTCCCCAGGAAGCAGACTGAGACCAAAGATTAGTGTGCAGGAAGTGTGCTGGGAGATCATGGGATCAACAGCTGTGGGCCTGTGACAGGAGCAGGATAAGGCACATGGAGGAACCGAAATGCAACACAGGCCTCAGCTGCTCCGGGGAGAGCTCTGGAGTTAGGATGACCCTGCAGAGTTGTGCTACCTTGAGAAAGGCAGGCCTTTGTCTACCCCTGGATGGGGACTGTCCCTGGGAAGGCCGAGGTGGCTCTCTTCAGCTGAACCATTCCCAGAGGTGGAATCAACTTCGAGTCATCAGCTGCCAGCAGTCCCTGAAGTAGGAGGGATGGTGTCTCAACCCTGAAGGGGTGAGGTAGCAGCACCCTACAGCATCTACTGCAGGCCATAGTCAAGAGGGGTCAAAAGTGCTGCTCATGCCCCGGGTGGGTGGCTCAGTTGGTCTGGAGCATTGTCCAGTACCCCAAAAAGGTTGCAGGTTCGATTCCCACATTCCTAAACTGCGGGTTCCATTGGGATGCGTACGGGAGACGACTGATCAATGTTTCTCTCCCTCTCTTTCTCTCTCTCTCTCCCCCCCTCCTTTCCTCTTTCTCTAAAATACATATCCTCAGGGGGGGATTTTAAAAAAAGCGCTGCTTATGTACAGAGCTATCATAGTGCCTTGTCTGGTTTTCAGTGATGTCAATGACCACTCCTTAGTTATCCTTCCAGTAACCATCCTCATGTACTCTCTTTGCATAAAGTCTCATTCTTCCAAACTAAAATATGGGAACTTGTTTCATTTGTTATTTATGCTACAACCCAGAAAAAACTTTATCGTTTTCCCTACCCCATTCATCACCACGCTCGCTAGAAGAGAATGTGAGAGATCAAATGATCAGAATGAGGAGAAAAACACCTTCTCTCCTCCAGGGTCCCTTGTCTCCAATGCCCCCCACTTATCTCTTCCTAGGACACGGCCATGTGAACTTCTACTGAAATCTCCAATCAGGTCATTCTGTCCCAAGGCGGTGAAGGCAACCTCCTGAAATCCAGGTCTGCCAGTGAAATAAGACTGGGCATACTTCTCACAGGGTGACTACATCATGGGAAATAAGCACATTCTCATTTCATTTAGTCATTTCCTGTGTCTGTACACTTAACATTTATTAAAACCCTGGTCATGAAGAGCAGTTTATTTCCCCCATCAAACATGAGACAAATGTCTACTATTTCCTGTGTTCCTTGTTCAGAAAGCACAGGAATTAAGATCCAGAAATATGATAGGGGAAATAGAGCTTATCGGATAGGCTGCTGGTTGCTAATAAACCAAAGTGTGGTCCCCCCAACTCTATTCTAAGCTTGCTGGAAGCACAAAATGCATTTTACCAGTCCTGACACTTCCCAGACCCCTGGCAGAGCTCGCTGTTCATGTTGGGCCCTCAATGATGATGAACTGAAAAATGTTATAAGAATTCTGACCTGCTCTCTTAATGAGGAAACAAGATAGAAAGACATATCCGTGAAAATCTCAACTCCTTGAGAAAAGTGCATGTTGTATCAGTTTGAAATACTTTGTCATACTGGTGTTGGACTTTCCCAATTTTGCAATTATGACAGGCTCTTTATTCTGACACTCAAGAGCTTGATGATGTGACCACAACTCACCCTGTTCATCTTATTTCTAGCAATTATCTCATTTGAAGTCCATTCCATATATCTGCCCTTGTGCTTTCTTTTTAAATTTTTATTGAATTTATTTGGGGTGACACTGGCGAAGAAAATTCAGGTTTCAGTTGCACAATTCTACAACACATCATCTGTACACTGTATTGTGTGTTCACAACCCCTAGTGAAGTCTCCACCCATCACCATTTATACCCCCATGCCCTCTCCCATCTCCCCCCACTCCCGTTCCTCTGGCCATCACCACACTGTTGTCTGTGTCTAAGAGTTTTTTTCTCTCCTTTTTTTTTTTCCTCTTTCTTGCTTAATCCTACCACCCACCTCCACCCAAACACCACCACTCCCTCCCCTGCCTACACCCAACAGCTGTCAGCGTGCTCTCTAATTGTGCTGTTCAGGAATCCTAAGTTAAACTACATATTCTTTTTAAATAAGGATTTATGTTGTTTGTTCATAATTATACATCTACCCTTTTTAACTTTTTTTAAGGATTAGCATAATCAGTATATGCTTGCTTAAATTATTTTGTGGATAGTTTTTGAGGTAGATTAAAGCAAAAATTCATACAGTAAACTTAAAAAACAGAAAGAGATTTAGGATATTAGTATAGAAGAAAAGAAGATGCTGCTAAAATTGCAGGCGGAAGGCTCAACAGAATTGCCTGAGTCTCAATTTGGGCCTGAGCCTCCCAGAAACCCAGAGGGTAAAGAAAACAGGAACTGTCCCAGTTCCTATCAGAAAGAAAAAGGCAGGACAAGTTTCACAAAGCCTATTCTTGGCAGGATTTGGAAAGATAAATCTCAGCAAGGGATTCTAGAAAGAGACTGCAATCAGCATTTCACAGAAAATGCAGATGGAGATTATATATGCTGTTTCCTACAGTGCCTTTCCAAAAACGGTGAAGGTCATGTCCTTTTATCTCTAATTTACTGCAAACTAACAGCTACTAGATAAAGAGATGTCCATGTTGACAATCCTGGTTCTCCAGCCACATTTAAGTAGAAAGTTCCTATTTTGGGAATATATTTCTCCATTATCTTCAGGTTTTGTTTGTTTTTAATAGTAAGAATAAAGTTAGTGTTATGCTTAGGGTTGAGGTTAGAAATAAGCTTACAATAGAGTTAAAGTTAAACACAGAGTTAGAGTAAGGTTACTCTTACAGTTGAGTTTAGTATTGGGTATTAAAACCCTATCCATTCTTCCCAGCTCAGCTGAAAGCTCATGCATGGCCTCCACAAGGCCTCCCTTCCTTGTGCCTATTCCAGGCCTATCCTCTCAGACCACTGGCAACTTCTGTCTTGCCCTCTTGGGACCCATTGTGGCCATGCTGTGGGAAGCCTAATCCACACAGTAAGGCCACATGGGTGCTCTGATCAATAGCCCCAGGTCAGTCCATCCTTCCATCCATCCCCATAAAGGACTAGGCATGTGAGGAAGCTGTCTCGGATCCTTTATAACAGTTCATCTGCCAGCTGAACCCCACCAAGCAACCATCTATGCCAAGCAGAAGGAAAGAATTCCCAGTTGAGTTCTGCCCACATTCCTAGACAAAAAAATCTTGAAATCTACTAGTTGATTTGCTAGTTGTTTTGAAATGCTAGTTGTTTTAAGCCACTTAATTTGGGGGATGGTTTATTATGTAACAACTGATAACAAATCAAAAGTATCCTGAGGCTGAAACCATGTAAACTCCTTCATTTGTTCATCCATTTCAACAAACTAACCATGGAGTATCCACCAGAATTAGGAACTATTGTAGGAGCTGAAGAGACCATAACATGAATAGGCAAAATCTCTGCCCTTTTTCAGCTGACGTTTTAGTGGGGGAGTCGGACGATGAACATGGAAACAACGTTACTTTTGTAATATCCAAATTGCCAGGCACAGTGCTGACTATCGAAAGTGACTAATGAATGCTGCACTTCCATGCACTACAACACAGCTAAATCTGTCATTCCCAATTTAACCTAAAAAAAAGTAACCGAATCTAAGTATTCGGAAGACTAAGTTAATAACAAGACAGGTTAGATAGGCCAGAGAAGTTTATAAACAACACATTTCTGGAACAATGGGTACAATGAAAGGATGTTTACCTGTTTCTCTAAAGCAATGTCTTTTGCCTATGGAGTCCTACAACTCTTACTAGGAAAAGGGGGGTAAACCCCCAGGTTTTCAGAAACGTAGGTGGTTACCTAACCAGGGTGGAACGTAAAGATCCACAAAATGTCAACATCAAAACAATATAGAAAAAATAATTACAGACAGTTTTAGTGTTGTAAGCTGATAAGGACCAGATGGTCCTTTGTATTTATGGTTTTCCTTGTGCATACAAATGCTTTGGGGATCTAATTAGCCTTCTACAAAACTCAAACTGGGTAATTACTATCATTATCCCCTTTTCAAATAAATCTGAAGTCTAAACTGCAATTATGTTTTTTATCTTACATTTGGTATTCACACGTTTTAAGAATTGTTCTTTGCCGTCTACTCAGAAAACTTCTCGTGGACCAAAGTAAATAAAGTGCAGGAGGATTATAAAACACACTTTAAAAAAAAAAAAGGATTGCTCTGTTAGAGGAAAGTGCTGACAACGAGGGAAGCACTTTCTCAACACGAGTCCTGTTTCTGTCACATTTACACTCCAATCAAGAATACAGCCCCTGCTCTCTGGGACTGTCTATTTCCACTTATGCTTTGCACAGCAAAAGAGGAGACTTTCTACATGGAGACGTAACCAGTCACGCATGTTAGAGAAAGGATTCTCTGCGAGATGCAATGTGGCAGCCACTTCAATTAGCTTCTGACTCTGCCCCCAAAGTGTGGTACCTGGGCAGGCGATGAGCTGTGGAGAAGCAGCGGTACACATAACAAGGCTGGCATGTCATCTTTATTGGATTTTTGGCCTCAGGACAGTCAAGTCACATGGCAACAACATCTCTGCACTGCAAGGCAAAGGGGATGCAATCCTGTGCGTCAATGACTCATAATAGAGAATTCATCAAAATCTATCTCCAGCGAGAAGCGGGAGAGAAGGGTTGTTAAGAGGCAATCATTTTATTTTCAGGCATTAGGCCAAGGTTTAGAGGTTACAGGGAATACGTGGGTCTTCCCTGACAGTAAAAAAACATGGACAGTGACAGGTATCAGGAGCCATCTCTTCTACAACAGCTCCCAGCGAGGGCAGTCAAGAATATTCAGAATGTCTGGCCGATATCTCAAAATTTAGTATCATGATTATTGGTCCAGAGGGCACAATCTGAAAATAGTTGACAGAGGGAAAAATGCAGACGATGAACTGAAACTGAGATGGGTGCTTGGCAGGGGACGCATTTCTGCTAGAGAGGGATGCTATATGTCAACGCAGCTTCAGGTGGCCCCCCTGGCCTGCCTGACTGAAGGATGGCTCTGGGGCTGCCGCCTTGGCCCTCCACCCCGGAGACTGCCCTGGGCTGCCCTGGAAGCCAGCAGCTCAGGCTCCCCGGCATTGACAAGGAGGGCTGCAAGGTCAGCACTTATCTTCCCTCAGATGATGGCAGTACCCTTGCAGCTCCCTGAAAAAATCTCAAAGGCAGGCATTCATTCTTCCGTTCACTCAGCACAACTTACTAGGCATGCACTTAGTGCTCTCTCTGTGTGAGGCAATTTCTGCAAGTTTAAGTGTCCATAAGACATTGGCTTTACAAATATGATAGTCAAGTTCCCATCATAAAAGGTGTTAGAGACTCAGCCCAGCACTGTGCTGGAGTCCAAGTGCACAGCATGGTGCTGAAGGCCTGTAGGATGTGTGCACAAGCAGTGGTGTCATTGTGTCTTGGGCTTCTGTGCAAGCCTGGCATGTTCACAGCCATGATCACGGTCGGCAATTTGTAATGCAAGAGACTGTCTGCATATCTATGAGTTCACACATCTCCTTGTATAAGCACCTTAACATTTGTAGAGCTATTTTTACAAAGTATCTTTACTTACCACCATCATCCCTTTGGTTGGAAGCCTGACATGACAGGTAGTATTATTCTAATTTTACCGATGCACAAGAAAGATCAGAGGCATGAAAGGACTTGCCCAAAGCTATAAAGCAAGCAAGACGCCTAGCAGAACTCATACCCAGGTCCTCTCACTGCAAACTCAAGACTTTCCAGACACTGCACTGCCTGACGGGGACTCTTGCTGAAGCCTATGAACAGAAGTTTGGTGCCAGGGCACCTCGCTGCAGGTCTGTCTGAGCAGCCTGTTTGGCTGACCTAGGCTGCTTGGCATCTCGAATGCTTCTTGCTTCTGAGGTTGCAGGTCTAGAGCCCAGAGGGATTTGAATCAAGACAGGACCAAGGTAACAGCATTAATTAACCTGCAACCTGATGTAGCAGAAAGAACAAAACTTTTCAGTTGGCAAAAATAGGATCAAGTCTCAGCCAGGCTCAGAGGAGCATCATCAAGTCTCTAAACTTCTTTGGGACTTGGCTTCCTCACAGGTATAGGTGACCTGTGGATATGCAACAATGGGGAGTAAATCATAGCATCCTGAGGCTGACATCATGTATTCTACCCCGGTTACTCATTCATACCACCTCTCAGGGTCACTATAAGGATGGAATGAGATGATGTGGCTAATATAGAGGTGCACAGCCTGGCACAGAATAAGGGTTAGCTCTGTCCCTCTCTCCCTGTGGGTTTTGTTATACTCTGTAAAGGGGAGGAGAGTGGGGATGCCCCAGAACTGTAGGCATCTATAGAAGGCCTTGTTGTGACTAAATGTCAAGGAAGAAATCAGAGGGAAGTGCCAGGCATGACACTGTGCTGTCTCCCAAGGAGCGAGGGAGGGAAGCCACGCCCCAGTGCTATCCAGATATGCTCAGCAAACCCTTCAATAGCAGTAGTGCTTCAGTGCGTGCCCTCATCCAAGAATGTGAGTTAGGCCCTGGCCAGGTACTCAGCTGGTTAGAGCATTGTGCCAAAATGCTAAGGTTGCGGGTTCCATCCCTGGTCAGAGCACATACAAGAATCAACCAATGAATGCACAAGTAAGTGGAACAGCAAATCGATGTTTCTCTCTCTTTTCCTTCCTCTCTCTCTAAAATCAATCAATAATTTTAAAAAAAGAAAAAAAAAAAGAATGTGCATTGCCCAGCCAGTGTGGCTCAGCGGTTGAGCACTGACCTATCATCTAGGAGATCACAGTTTGATTCCTGGTCAGGCACAGGACCTGGTTTTAGGCTCCACCCCTAGTGGGGGGGGGTGCAGGAGGCAGCGGGTCAATGACTCTCTCATCATTGATGTTTCTCTGTTTCCCTTTCCCTTCCTCTTCTCTGAAATCATAAAGACATATTTAAAAAAATACTTTAAAAGAAAAGAATGTGTGTTAAAGGGAAAAATAATAGCCATTGTGTCTGCAATATCAGAAGCATTTCTTGCTGATTTAAATATAGTCTCAATGCTCTGGTTAGGATGAAATCCAAATAACCTTCTAAAATTCCCTTAGCTGAGTGGGCTTCCTGCCAGTCAAGCAGTTGTGTGGGGCCCAGACAATAATTGAGATGACAGTCCGGTTTTGCACCAGAGGTTAAAATATCACATTGTATCATCTCTGTGTCCTGATGGTGATTCACCCTGTCAACTTGCTGGGCTCTGCTGACAACAACTAAAGGTACAGGTTGGCCATTCTCCTGCATGAGCACACCTTAGAGTCATGGTGCTCAGGAACCCAAAGGTACCCATGGAGCAGGATGGAGATGGGAAAGCAGATGAGGCTCAAGGCCAAGGCAGAGCTGCCAGGAACTTTCCCTCTACCTGCATCCATGGCCGTCTTGGATTGGTTGCTCAGGTTTCACAAGGCAAATCACAAAGCAAGAGGCACACGCATCTCGTAACTTAACACTGCTGCTCCCATTTGGGGCGATGAAAAGGTGGTCCAGGTGGACCAGTGCCCCTCATAAGAATTCATTCTTCTTCCAAAAACTCCTACCGTGTGTTTCATGATCTTCAACCGTGTTCTATAGATCTCAGCATCTATGGCAGTCAGTGTGTTGAAATAATTTTTCAGTTAACCTAACAGTTATTATTTTTTGTTGTGTTTTAAAGTTATAATATTATACTTCACTTCCAAACTTAACATAAAGGATAGAGTTACAGAATGGTTATGACAGGTATGAGAACAATTATAATGTGTGTGGGGTGGGTTGAATGGGTAGCTCCCCAAAAGACAGGTTCACACCTAACCCTCAGAAATTATACGTGTGTGACCTTATCTGGGGGGAAAAAAAAGAAGGATCTTTGCAGATGTAATTAAGTTAAGGGCCTTGAGATGAGATCATCCTGGATTATGTGGGTGGAGCCTAAATCCAATAACAAGTGTCCGTATAAGAAAGGCAGAGGGAGAGGTAAGACACAGAGGGGAAAGCCATGTGAAGGGGGAGGTGAAAATTAGAGTTATGCAGCAGAAAGCTAAGGAATGGCCGGAGCTACCAGAAACTGGAGGACACGTGGAAGGATGCTCCCTGAGAGCCTTCAGAGAGAGCATGGCCATGCCATACTTTCATTTTGAACTTCTGGCCTCTTATAACTGTGAGGGAATAAAGTTCTGATATTTCAAGCCATCAAATTTGTGGTAATTTGTTACATCAACCCTGGGGAACTATTACAGTATATTTATAATATGTATATGTTTAATATATGTCTATGTCTCTACCTATCATCTATCCACCCATCTGTGCATCCGTCTAGTGTGTCTATATTACATGGTGAATGTGCTGCTTCAGTGCATGAAATATAAATTCATAATCCCAGGGTGCATGAGAGGACACAAAACAAAAGTTTGTGACCCTTGGATGGACCACATTTGACAACTATAGCTTATGTGGAGGAAAACGATGCCACTGAGGCCCATAAAATGGGAACTGAGTTGAAAGGAAACAATACAGAGTTATGTTTTACTCAGAAAGAATCATTAAACACTAGGTCAAGTCAGGCTACCCAACAGAAATCAAGGTAACTACATTAACAGAATATATATTCAAATACAAAGGTGTAGTATGCTCAATATTCAAAGGGATATATGGTATGAAACGTGGAGTAATGGCTCATATAAACTATATTGTAATTCTATGTCCCTATGTTTTATATGTATGCATTTAGAGAAAAACTTTCTTATATGCTTCTACTCTGTTCTATAATAACCATAAAATAATAGTCATAATGGTTATAATTAATAATTACTGAGCACTGGTATGATTTAGGCACCAGGCTAAACCATTTATGTACAATATCTTGTTTAAAAAGTTCATATAGAATTGAATGTATCATTATATCTGTTTTTCAGAGAAAGAAGCAAATGTCATGTTCATCAAGATGAGGTGACTTGCCCAAGCTGGTGGTTGTTATAGCAAGCACGAGGGATAGGCCTTCAACCACAACTCTTGGCTCCAGCTCCAAAGCTCCTGATCCTAACAAGTACAGAGCAGGCCTGGGGCAGGTAAACCTAAAATCTGTTGTGGGATTCTCTCATTTATTCATCATCAGTGACAGGATCCTGATGTGACCTCTCCAAATTCCCTGCCTCTATTTATTTGAAGACAGAAAAGGAAAAAAAAAGTCATACTACTAAAGTGAAGACTTTCAGAAACTTTTTAAGGAGGTATTAAAAAGCTAAGGTGAGTTTGGACATGGAGAGTTGGGGAAATGGGCCCTCCACGGAGGAGACAGAGGTGAACGTCCAGGCACGTTCAGGAACCTGTCCTAGCATAGACCATGGGAGCCTCCAATGCCAAGCACATGAGTCTGAGTGTAGCCCCAGCCTGTTCCTGTAAGGCAGCAATTTTCAACAGGTGCGCTGCAAGAATTTTTAAAACATGCAATACCTGACTATTTAGTCAGGGGCGCTGACCTTTTTCCCCTTAGATCATCAAATAAAAAAAATTATAAAAGCTAACACAACAATAGCCACCTGGTGTGACTGAATCAAAATTTACTTATTTTTTTTGTCAGATTAGCAAAAAATACATTTTTTTGGTGTGCCACAGAATTTTAGTAATTAGCTTATGTGTGCCATGAGATGAAAAAGGTTGAACTTCTCTGTTGTAAGGTGATTGATATTCCACTCCATAAAAGATACTTGTAAAGTGGTTAAGTATAAAGCCCATGTAGTTCCTAAGACAAAGTGATCATTCTCAGCAGCAACAGAGTCTACCTGTAAATAAACACCATGACTGTCTGGTAAAGGAGTGGAGAGTACAATACATTCAGAAGAGAAATGCTCAGGAGGCCCTCAGATTCATACTCCTCACTGGCTGAGTAGATTCACACAACTCAGACATTTCTGCTGCGGGCATATTTCTAAATGCAGGTATATTGTCAAGCATCATCCTCAGATTTTAAATAGGTCCCAACAGAGTGGGCAGGACAGGTGGGTTAAGGAAGCAAGAGAAAGAGAGGTGGAGGGAGAGAGAGACTGATTTACAACCATACTGGAGTGCTATTTGCTGAGAACTACAGGAGAGGCATCGGGGCCTCTGGGTAGTCATGGTCCTCAGAGAATAATTTATTAGACTAGAGAAATCAGGCTAGGTTGCTCCCCAACGTAAGGAGAATGGGAGACACATTAAAGACAGTGTCAGAGAATCTTGCTCTAGAGTGGCAGATACTAAATCTGAAGCCCCAAAGATCCTACCATGGCTTCTTGTTATTTCTTCCCCCTCACATGCATATGCTGATACATGTATTAGGAAAGGGCTGGAGGATTGATTCTAGTACAAAAGGGGATTTGGTCTGGAAGGCAGCCTGGCTTAATTATCTGTGTCTGTGCCTCAGGCTATTAGTGTTAATATACTTATTATATTATAATTACTAATTAATGTATTAATCTGGAGAAATGTGGGTACATGGGGAATGAACTATGCTGATTGTGCTTGGGGGTATGGGATCTGCACCTTTTCAGAACCACATGGCTTACGTCAGACTAGTAGGTGCTCTAAGAGGTTAATAATAGATCAATGAACAAGTACCATTATAGTCTGAAACATGACTAATATCATTACCAGGCCAATCATCCTCAAATACCTTTATTGCATCAGGTGGGAACTCTTGGAAGGAGAGATTGAGTACTGGAACCAGGTATGCTGCATACAGTTGGAAACAGGCATGCTGCATATAGTTGGCCAAGTTTCACTTACTCCTTGATGAATACAATCCAGAAAAGCAAAATTCACAGTGGAATGTCTTCATGACATCTTAAAACTTACTGACGACATTTGCTATGATGCACACTAACCAGTTTCCGATTCAGTTCGGGTCTGAATGTGTAGAAAGAAGTGGAAGGATCCACATTTCAGAACTTATTTCATTTAGATTTAAATACCAAAGTGCCAAACCTTTCTTTCCCCATTTATAAAATCTGGACTCTCTATATAGTCCAATTTTATGATATAGCATCGCTTTCTCTGTACACTTAGAGGTAAAAGGAGTATCAGAGAGATGCTACCAAGGCTGACAATCATGAAGGGATACACTTGAGATTTTAGCTAAGGAAACTGACATAAAAACAAGAGCGAAAAATGCCCAAGAAAAAAAAGTCGTAAAGTAGAACTCTGACTACTTTATAGAATTTGGGTCAAGATCACGTTCAATAGATTATGAAAAGACACAGGAACATAGGGGTTCGGGGTTATGTATATACATGCATACACAAGCCTATTTGCTGTCCATATTATTTAATGTAGCTTAAATTTAATATGTAAATAGTCACCCTATCACCCAGCCCAATGAGTTCCTGTCAACCTTTCTGGAAGGCATTTTACTGAGTTCTCTCCTTATTGAAAATTGAAGTCCATTAAATCCATGTGATGAGATTCGCATTTCCACAGGACTGTGATCCACGGCAGTAGGCGCACCAAACATAACATGAAGCATGTGTGCTTCCCAAACCTCAGTAGTACCTGTCACATGAAGGAGGAACATGTACTATACATATTAAGGTAAAAAAGGGTAAATTCACCCAACATGCAGCTTCTGCGGAGAGTCAGATTTTTTTTCAGGAGCTTCATATGTTCAACATGTGTAGCTCATTTATTTTAAAAACCAAAGCCCCATGTATAAGGAAATATCATTACCTAGACATATGCTAGAGTCAGAATTATTTTCCCAGTACAGATAATATTCCGAAGCTGAGCAAGGTAAGATAAACCCCATTATTCACAGCTACCTTGCTCTTGTTTTCTTGGGAGATTTTCATAAGCACAGGGAGGTGAATGCTGATGAAGTGGCTACGGCTCTCACATCTCTTAACAACACATGTTGATGCCACCCCACAGGCTGCTTGGCTCCTCAGTGAAAATGAAAGCTGTGTTGCTATTTGTTAAGCCCTGCTGTGAGGAAGGCATTCCTGACTCCAGTGCGACTAATGAAAATATCCTTTGGTTACTCTTATTTTTTGTCATGATTCACTGACAGTACCATAAAAATCAGCATCCTTTGGATGCTCTGAGAAGAAGGGATATGCAAGAAGTTTGGTGCTTTTTCCTAAACCGATGTTCAATGGATCATTGGGTTTTCAATCATTCATTCTGTCCCTCACACCTCCTCCTCAACAAGCTGTCATCTGCATGAGGGTAGGGTCTGCCATTTCCTTTTCATGTATCTTTGTACCTCCCTTTCTCACTTTATCCCTCTCTCAACATAACACCTCGCACTGAATTTTACTCAGTAAAGGTCTGCTGTAGTTTAATGAGGGATCTGTTGAATGTTGACAGGAATGGGCAGGGTGGAGAAACCATTCTGACAAGAAAGTGTGAATGGTTTGGCATGTGTCGAGTTTACAGTGACAGCCAGATGTCCGTGTAGAGTTGATATACAGGACCGGTGCTGATGTCCTCGGTGATACTGACATTTGTAGCCAAGATAAGTTAAGTTTACTAGGGCTGGTCATTAAGTCATGAAATAGATACAGCTGGACTGTCACCATGTTTTTTTTGACAGAAACAAACTTACCAAGCAATCTAGTTTGCACCCTTCACCTAAACAAAAGGAAGAGATCTGAAGCCTGAAGTCCAGGTCAAGACTAGTCTTCAGTAAATTCCAAACTATGCTCTCACTTCCAATAGAAAACCCAACAGCTGTTGTGCATTGTGCTGCTTCTATTTTATTTTTTATAACACTTTGATTTCTCCTTATTGTTGATCTTCGTTTCTCAGAGACTAGTAAATACCCAAAGATGTTTTTGGGAGTTGCTAAAACTCACTGTTCAATAGCTAGGATGATCTAATTTGTCTAAATTCTACTTAAACCTCTCAAGCCATGCCTGTCCCTGCTGTATGCATAAGTCCTTTAAGAAGATGTAATGACTGAAAGGAATTATAATTTCTGAAGGACTCTGATAGGAAAATAGATTATGGATAAGGTAATGACAAGTGTCTGATTTATAGAAAGAGGAGTCCCTGGTATAATTCAGCCTCACCTTTCTTCTGCTCAATCATGGATCATAACCAAGGTCAAAGGACACCTTTGTGTCTTATTATAGGAACCACTACATCTATCTCTAAGGCTTTGTTACTGAATTATTACCCAGTGACCCAGTGAGCTTTTCCTAAAGAAATTACAGCCACTTCAGATTGTAATATTTATTTTGAATTGTAGCACAGAATACTTTTCTCCTATGCTTTAATCTTCCCTTAACACAAGAGCCTCTAAGAATTTAAGTCACTCCAGTTACATCAAAAGAGAATTATCAGTTTCTGTTCCGTACTAGCCGAGTTAAATAGCAGCTCTGTTTCCAGAAAGATAATAATGTCAAAAACTAGAGAGAAAATAGCAGGCATTCTGGGGACTTTAACTGTTGAACAAATGGCTGGAAGGTGCCTCAAAGTCAATTTAAATAATTTTTAAAAGATTACACCCTGACTTGAAGCCTAAGAACTCTTTCTCTATGTAATTAAAACATAATGCTGAAGACCTTATCAGACAGTGATTCCTGATATTTTAATAACAAAGTAGAATGCCCTCATGATATGGCTTATTATTAAATATATTTGAATGTACTACAGATTAAATTAATTCCAGTGGAAAGCTAATGACAGCAGGCGGTAAAAGCCTGGTTCAACAAACTCTCCAATATAATGGGTTCCTCAATGTCGGTAACATGAAAATGCCATACTGAAAATTTTGTCTTCAATATTCTGTTGGAAAAGTAGGTCAAAATGACAGGGGGCGGGAGGAAAAAGCTATACATCACAGTAGGTCCTGCAGTAACAAATCTTGTGAGGACTGAGGCACAGAGCAGTGCAAGGATTGTCCAAGAACTGCTTGTACTGGTATGCTCAGCTTTCCATAACAAAACACTACAGACCAGGGGGCCTTAAACAACAGAAATTTATTTTCTCACAGTTGTGGAACCTGGAAGTCCTAGAGCAGTTGCTGGCATGGCCAGTTTCTGGTGAGGTCTCTCTTCCTGCTATGTCCCTGCACAGCCTTTCCTCAGTGCACATGAATGGGCAGCGAGAGCAAGCTCTCTGGTATCTGTTCATATGAGGACATTAGTCCTATCAGATCAGGCCCCTGCCCTTATGACCTCTTTTAATTACCTACTTAGAGGCCCCATCTCTAAATATAGTCACATTGGAGATTAGGGCTTCAACATACGAATTGTGAGGGGACACAAACATGTAGACCATGACACTTTTCATCTCATCCCTGATCTGTACAGGGAGCCAGGTCTTCAAAGTGTGCAGACTGGTCTTGGCTAAGGCAAGCCTGGGGAGGATCTCACCACCTCCACTTGCTGAGGCCCTATAAGAAGCCCTGCACTCTACTCCTTGGAGTAGACGAGCAGCCCATGATTCAAGAAAATGAACTTTACAAGGAAAGGTGAAAGGAACAAGAATTGCATAGCTGTGAGAAAAGAAAATGGAGGTGACTTAAAAATCTTCAATATAGGAGGAGATATTACACATCGAATTCTGACCAGCTGTTCTCTATTGCTACTAGGAGCCAGATAGGAGAAAACAGGATTTAGTTACAACACTGGAGAGATTTAAATGAGATCAAATGGATAGACATCTCGACACTATAAGTTTGTTGTCTGACCACAAGAATTGAGATACAGGGAAATGGATGATAGTGGGGGAACCTGGGCTTCCAGGAGCTGTAAGGAGTAGGCAGGGGTCCCAAATGTCAGGAATATATAGTGATAGGTCAGAAACAAAGCATTGAGTCTGTCACTCCAGTCCTTGTGCAGGGCTCCATTGTGTTTGGAATCTGTGTTTCCCAATCCACCCTGGCTGTGCAGGGCTGCTGTAGTCAAAAAGGTGGCTGTTTATAACACAACATTCTAGCAAGCAGGGGACAGAGGGCCTCATTTCTTGGATAAGAAATGAAAAGTTATGGGTATACCATGATCACTACATGCTCATGTACCTGTCTCTGCTTTAAGCAGAGGTCTCTGAGAGAAGGAACATTTAATGCCTATATTCTTAATATTAGCACAGTACTCAGCACATATAGGCAAGGTTAAATAAATCTTTCCTTCCTGAAGTCAAAAGAGTGACATCTACAGACAGATGATGAACCTCAGCTGAAACTGGACATATTCAATTTTACTTTATCTTTAACCTCACTCACTGAAGATCTCTTTGGAAAAACATCATTGGAAAGGAGATCAACAGTGACCAGGCTCATACGTATCAAGTGATATATTTCCTTCCTTCCTTTACCCCTAAAGCTAGTAAGTAGCAGGATGAACAAGAGTCTGGCATGGTTTGCTGACCAATGTATGCTGGAAAGGGGGAATCCACTGCCTTTCACTCTGCAACTTCATCTTTTGTTCTGCTTTCCCCTATCAGTTTCCTGAATCTGAGGACACAGAAAATGAATGACACACTGTGGAATTATTCAACAGTCTACTGACTACACTGGCCTCCCACTTAATCATGAACATTCAAAGAGTTCACAGGGGCATAATCCTGATTTTTAGAATGTTGGCAAGCAAAGAATGTTGTTAAAGTCACTCTCTGATAACCTATTTGGCTCATTTTGGCCTGGAAAATGTTACCAGCAAATTTGTTCTATTTAAAAATATATATATATATGTTTCTATTGATTTCAGAGAGAGGAAGGGAGAGGGGGAGAGAGAGAGAAACATCAATGATGAGAGAGAATTATTGATCGGCCGCCTCCAGCATACGCCCTACTGGGGATCGAGCCCACAACCCGGGCATGTGCCTGGCCAGTGTGGCTCAGTGGTTGAACACCCATCAGACAAGAAATGGCTGGCTGAGCCCACAGGAGCCAGGACTCCCTTATATCAAACTAGCGAAAGCTCTCTCTTTTACATTAAAGACCATCGACCCTCAAGGTATTAACACCCCCTTCATTATAGCCCTCTTGTGAATGAAAAGCTCCTTTAGTTTGTGAAGCTACTTATGCATAAATAGAATTGGTGAAAGTTAGTCAACCCACTACTGTCTCATAAGGTACCAGAGAATGAAGGAAAATAACCAGAGCACACAACTAGCGTATTGAATAAATACAGTAAATTTTAAAACAACAATTTCAGTTAATTATCATCCATAAAGCAGCAGGGGCAAAAGAGAGGAAATGTGTAGAGAGTAAGCTTGCGTGCACCGTCTCTATAACATGAGGCGCTCTTTCAGGGGCAGGAAAACACGTACTTCCTAGCCCACTGCTCCCACGGGCGTAGGACGTGTTTCTCTCCAAAGGCTGAGGAATAGAGAGAAGCACTCCCTTTCTGACCGCAGGCCCAGAATAAGAATTAACCTCTGATTATACACTCGCAGTGAAAATTGGAAGAATAAAGCTCCAGGCCAGCAGGTGAAATCCCGTCGGTGCTTCTCTGCCTCCTGCCTCTGCCGCCGCAGCTCACGGAGCTCCCCTCTGACACTGATCGGGGGCCGGATTCTATCAGAGGAATCTGTGCGACCGCCCTGTTTACCCGCTCGACTTCTCTCGCATCCCCCTGAACTGAGCTGGCTCAGAGGAGACCTCCGTTCATGCCTGCAGAAGAGAAGTGACTGCCTAGCCTCGGGAGCAGTCCAAATGACTTTAATAATGCTTTTTGAAGCTGATTTTCAGGAGCTGATTATCCGGCTGTTGCCTCAGCTCATCCCCTGGCTGCAGCTCTGTCTCCAGGAACCCGCCTGCCTCTTGGCCATTCTGAGTCTCGTTAGTGCCTTTCACGAACGAGTGCGGGAAGGGGATGTGAAATTCAAACGACTGCCCCATGACAGCCGGAAAAGACAGAAAACTGGGGGTGACTCGAGAATTTCTTTATCATCTGTAGATTTAAATGATCCATACCACGTCCAGCCCTCATTAGCATGGCCAGTCAAGGTCTTGCGAGAATGGCTGTATTTGCTGCATGGCAGGTTATGCAGCAAGCTGCCCTTCAAGTCTTCACATATGTTCTACGTTGATGATCTTTCCAGTGGCTGAAGCAAAAAAACCAAAAATACTGCAACTATAATGCTAAAAACAGTCACTGTAAACATGGGCTTTCAAATGTCACCTATCACCCATGGCTATGTTCGTAACTACTTAATTAACTTGACATATTTCCCCCAAGAAACTACAGATGCTTTTTATACATATTACATAATGCAGTTATCCAGGGAAGGGCCAGGAAAGTCAGCAGGTTTTACAGAGGGAGACGGGAGTGTCAGAGGGTAGCTGAGTGGCTTCTACGATATCAGAGAAGATGGGAACTCTCAATTCGCCCAGGTAATCAGCTGCCTGGACAAGTGCTTGCTGCCCTGAGCTACGCTTTCTGCCTGTGCATGGTGAACCGAGGGGAAAAGGAATGATGGGTTTTAATTTTTCAGTAATATTTTATTGCAGCAAGTATTCCCACATTACGTAAGATCCAACAAGGGAAATCAGAGACTTGGTGAGGGGACCACCATAGTGACCCTTTGTGACAGAGGTGAGACCCCAGCCACACTGACCGTGCCTATAATTCACTACTAATCTGAATAGGTCAGGAGAGAACATACAAGTGTGAGTAACTCATTGTAAAGTTGAGATTCATGGCAATGAAACTAGAAAAAGGTCACTTTTGAATGAAATAGCTGTCTCTCTCAGTGTGAGGAAACAATTCAAGCTGACCTAGTTTGGTGCTGAGGACCTGAGGGAGGGAAATAAATTACAAAATTCTCAGCTTAATGCCAATGCCAATCTGGTTGCTGGCAATTCAGGTTTTAAACACTCAAGCCCTCAAGCTCATTGCTCTGTATGTTTGATCTGTAAGTAAGAATTTCCCAAGAAGCTATGTGCTAGATGTCTCACGCTTTCATTTATCTAACGCTATTGATCACCTGCCAGGCATTCAGCTAGATGCTGGGAATACAGCATGAAGAAGCCATATTTTCTAACTTCATGGAGCTAACCATCCAAGAGGGCTGGTAGGAACATAAATAACTGCTAGATACCTGGAGGAACCTGTTAGAAGACTGTCACGAGGAGTAATGAAGGTCTGGAGCTGGGAGAGGAGAAAATACAGAAGGGAATACTTAGGACAAAAACTGGAAGTATTTGGTAATGTTTAATGTTGGGGATAAGACAAATTAAAAGATGACTTCAAGTTTTTGGCAGTGGGATGTCTCCTGGGAGAAAACATGCTATGAAAGGTTTATTGAGGAAGACAATGGCTTCAGTTTTGGACACAAGTCTGAGAAGCTTACAGGACATTGCAACATGTGTCTAGTACATGAATATATCTATGAATCTGAAGCTTAGGTAAGAGACGGTCGGGGTGGTGGGTACATGGGAGTGTCATCAACATATCTGTGGTAGCTATCCATAAGGATGGATGAAAGTGCTCAGCTTCTACAAGGAAATAAGATTAGAAGGCCGAGCAAAGTATTTGGGGGGGGGGGGAACCAACATTTAAAGGATAGGATGAGAAATTCGAAACCACAAAGGATAGATACCAAGAAGCAACGGTCCAAGAGGCCAGAGAGATGACTGGAAGAGCACAGTGTCACAGGCGCCAAGTGCGGAAAGAGTTCCAAAGTGGGATCTCCCACCATGCTCAGCTCTCTAAGTGGTTTTAATGCCCCTGCACTTGGTGGTTAGGAAGGACACGGTGACCTCAGCAAACACATTTTCACTGGCATGAGAGTGATAAAAGCCAGACTGAGCAGGGCTAACAGGGGTGAAGAGGAAGAGAGGAAATAAGAGGCAATGAGTGTAGATTAATGTTCCAATGCCTGAGCGCACACCAGAATCGCCCATGGAGCTGGCTAAAAAGAACAGATAACTGAACCTAGGAATCGAGGCTCCCCTGGCGATTCTGACGCACAGGTTGGTTGGGCAAGACACCTGGCACAAAATGAAGAGAGGGATGGGGCAGGAGTCCGATTTAGATGGGACTGGGAAGCAGGGATCAAGTGGGAGAGATGAGCATATTTGTAAGTTGATGTCAGGGAGAGAGGAATAAGAGGTCAGGGTACCAGGAGAGAAGAGGGAGAAGATTCAGGGGAGTTAACTCCTTATCACATAGCAGAATACAAGTTCAACTAAATTATGAAAAAAAATTGGATATACTTTTTCCTTCAAAAAGTCTGCGATAGAATCATTTTAAGAAAGATTCCTGTGGTGCAGTGTGTGTGTGAGGGAAGGAAAGGGGAGAGAAAGAGAGGGGGTGGTGGGGGAGGATGTGTGCGTGTATCCTTCTTGTTATAGAAGATCCGGCTGCCAAGTCACCAACTTAAATAATAGCTCCGAGCACATGATGTCATAATAGTCTCCACAGCAACTGTGAATGATATTACAAACCTGTCTGTGACTAAATGGGAAAGATACGCAAGAAGACAAGAGTGGACAATCTCCTAAGCAACAAATGCGCCTTTTCCATGGAAACACCGCCCTGTAGAAAAAAGGAAGCGCCGATAATAGACGAAGGTACACAATAGTCCCTAAATATAGGATTTTACTAAGCACTCCGTCAACTGCAATTTAAAGACCATTCCACCTATGAGAATAATTGCTGGAAGAATTCTCCTCGTTTAATGTTGCAAGAGAGGAGGGCAAAGGCATTTTATTGAAGTCGGTCATCGCGTATCATCACAGCTGCTAACAAGAGCGGCCAAATGTGAATGGAGCAAGTCATCAGTAAGCTTTTAGGTTTGCTCTACTTTAAGAAAACACCAAAGAACAAAGTCAAATTTAATAAGTCAGATATTATAAGTAGGAAATTAACATTATTATCATCCTCTTATGAAGAGAATCAAGCTGGATTCCTTTGGAATAGCAAGTCCACTGGTGAATATATGATAAAATTTCTATTCTAAGAGTTATTTAAAAAAAATTACAGAACATTTGCGAAATATCCCAATGACACAGTGTACATATGCATTACTCAAAATTCAAGGTCCAGCCTGGCTGGGAGTGGCTCAGCGGTTGAGCGTCGACCTAGGATCCAGGCGATTGGGGTTCTATTCCCGGTCAGGGCACATGCCTGGGTTGCGGGCTAGGCAGCCGATCAATGACTCACCATTGATGTTTCTATCTCTCTCTCTCCCTCTCCTTTCCTCTCTCTGAAAGCAATAAAGATATGTTTAAAAAAACAAACAAACAAAATTCAAGGTCCCATTGCTCATGGCCCACTATGTCCAGACACCATACTATGCTCCCGACATTCAATATCTGAACTATTTTATCCAACAACCCAGTGAGGAAGACTGTATATCATGCCGTGTGTCAGATGAGGAAACGGTGCCCAAGGGAGTGAACCACTCCTGGTACAAACAGTAGATGTCTAGCTCTGATTCGGACCTGTTCCCCAACTCCAAAGCCCCTTGCTCTGCTTGCTGGGCTCTTGCTCAGTTACAAAACTGTCCATACCTTACCTTTCCCTGTAATCTTTTTATGACTGATGTCAACTCATCCTCATAATGCCATCATCCTGTTTATCCACGGCATGCACATTTTGCTCTCTACGTTATGATCAGTAACTGTTAGAGGAAGGGAGACTTCAAGAAAACATGGTCAAGGATCTCATTTTATTGCTGAGGAAACCAAAGTTCAAGGAGTAAATTCCTTCCACAGATGTGAGAGTTGAGTCATTGTCTCTCCTGGCTCTTGAACCACAGCTGCTCACCACTGCACACTCCCAAGACCTAATCCTTGTTATTTATTATTGATGTTATTTTCCTAAGGGGGCAACTCTCTCTTCTTCTTTTCCCTCTCTTTGCTCCTTCCCACTGTAAATGCCTGGATATTTAGGAACCATTTTTGTTAGCTGCTATAAAGGAGGCTGTCAGAGGCTGCTTCTTCCCATCCCCCTTCAGCCCATCATAAAGTTAGACTTCCTTAGGTTGTATTTATCACCTCCGATGTAACAGAACCTTCACTACGAATCAAGCCATCGACCTCATTTGCTCATGGAGGGCCACTGAAATCACTGCCTGTGTCTTCCTTACTATCCTTTCTATAAAAAGGTCTCTCTCATTAATCTGTGACGATCACTGATTAATGTTAACACGACTTACATGCATATCAAAGAAGACCCTGATGATTCAACAACAATTCAATTTTCTCTGAAGGCCATTAAAAAGTAAGACGTCTGTAGATTACCCTTCACTAATAAATGGGGATTTGCAGGCTGATTAGAATTCACAGAGCGAGGAAGTCTATGCCTGCTCTGACAACGTTGCAGCCTCATTAGTAAAATTCACTCATTTTTTTCTTAAGTGTATGTCACTGGGTGAATTAAAAGTGTCATCATATCAAATGGCTCTTACTGAGATGAAGAGCATCAGTGATGGGGCTCCTTCCATACCAGAACAACTACCATGTGTAGCTCATACAAAGTGAAATAAGCAACTTTCATAGCTGGCTGCACCAGTGGAGGGAAGGTTACCTCCCGTGACAGCCCTGTGACAGTCATCCCACTTACTCCATATTCTCCTTAGCTCTTTGTTGGTTTGAGGAGAAAACCCAAACCTCCTCACCATCGTCCCAATTCCTCATGAAAATGCACTTCATTTCTCCATCAAAACAAAGTTCCAGAATGACTCCCCATTCGTTCTGGAGCCAGCGCATATGAGAAACTTTAATGTCTTCTGGATTATAATGTCTCAAAAAGAACCTAAGCAATGTCAACTGATGGTCATTGGCACCAATTCAATGCCAACAGGAATCCCCAATCTGGAGTGGTGAAAGGAGAGACTTTATTCAGTGTAATCAGTTCAACTGTGACACAGCAAAGCTGTGGAATAGTGTGACTGTGAGACAGCTCAGTAGTGTTACAGCTCTATTATGATATAGCACAGGGCTATGAAATAGCCTGGGGGCTAGGTGGCCTCAGTCTGCAGCTCCACTCAGCTCTGCATCAGCAAGACAGCTGCTCTGGTCTGGTGTCGCAGCTCAGTCCCTGTGCAGCAGCATGGCTCCACTCCACTCTGGCAAAACAGCTTCCAGGTTATAGCTCCAGCCAGGGAAACACCCTTTGGTGTTTGGTGGAAAGGGAAAATGCACTCCCTGAACCAGAGGGTAGCTGACTTATATAGAGAGAAGACCCTGGCCCTGGTCCCTGATTGGTCTGTCTTCATACAAATAAGGACTCCAAATCTTCAGAATTTGATTGGTCCAAAAAGCACTGTCCTGATTGGTCAGAACGATGCTGCTCTGATTGGTCAGTGAAGATGTCAATGAGGATATCGCTGCTCAGCTCCTATTGAACAGGGGAAGCCGTAGTACTATTGGCTGAAATAGGATTCCAGGAACTCCTTTACAGGGGTTGGCTCAGATAGTAGGAGTAAAGTGCAGACAGGCAGTGCAGGCTTTTCCCTGAAGCATGGCTTGCATGAGAGGTTCCTGTTCAACACTGGCTGCTAGCCTGTGCTTCTGTTATTTATTTGTTCGTTTTTTGAGCTCAACCTACCACCAGGAGCCCTTCTTGGTAGGTATTTTCTTTCTTTCTCGGGTCAACAGCAAGTATCAGAAACCAAAGCCATCAAGTAATTTGATAAATGAACTAACTCGTCAAGGAAAGCAAGAGGTTCTTTTTTTGAAAAACAACAAGAAATGGATTATGCCATACCAATGTCAAACTCCTTTTTCCTTGATCCAAAAGTATTTTCTGCTTAGCCAACAAAATGATACATATAAATTCTTTCCTTGGACCCCTCTAATCTAAAGTCACAGAATGTTATTCCTCTAAGTTATCTGATTAAATCTGGCTACCAAATTAAATCCCAACTTCTAAAACTATCATCTCAATTGTCTATCTTTAAAATTAACTCTCAACAAAAATAATTTAGGCAAATATAATTCTATTGCTTTTCTTCAGTTGGGGAGAAAAACAGCCTCGGATAAATTGAAAGTTAGGCATTGGGACTGCTCCAGGGGCTATAATAAAAGGTATTTTCCACAGTAATACCTGGTCGTTTTCCAAACCTCAGGCATCTTCCAGCTAATCCTCCATTAGGATGTCATTTGTTTGGTTCACTTCAAAGCCCTGGCTACTTCCTTGAATTTTTCTGAAAACAAAGAGTTATCTGTGGAAATCACTGTGTCAGGCAATTTGGCAAGTCACTTACAATGCTCATCAATTTCAGTACTTTAATTAAACCCAGGAAGTCCCTCTGTCCAATGTGATTCTCCTCTCTGAGTCACCATTCATCTCTGCCTTCAACAGGACCCAATGCTTCAAACTGACAAAGGAGAGGAATCTCAGACTTAGGGTTTAGCTCAGCATGTTTCAGGATTTGGGCAATACTGACTGTCTTGCTTAAAAAATAATTGAAGGACAGATCCTTGGTTTACTGACTCAGTGGCTGACAATCTACTCACCCTACTACACCCCATAGAGCATCAAATGACCACTGCCAATGACAACTTTGAGGAAAATAAAGAGTCAGCGTGGTGTCTTGAGTATATTTAGCTGCTAAATTGGACAGCAACATCTTTGCTCTCTGCTACTGGTCTGAGCTTTGCTAGGGGCTCCAACTGACAATGTGACTGTGGAGAGCTCCTAGAGTCTGGTTTTACTGGCCACAGGTTCATTTGCGGCGATGACAGCCATTATCTTGAGGCGGGAGGGAGTTGAAACAGGGATTAATGTCATCCACAGAGAATATCTTAAATGCTATTCACTGTGACAGCCATGTATAAGCTGGACAGCCCATGGTTTCTCCACAGCAGCATCCCCTTAGGTACTGTCAGAGGACTAAACCAATAAAGGTAGATAAACACAGAAACAAAGGTGCTGCATGGCCATAAAATAAGTCACAAAAGCAAGCAGCTATGTGGCAAAATGTAGCATGGGCAACATATCATGAGACAAAATCATCCTATTACCCCTGCACCCACCAAACCTCCTCCTATGTATTCAGTGAATGGCCCCACACCCACGGTGAGGGGTTGAATTGTGTCCCTCCAAAGATATGTTGGGGTTCTAATCCCCAGTACCTCAGAACGTGATCTTATTTGGAGGTAGGATCTTTATGGAGGTGATCAAGTTAAAATGAGGTCATTATGGTGGGTCCAATCTAATGAGGTTCGTGTCCTTAAAAAGGCTGGGGGATTTGGATACCGGCTCAGACATACATAAAGGAAAGAGATGTGAAGAGACAAAGGGAGAAGACAGAGATCTAAGGCCATGGAGAGAGGCTTTGGACAGATCGTTCCCTAATGGCCCCCTTGCTGACTCCTTAATTTCAGGCTTCCAGGCTTCAGAACTACCAGACTATAAATTTCTCTTCAAGTCATCCAGTTTGTTATACTTTTTATAGCTGCCCTAGCAAACGAAAACAGCTGCCAAGCCAGACATTGCCAGTTCATTTCTCTCCCTCTCCCTCTCTTGACCTATAGCTCCCACTAACTATATCTACTTAATATTTTTAGAATCCATTCACTTTTCTCAACCCTATTGTTAGACTTTAGTTCATCTTTTGCATGGATTCACCAGAGGCCTCTAGATGGCCAGCTGGCCTCTAATCTTGCCATCTTCCCATTCTCACTGCTGCCAAAGTAGTCTTTCTACAGTGCAAATGTTTCTAAACCTTCAGTGCATACCTCCTGGCATCAGTGTAGGGAAAGTGTGCTTAGCCTATACATCCCAGGCCTTCTGGGATCTGACTCAGCCAAATTCTCCCAGGCTTTTATCTTGTTAATTTCCCCTCCTTCAAGTCCATGTTTCCAGCCTTACCTGGTTTCCTAAGCCTGCCAGGATCACCTAGCATTATGAGTTTGTGTTTATGCTACTCTCTCTGCAGGGACTATCCTTCCCTTTGAACTTCACCTGTCAAAGTAACACCCAACCACAGCCAGGTATCCTCACTTCCAGGGGCTTCTCTGGGAAGCTTTCTCTGACCCCAGTTGGGCTTAGTCCCTTTGCTGAATTGCTCCCATAGTACATGCACATGGCTATGTCAAAAGACCTATAGTAGTCCCCCTTACCTGCAGTTTCGCTTTCTGTGGTTTCAGTTGCTCCCAGGCAATCAATGTCCAAAAATCATTAAATAGAAAATTCCAGAAATAAACAATTCATAAATTTTCATTTGCTTGCTGTTCTGAGCAGTGGGATGAAATCTCACACTGCCCCGCCCCATCCCACCTAGGATGTGAATCATCCATTTGTCCAGTGTCTCCGCTCTGTAGATGCTCCATGCCAGTTAGTCACTTAGTAGCCATCTAGGTTATCAGACCAGCTGTCACAGTATCACAGTGCTTGTGTTCAAGTCACCCTTATTTTACTTTACAGTGTCTCCTTCACCTCACTTCATCTCGCCACAGAGGCACTGTATCATTTCACATCCTCACTAGAAGGGTGAGTACAGGTACAACAAGGTATTTTGAGAGAGAGAAGACATTTACATAACCTTGATTACATTATGTTGTTACAGTCTTCTATTATATGATTAGTTATTGCTGTTAATCTATTACTGTGCTTAATTTATAAATTAAGCTTTATCACAGGTATGTATATATAGAAAAGAACACAGTAATATATAGGATTAAGTACTACCCTCAGTTTCAGGCATCCAATGAGGGTTTTGGAACAGGGGTCTTGGAAGGTACCCCCTTTGAAAAGGGGATTACTGTGCTATATTGCACTGTGATAGCTTCTTGCCTGCAGGCATCTTCAGAGCAGGGGCTATGTTTTGTCTGACTTTCTGTGCTTGTTTGCTTTTGTATCTAGCATAGTACTGGGCATGTAGTAAGAGGTACATCTGTTGTATGGGTAAAAAGTTTTAAAATTCAAAAAAAGTTAATACTAATTCTACAACATCCTAAATGTTATCATTTAAAAAATAATCACAATATCTCTCTTTTTTTTTTTACCATTTAGTATCTTTTATAAAGCAATAAACGAGTAATGACTTATCTTGCCCTTAAACAACACTGATACGGTATATTCCTATTTGCTTTTAGGTACACATAACAAAAAACATGAGTTCACATGTCCTCTGCTAATCCATTTGATTTAAGACTGACTAAGACCAGTCTATTTTAAGTCAAGTCAATGCTATTCTAACAAGTACATGCATACTGTTATTTCAGCATATCTAGTAAGACATTGGAGGGCGTAGGGGCGAGGAAGGCAGGTGGTGTGGGTAAGACTGAAAATACCAAAATGAATTATAAGGTCCCTATCTTCAGTAAGCTCAAAGATCACTGGGGGAAGCATTCCTCCTTCTCTGCAATGTTTAATTAGCCTGCTATGTGTAACTATAAAGGATCAACATTACAGAAATGTTTTGTGTTCAGGTTCTTTACGTTTTTAAGATGATGTCAGGGTAGAACACCAAAGCTTTCAAGAGCAAGGAGTGAAAGACACTCAAAGACATCCCTGGATCAGTCTCATTAGAGGAGGAGACTTGAATCCCACTTGCTGGGAGGCTACTCTGGGGAGCTCTCCGTCGGTGACTGATACATCTCACGGAACCACCCAGGAGCAGGGCTGGCATTCTTTAGAGGGGAGCTTGTTCACACAGAGAGGCAGACATGAGGTTGCTTTTATAGCCACGTCTCTTACAGGGAGTCTCGGGGAAGAAGAACATCATTTCAGGCAGAAGATTTAAACTCCTTTTTATTAACCTCTGTGGCTTCACTATGAAACTTAAACTTGCAGGGCTTAAATAAGGACTCTACATGACCCTGCACTTGAGAAGCTGTCTTGCTCCTTTTAGCAGGTTTTCCACTGCTGTTCCTCAAATCCCATGAAAACAGGTCATGCGTGACTTCTGATGTGGGATGGTTTCGCTTGAAGGTTGATATAAGTACACACAGTGTATACATTTTTTAATACAAGGAGAAACTTCAAGTGCTCCCCAGGAGTCCAGGCGGAGGAAGCAGCAAGGGTGGATTCATGATCAAATCTCACTCAAAACTGATCTCACCCAACCATGATCTCACCCTCTGTGTCCCTACCTGTCTGCTTGTATACTCCATTGCCTCCAAAGAAGTGCTCAGCGAGAGATTATTGGGAATACTGTCTATGATCAATAAATCATATTTAGTACATAAAATAACTGCATTAATAAGAGAGTCCAATCTTAGGAACTCTCATAATTATGTTCTACCAAATTTGTTAAGGTGCTGGGGGAAAACTAACTAGGGGCTAACAGTGAGGACAGAATTCTTACCAGCAATAGAGTTTTTACTCAGCAAGACCCTAAATCAGTGGATCTAAAACTTCAGTACATTAGAATATTGTGAGTTGTTAAAATGCAGATTCCTGGGCCACAACCAGAGCTACTGTGCCAAAATCCGATTTTGAAACAAGCATCACAGGGGCTTTGATACAGTGGTTCTGCTGATCAAACCATAAGAAACAACAGTGTGAACAGTCATTCACGTTGGCTTTTAATTCTTTTTTTTTTTTAAATCCTCATGGAAGGGTAGTTTTTTCATTGCTTTTTAGAGAGAGTGGAAAGGAAGGAGGGAAGAAAGGAGACAGAAAGAGAGAGAGAAAGAGAGATGTGAGAGAGAGACACCGATTGGCCGCCTCCTGCAGGAGCCCAGACAGGGCGGGAATCGAACCTGCAACCCCTCCCTGAGCAGGCTGACATTCTAACCACTAAGCCACACCAGCCAGGACCAGGTTGGCTTTTATTATAGACTCATACAACTTTAATGCCGTTCTTGCCATAGAAACGCAAGCAACTCAAAGAACAAACCTTAGGAATCACGCACATTCAAAGAGCAGCATGGATTCCTAGGATAAAGTGAAGGACCAGGGAGAAGAACAATCCTGATCATTAATGGCAGAAGGATGGGGCATGAGCTCCCTGTGCTGTGGACACTAATGATGTTGCAGTGGCGTCTGGAGGAGTGAACCTCATCACACAGTGAGGCTTTGCCAAGTGATTTTGTGAGACGCTTGATTCTCTCCATTGCCCCCCAGAGAACTGATCTGGTTGAATGGGCTTCAGCACCTCAAGGACAACTCAGGAATGAAAGACAAGCCTTAAGGATGAACAAAAAGCGCTGATGACTTAATCCACTGGGAAGCAGTTGTTTTTCCAAAGACCTTAAAACTAATTTTTTGTTCCTCCTCACCTTACGCAAGACAAGGAATTCTCCTGCTCCCCCGTTTCTCTTTGTTTGGAGGCTCTTGACTCCCTAAGGAACTTAGAGCATACATAAATGCACTCCCTGGATGACTGGGAAGATGTTCTGGTAGGACTAAAAGGCAGAGTTAAATTCTGGAATCAAACTGGGAGGCAACTTTCAAGATCAGGCCTTTACGTCGGCAGGTGATTACCACGAACTGCCTGTTTGTGTCCCACCAAATTCATCTGTTGAAACCCTAATGCCTGATATGATATGTGGAGATGGGGCCTTTGGGAGGAAATTAAGCCATAAGAATGGGCCCTGGTGATGGGAGCGGTCTTATAAAAAGAGACACAGGAGAGCCTGCTTCCTCTCACTCTGCTCTCCAGACTTTGAGGATACAGTGGGGAGATGGCTGCAAACCAAGAACACAGTTCTCCACATACTGGATCTCTTCCCACCCTGACCTTGGACATCACAGCCTGCAGAACTGTGACAAGTAGATGCTGTTTCAGCCATCCAGTTACGGTAGTCTGTTATAGCAGCCCAAAATGACTGGGGCCGAGATGGGGGGAACAACCAAGAAGAGAAAAGCAAATAAAAGAGATTTTGATGCAAATAAACCCAGTGAACGCCATCTTCAACTAAACATGTAAATTGCAAAATGGATTGTAATAAATAATGGGAAGATAAAGGTAGGTGATGGTGGAATAAATCAAAGAAACCAGTTAAATTTTCTCCTAATTAGCTGAGGAGATGGTATGGTTGAAACTTGTTTTTTGGGTTTTTTTTTTAAAGATTTTGCTTAGAGGAAACTACTGGAAAGAAAGGTGAGACATTTTAAAATATGGGGCTTGAATCCATATAAAATCCATACCATGGAGATTTCTATGTCAAAGCACATACACTGTGGGATAACCAGGCAAAAGACCAACAAAGAAATAGAAGACTTGAATAACACTATAAACCAGAGACATCTATATAATACTCCACAAGAGATTACATGGTCTTCTCAAGAACGCATGGAACAGTCTTCAGAAAAGGTCACAGAGCAGGATTCAATAAACTTAAGGTTAGAATCCTGCAGACTGTATTCTCTGATCACAATGGAATGAAATTAGAAAACAACAATAGAAGGAAATTTGGGGGCGACTCATATATGTAAAAATTAAACAGCACACCCCTCAATAACCAATGGGTCAATATAGAAATCACAGAGGAATTAAAAATACTTTGATGTCAATGAAAACAAAAGTATAATCTATCATGAAGGAGGCAGCGGACTGGAGCCCGTTGCAGTCTTTGCAACATTTGCTCATTCCCTCCACAAATACCTATTTAAGTACCAATCATGTCCCAGGCACTGTCCTTGAGCAAGATAATCATGTGAAGCTTTTAGGACAGAGAGGAGAGACGCACTAAAGAAGTATCTTTAATTATGTAATTTCAATTATGGTAAGTTCTATAAAGAAACACAGGATGCTTTGAGATCATAAAGAGGGGAAGCCCATCCTGGTCTAAGATGCCAAAGACAGTGTCCCTGAGGAGAACATATTTAAACGTAGATTTGATGGGTAAAATGAGGAAAATCTAAAATGAAAAACACACAAAAAAAACCTGAAAAAGAGAAGCTGGGCCTAAATACTGGTCTGAAATATAGAAATGATTGAACTTTAGGATACTTTCAAAGGAGTGTAGCTTGCCCTGGCTCAGATGGTTGTAGTGTCATCCTGTACACTGATGGTGAAGGGGTTCGATTCCCCCTCAGGGCACAAACAGGAGGCAAACAATGGTTTCTCTCTCCCACTGATGTTTCTCCCTCTCTCTCTCTTTCTCCCTCTCTCTCCCTTCCTCTGAAAATTCAATAAACACATCCTCAGGTGAGAATTAAGAAAAATAAATTTTAAAGGAGCGTCGCTTGATACTTTTCAAATATAAAATAACATAAATAAATGTTATCAAAATGTTTTCAAAGATAACACAAACTTGTATCAAGGACTAAAGAGAAGTCATTAGACTTACTCTACAGAGTCCCATTAGTATCTAAAAAGCAATTTCAAAGATAATGTCCTTGAGAAAAATCTGAGAATAAGCTAGAAATGCCCAATAAGTCCTTCCGGAAAGGGCAACTGAAATACCCCTTCTAACATGGTTTTTACTACTACTTTAGTGTGATAACTGAATTTAGTTATCAACCCTTTATGCCAGTGCAACAGTAAATGTCAACTCTCTCAAAATTAAACTACCTCACATTTTCGCTTGGTATCAACTTATCGGAGTTTATTTTCAGTGAAGAAAAATTCAAAAGGCTCCTGCTTACCGGAGTTTATATTCAGTGAAGAAAAATTCAAAAGGCTCCTGCTTACAAGTGTTTTGTACGCTATTCATGTGAAAAAATGAGAATCTCAAATTGGAATTTATTTCTAAAATTATTGACAATGTTTCAAAGTTAATAAGTAACTCTTCATTTCACTTACTAACAAGAAAAGGAACGTTTGTCGATTTTAAGTAGCTCAGTGTCAATTATTCAATATCTGAACCCACAAATTGACAATAAATGATATAGCTTCCAGGCCTCTGTGTAGAGTGCAACTGAAATGGTTTCAATAGGAAAGAATATGATCCAATTGTAGACGCGCACACACACACACCCCTTTCCAGTGTGCTCTTTTCTTCACATGAACAAACTTTGATTTTCATCCCTGATCACTGTTGGTTTTCATTTGTGTATTGTTCTCTATTAAAATCCCCAAAGAAGCTTTGATACAAAAGTGTATTTTCTTGCCAGCCACTTAAATCAGGTTAGACAGTACCTGAGCTATAATGAGCTTTGGTGCACTTGTTTTTAATAAATTCATAAAGTAAAACTAAATTCAGAGTCCATCAGACATTTGTGTAGTATACACTTACACACAGGTTGACATGCAAACTCACGTGCATCACACCAAACAGACACACACTCTGACAAGCACAAAGCAAATACATACCCCTACCTGCAAATCCCCAAGAGGTTTTAACCTCCATTTACACTAATTATTAACTAGAAACTCTCCCACCTCGAGTCTGTGCTTCTTTAAGTGCTTTGCTATTATGAAGAAATTGCTGAAAAGTTCATTTTTGCTATGAGAGCAGCAGAGAGACACCATGGAGCAAGAGGGGCACACAGTGCATTAGGGTTCAGAGAACCAAACGACTCATGGATAGCTATTCAGCAATCAGGAATAAATACCAGTGGGAAAGACAGGGCCTCTTTGTTCATAAGTGCTCAAGGATACATTGCTCAAAATGTATGCAAAATCAAACATATGCATTCACCAACAGCAGGATTCAAAAACCACAGCCACAAAAATAAAACAGAAGTATCTCTGGGAAAGTTTCCCATTTATCTTCATGCTCTCCTTTCCTTGCTCTGTGCCACGAAGCTGTAGCCTCAGGAAGCCTGGGCCATGGCAACAGTTTGCTTTCCACCTTTCCAGCAGGTTCCTGCAAAGGGGAAGGAGGTTCCCAGAGTGTTCTCTGGCTGGCCAGCTCTCTAAGGTAAATTCTGCTCCCCCCTGCGCCCAGCGGTGGAGGTGCTCTTCCCGAGGCATTGATGCGGCGCTAAAACACTGCCTCCTTGGATTTGAGTTTTTTTATTGCTGAAGTCAGGACTGTCTTTTCACAGAGAGCATTACCTCACTATCAAGTTCTTTTTAATTCTCCGATTCTTATAGGCATAATTACCCAGGAAGACTACCACGCAATCGGCTAGCCCATTCTAAAAGCTATATCCTATTTCATTATGCTGTCCAGATAGAGGAGACAGGTTGGAGAAGTTTTGAGGTATGATGCAAGAAGAAGTAATGGGCAGAAAGTATGTAACCTGCAAGTTCACATATTTCACACCCAAGCAGGATTTTTCCATTTAGTTTTCTATTAAAAGCTGAGTAATTGCAATAGGAAAGCGTGAACACAAGATTGAAAAGTAACAACTAACAGCATATCATTCCACGAGGAGTTGAAAATGAAAAGTAAATTAACTGAGCGTTGGCAAGTATCAATATCCTGATAATATAAAACCCATCAGAGCTCATGTGTGTAATACTGCCTCAAACAACTCACTGGAAATGGAAATAAAATGCATTAACTTAACGTTTGAAGATGCTAAGGTCAGGGAATTGGTATTTGTTCACAGCAAAAAGGCAGTGATGGCTCAGCTTTCAGATATGTGAAATTTGTTACACTTACCATCCATGTATCATTATCTGAGGTTCCTGCAGGGATACCAGCTTTTAATTTCCTGAACACACTTAAAACTTCAACCACAATGTTAGATGTCCTGGTATTTCATTTTAAGGTGAAAAAAAGAAATGTTCAAAAATGGAAGACATGCTGTTCACTTGACCACATATCTAAGGAAATGTAGGTAGATGTGAGAGATGTTGGTCCAAAGTCTTACTAGGACAAAGGAAATTGGACAGGGCTATGGAAAGTTGAAACCAGTGATATTAAGGATGACCAAACCCATACTCGTGTTTACTCACTGCTGTACAGAGCACCTGCCTCAAAAATAGATCAGCAAGAAAAGTAAATTGTTGCCTTTTCCATTTTAAAGGTAAATGAGAAATTGGTAATGATTTTTTGAGTAAAAAATATGACTGTTTAAAGAAAATATTACAATAATAAATAGTACATGATATATGGGGACAATTTTAATCATGTGATATTCAAGAGGATGCTCAACGTTTGAATTGTTTATCTTACAGTTAAAAACATGTTTAAAATACAGTTCTGCTTGGTTAATTTGTTTCAAGATTGAAGAGCAAAATACTAATAATGCCTTCATACATGCAAGAAATTCCTAAACATTTGCTTCAAACTGGTTTGAAAAAAGTGTGTGTGTGTGGGGGGGGGCAGATGAAGTTCTCTTAGGAGACAAAATATTCTGTTATTAACCAAATGTTATATCAAAGTTTCTCTAGAAGTAAATTTTAAAGATCAATGTAATTGCTGCCATGTTTCTTTGATCAAATGGATGACAGATAAGTCAATTAGTTACATGACTGGAGACAAGTCATTTTCCCTCTCTTTATTAGTCTCCTGTCAGCAGGCATCCTACCCCGCTTACCACGGCAATTCATGAAGAGGTGAGAGAGTGCGAGAGAAACGATCACCATCGTGGGGCAAATTCCAGCGAGCACTTTCACTGATCACCAACAAAAATTTCTCAGCAACACAGGAAATTCACATCTACCAAAAATAGTAACTGTGCGCCAAGTTGAACTCTTTCAACCAAGAGATACAAACATTATGACAGACGACTCAAGTGAGAACCAAGGACCTAGGTGGTCCTTGGGACGTGATGGTGAGGTTACACCTATTCATAGCTAACGGCGGGGTGGGTTGGAATAGAGAAGATGAAGAGGCAGGACGTTGCTAAAACTGTCCTGTAATGTAACACAATATTAGGGTCCCTGTGACACCTTCCATTTCCCCCACTTCACTGTCTTCGTTGGGGAGGGACACCCACAGTGAACCAAATGATCATACGCTGAAATGAGACGGGGTACCTCCCACCCCCATCTGCTCCAGAGCCCACATGCACTCATTGAGAACCAGGTTTGGAGCCCTGGCGGGGTAGCTCAGTTGGCTAGGGCGTCGTTCCGATACGCCAAGGTAGCAGGTTAGATCTCTGGTCAGGGCACACCCAAGAAGCAACCAGTGAATGCATAAATAAGTGGAACAACAAATCGATGTCTCTCCCCCTACCCCCCACTTCCTCTATCTCTCTCAAATCAATTAAAAAAAAAAAAAAAAAAAAAAGAATCCTGTTTGGGATTCAGACAGAGCCAGGTCTGAGTCCTGAGCCAATCAGCTGACCATCTGGAGTCTCAGCTTCCTCAGCTCTAAAATGTGATTCAGTAACAGTGTCCTCGGAAAGCATGGTGAGTGAAACCATGCACGTAAAGCAGTAGTGGGACACTGGCACAGGGAGAGCACCGAACAAACCAAAGTGCTCTCGTTATTGCCTTCAGCAGATGGAGATGTTTGCTCATCGGTGAGCTGGAATGAAGAGGTGGGCGGGCAAAAGAGGCCAGAGCAGCAGCCCATCTCTCCAGCACGCCCGAGGTCCAGGCAATGCCCACGTACTGGGGCCGCAGGGCGCCAGGTCCCTGGCCTAGAGAAGTTTCCCTTTTTTTTTTTTTTTTTGGCAGAGACACCAGGTTGCACTCCTGTCCTGGCAGGAGGAGGGATGACTGCAACCTGGACGAAGCTGGGAAGGATGACGTGGCGTAAACCCAAATGAGAACAGAATTTTCTGCTTAGCAATTTGAAAAAAAAATAAAACCATACTAGGCAACTCCTGGGACAGAATTACAAGGTACAAACACGGCGGTAACAGACATCTAACTCGTTTGACGGAGAGAACACGGTGATGCTTTCTTGACTTCACAAAAGTGGAAAACAGGAGGCACTGAGGACTGGGAGTCAGTCACCGGTTGTTGACGGCCTAATGAGGGGAAGCAGAAGCTTTATCACAGGACTGACTCACTCATCTTGTAAATGAGGAGGGAACAGGAGTTTCTGGTAAAGGATAACATTCTGTGCTCACTGAATCTGCCGTCTGCTCTCCTCCAGTACACTTCCCTGGCTGGTCCCCCACTGCAACCGACGACTGCAGGAAACACGGCCAAGGGGCCCCGGCAGGGAGGGTTCCACGCCGATCACGCAACTGAGCGCCCAGCACCGTGGCCGCTCCTGGCAGCAGTCCGGGCTCTGCCACGTCACCGGGGTGGGTTTGGGTAAGAATTACTCTCCCTGAGTTTCAGTTTTCTCATTTGTAAATGGGACCTAATAGTAGCTATTTCATTGCATGATTCTGAAGTTTAACTTTTGGGGAGGCTTACCTTTTATGATGTGTATAGAATACACAAAGCAAACTGCATCATTTCAATTATTATGCCATTAGTACCATTCAGAAGGAATTTCCCTGAATTTTCCAAACAGATTCGTCCGCCCTCTCCTTACTCTTTTCCATGGCACCCTCTTCTTTTCCTCAATATATACTAAGGTGTGTTTACTGAAGCACCTTTTCCCCAGATGATAACCTGAGAGCAGATTGTGCCTGTTTTGTTCATCACTGCTCTGCAGGGCCATGCTCATGGCTGGTGAAAAGTCAGCACCTGGTAAATCCTGGGGGACAAATCCCACTGACCCCAGCACAGCACAGGCCACCCCAGAAGTCAGAGAAGCTGGCCGTAGGTGCTCCGAGATGGCCTCCTTTGATATACATGCTGCCCGCCGATTTATACCCTCCGCAGGAGGAGGCAGGATTTCTTTAATCAGTTAGCCAAGAGTCAATAAGTATTTGCCAAGCCTCTCTTCTCTGTCCAACTAGGTGGCATGTGGGAATTCAAAACACAAAATTTAGGCTTCTGCCGCACAGGAAGTCCAAGACTCAGATGCGGAATGCAGGAGGCAGCTGGAGGGGAGACATATGAATGACGCTGGAGGCCCTGAGGAAGCCTTCACAGGCTGCAGCCCTGTTGGAGCTTTGTGCACGGAGCACCTACCCCACCCCGAGCACTGTATGTCACTTTGCCTACTTACCTCATTTCCATCTGCATAAACATCTCACAGGAGGCTCTACATTTCCAGACGAGGAAAACCAAGTTCAAAATGGTTAAGTAACTTGCTCAGAAGTGCTCAGCTAGTAGATATCAGAACCCAAATTTGAACCCAGGCCTGCCTGACCCTGAATCCTCTGCTCCAACCACTTCTGCATATCAACTCTTCCTCGGCTCGTCTGAAGGGGGCAGTGCGGAGGACAGGGGAGTGGAGACCAGCCCTCCTGGGTCAAGGGCTACTGCTGGGAGCAGAGTAAGATGATGTAAGATGGTATACATATTGAGGTCAAGTACTGAAGAGCAGTGAATGCCAAAATCCCATAAGTTTAGTACAAGGAAATTCTCTTCTTGGAACAGTATATGGTCCTGAGGTATAGCACGGTTCGCCTTCAGGAATAGACTGTGGGACTGGAGACCACCCAGGAAAGATTAAAAATGAATTACCTGCAAAAAGGAAAATTCTTGTGCCATTATTTCTCCACAATTCCCAGCCTAGTACTGTAGATGTAAAAGATATTCAAGTATAATTAAATGTAATTAAGTTTATAACATTTCTCACTCTTCAAGCACAAATTCATAATAAAAAGGAAAATAACCCTTCCTCAGAAAATTGGTCCATATATATTAACATTTGCTTTTTTATAAAGCATTTTTTGAACATTTTGCTATCTGGGAGGGAATACTGGAAAGTCATTAGCTGATGGGCACACTCACAGGACAAAACAGGACCTTTGAACACATACAGACACTGAGGAGATCACAAGGAAATATGTATGTGACATCCATTTCACTGTAAACAAAACTGCTGGCCTCCTCCACATAGGGAAATTCTCATGCATATCATAGCATTTTAAATATACGTGGTTGAGACTGAGACAGTGTTTTAGATTGAACATTAAGGGCAAGATAAAATATATATCACAGTTTGTTTTAAGGATGCAGAGTAGAAGAATCTGGTCCATGAGAGAACAGAGGTCTTGGAATGACTAAAAGTTAGGAAGAAAAACGTACTTTTGAGCTTCTTGCTCGTAGGTTATTTCCAATGCTAGTTATTTACATGCAGTCTGGTGAACTGCTCGGAGCTGTTCAATTTCTCAAACCTGTTGTAGACACGTACTATGTACAAAACTTGGTGGTAGGTGGTGGGAAAACCCAAAGATGAGGCAAGACCCAGGGGCCTAGAGAAAACAACGGGACAGAAGCAGACCCTGGTGAGGGCTCAAGGGAAAAGTAAAATACACTCAAACCAAATATCTAATGATTTAAATGGAATCTGTACCTTCATGAAAAATGTGGAACTTCTGAGATTCCAACTCCTGTTGAAATTGAGGTACAGTTTTATTTAATGGGGCTCTAATAAAAAGCAAAAAATGTTTTACTGAAATGACCAAGCAGCCTTGAGAACTGCAGATGAACAAACACAGTTCATCATCCTCCCATCATTTAGACTGGTGAGCCTTGAGCTTTTGGCTAGATTCATTCATATACAATCTAATCATTCAGAAGAATGCAGATGTTACTGTGGAATTGCATGGTCCTGGGAATGCTTTTCCCAGGACAGCACGTGACAGGCAGAGCTACCATGAGGGTAAATGGGAAGCAGCAGAGAGCGAGAAAAAGCCTGCAATTCTCACTAACAACTTGGAAGTCCTGTGAAGCTTGCAAACTTCAGGCATTACTGAGAAAACATAAGCCATCTCAACGTGACTTCTGTACATTTATTTTGATTAGTAAAGTTTGGGTTAAATGATTTATCACCCTATCTCACAGAATGCATATGAAAAGTAATGAAGTCTTTGCAATATGAACCTTCCTTATAGGGCAGGGCTATGAAATCTTTGTTGAAGAGCATGTAGAAACTGCCAGGATAATTGCTTTTATTTTTTTGGCTGATACCTGGCAGAGCCAACAAATAAATGAAAGAAAATTCACCAGCCCTGAGTCTACTACATCTTTTGTTCCAGGGATCGGAAAGCTTTATTATTATTATTATTATTATTATCATTACTAATAAGCTGAACAATAAACACCTACCATCCTTCTATCAAAGAAGCCACTTTGGGGCTGGAGTTGATTACAATAGCAGTTTAACAAAGAATCTGAGCAGATGGGGGTGGAGTAGAATCAAGCCCTTCCCAGGAGCACTGAGTGGCAGTTCACCTGAGCCTCTCTGACTTGCCCCATGTTTCACCCACTAAGCATTCCTAAGCACTGTATTGCTAAGCATTCTTGCAGGAGCATGGCACCAGCCCCTGAGGCCTGAGGGAGGCACATGGGTGAATAACATGGACTCAGAAGTCACACTGACTGGGTTCAAATCCCAACACTACCTCTCATTATCTGTCACCTTGAACAAGCTAATTGGCCGACTGTGCCTGTCTCCGCATCAGCAAAATTGGGATAAAAAGGAATGTGAACACCAAATAAGGTGATAAGCACAAGCAGGTAGGACCCTGCCTTGCGCACAGCGTGGGCCCAGTAACTGTCGGCTATCACGGTCCTACTGAGGGAGAAGCGGGATCACGGGTGTTCTAAGCACCTGGCTGGAATCACCCAGGTTCAGCTTCCAAAGCCCCAGATGCACTGCCGCACAAGCCAGCAGAGCTGAAGGATCAGCTATTTTGAAATGAAAAAACTGTGGTGTCATTTCTTTTATGTGAACTTTCAGAGGCGATCGAATCTGGGCACTAATGCTGTGAATACCAACCTTAAGCTGTTTTGCAAAATGACAAACAGAGAAATGTAACCCTCTCAGATACAGAAGTTCATTCTCTATGTAATCCATTACACACAGTTACACCCTCCCTCTCTCTCTCTGACACACACACACACACACACACACACACACACACACACACACACACTTGCATTCTATGCTTTTTTTGCTTTGCAGCTGCCTGCTTGGAATGGCTTTGCCTGCTTTACAATCACCTCCAGTCCTGCTGCCACTTCCACCTTCTCCTCACAGCAGCCAGGCAACCTTTTTAAAAACGGTTGCTTGCCCGGCCGGGCGTGGCTCAGCAGTTGAGCGTCGACCTAGGATCCAGGCGATCAGGGTTCGATTCCCGGTCAGGGCACATGCCCGGGGTTGTGGGGTCGAGGCAGCCTATCAATGACTCTCTCATCATTGATGTTTCTATCTCTCCCTCTCCTTTCCTCTCTCTGAAATCAATAAAGATATATTTAAAAAAACAAAACGGTTGCTTCATATCACCCCCACCCCAAAACTTCTTTGGCTTCTCCTTGCATTAATAGTAAAACCTCCCATGTGCTCCTGCCCTTCCTCCTCTGATGACATCTCCCATTCATTCTCTTCCTGGCTCCTGCGTCAGCAGCTTGTTCTCTGGTCCTTGATGTTGCTAAGCTTGCTCCAGCCTTGAGGCCTTCACATTTCTGTTCCCCTTCCTGGAATTCTGTTCCTCTGCTCTTCCCAGGGCAGACCTCACCTCACCTCTCCTATGGCCTTTTCAGCCACCTTCCCCAAAGTGGTCCCTGAAGCCCCCACTCAAACAGTTTCTATCATTCACTTTTCTATTTTTCTATTTTATTTGTTTCCAGCAGTTTTACCCTTTGATATACTCTTGTTTCTTGTTTGTTTACTTGCCTGTTGTTTTTCTACTGTCACATATATGTTCCATGAAAACAGAAACATTTCTTGGCTTATTTATTTTGCCTTCTGCACCTACAACACAATCTTGCCCATAATAGGCACTGTGTAAATATTTACTGAGCAAGTGAATGAATGAGCAGGTGAACCTACACCTCTAAGTAGTTCTCGAAGGCCTAGCTAAAGTTGCTCTTATTCCAGGAAGCCTCCTCTAATGGCTTCGGCTAATCTGAACTACTGATGCCCTTCCTATCAAGACTGAGCACTTTCTTACAAACATACTGGTTCTGTTTCATCTGTAAGAGTGTAAGTCTTCTCTCCCCAGCTGACTTCCAATTCCTTGAGAGCACTGACCTTGACCGTTGCAAATGCAGTACAAATCAGAAGTAATCAGACGTTCATGCACTTAACTTGGGAGAGAGGCTGCTAGGGCCTCATGAAGGATCTACACACTTATTTTAGTCACAAATGCAGTAACTAAGCAGATTCTGACCAAAAAAAAAAAAAGTGATAGGTAAGAATGAGAGGTGGGGAAAGCTAGACAAAGCAAAAAAGCAGGGATAAGAAGTCAACATACACACCTGTATGTAGGGGGAAGCATTCCAAGGTGAGAACCAGCCCCCTACCTGCCTCAGCAATGCCTAAGGGGTCATGGAAGCAACTTCATTACATCACGGTGTGATCACAGATGTGCTTAACGATTACTATCAGTTTTTAAAGACACAGGAAAGTATTATGTATCTTAGAAAAGTTTATAGTCAGAAGAAGTTCTTTGAGGTATAAACACTTAAATGTATAGCTTTCAATTGTATAGATTTCTCCCTGTTGTGTGTGGCACCTCTTTTCTGATGAGGTCAAATAAATAAGGCATTTTTGTTGCATGCTCACACAGGGATGGACACACAGTTTTTAGCGATGGCATTATTTCCTGGGGAACTGGCCTAGAATGTGAAGTTTAATCTCTGCAATCTAACAATCGTTTATTCATGTTGCTAAGTGATAACAGTTTGATCTGATGCTTGCTGGGATAGTGGTGGGGCTTGGTGATGGGAACTCCTGAACTTTCCATTCATGTTTCTTTCTGAAATGTTGAGACCATTCCCTTAGGCAAGAAATGAACCTCTCAGAGAGAAACACAAAGCAGAGAGGTGAGAAATAGCAGAGGACAGTTCTTATCTCCAGATTTGAAGTGGTCCAGAGATGTCTTCTCGCAAGTGTTTTGCATGGCCAGCAGGTGCAGGATGGCATGGAGGAAGGAGCACAGGGCTAGGAGTCAAAACCGTTGCAAGGGAAGCTGACATTTATTGAGTGTTTATTTTGTGCTAGGAACTGTGCTGAGTACTTCTGACCATCATTTAATCTTAAGAACAGTTCTATTAGGTCTTCTCTATCATCATCATCATCATTATCACACAGAAGAAGAAAATGAGGAGTACAGAGCTTAGTACCTAAGGGTCCCCAGCTAGAAAATAGAGGAGCCGGCCTCAACTCCAGACCATGTTATTCCAAAGTCCTTCAACTGATCATTTACACCATGATACCTTACAAGGTCCAGTTTCTATTGCTCCTTCCACTTTCTCATTGGATGTCTTACAAATCACATAAACTTTCTGGCTTCAGTTTTCTCATCTATAAAATGGGCATATGTACATCCATACTCTCTTCCTCACAGAGCTGCATGAAGCTCAAATGACAACCTTAAATCCCTGTGGAACCATTTATGTGGTACACAAAAGTAAACTCTATATATCATGAACACCCATTTAGCACAGGAAACTTTTTTTCCTCAAACCCAAGAAACCCATTTAAAAAAAGAAAATGCTCTCTAGCCTTTACACCACAAGTTCACATGTTTATCTCCCCTAACCCCTCAATGGATTTCAAAATTGCTCTCCTGCTAAGATTGTTCTCTTAGAAAACTCCAAATAAAACAGAGATCTTTAAAATGAATGAGGCCATCTGTATTCCCATGGGTTACTGATACATTTTTTTTTTTTGCTTTACTATTTCAAACATTTTCCCAGAGGTCTTTTCCCTTTTTGATTCATATCGGTCCGGCATGTTGAACTTCATTATAAGCTTTGGAATAATCAGTCATCCCTGGGTCACTTAGTTTTGTATCCTGTTATCAATTAGATATAATAGGAGCCACTTCAGAAGAAAAGCCTACATTTCTCAGAATATGCTTTGAGTCAAAATTTTCAGCCATCTCCCCAGGAGGAAAGGAGTACATCAAACCTTTCACTTTTATTCTGCATGCAAATAAGCAGCTAAGGAGGAATTGCTTGAGACAGTGTCAAAGAGCTTCCAACAGCCAAGAACTCACCATCCATGAAGGGGCCTGTGCTGCGCAAACGGGAGGCCTTGGTTAAAACCACAGAGACCAGAGTTCAGGTTGGGACTCTGTCCCTCCACCAGCAATGCGAATCTAGGGAAACAACGACCTCTATAAAATGGGAATAACAATATCCTATAATTGCCTGCCACATGCAGGTGCTCAATAACATGTTAACAAAAAAAGGGGGGTATTCATTTACTTTGAAAAAACTTGATGGATCACTATGTGAAGGCTCTCTCTGTTAAGCTCTAGCTTAATGCAGCTCGAAGAGCAGCCCCCCTGGAGTGATTTCTAACCACAGCTCTACCCATAAATGGCCCAGTTATATGTGATGTCAGACAAGTTTTTAACAATTGAGCTAATTTATGAAAACACTCTGTAAACCATTAGTATATCCAGGAGGATACCGAGTCAGGTTCAAGGGGAAAGAATATTGAGGAGGTGTGGGAGCCGATAAAAGGGACAGAACAGGCACAAAGAAGAAAAGGAGAGTTACACTAAAAAGCGAAGGGGGAAAATCCACAGAAATGTCAAGGTTGGCGTCATTCGCGTGATTAAGGGGGTAAGAAATTCACAAAATCTTGGTAACGCAGGGAGGGCACACTAGGAGGGAACTACACAGTAGATGCAATTAAGCTCGTGAGAACTCAGGTGGCCTTATTGGGGGGAACAGCGCATCAGCAGCTGGGAATCCTGCGAAAGGCTGAATGTCTGATGCTATTAAAGCCTGATGTAGACTGTTTAGTCAAGACGTTTTGATAATCACGGCTTCTAGGAAGCGTGGAGGAAAGCAAGTCTGCTGTTCTTATAATTGGATACCAAACAGCATGGTATCAACAGAATAGAGAAAGCAGCTCATTCTCACTGTACTCACGGTTCACTCCCTTACACTGTGCACCAGAGAGTCAGTAGCCAGATGGCCACTCCTCTCACCAGAGAGAGAATGGGTGGTGGCCTTGCACATTAGAGCATGGTGTCTGCAGGCCACCCTATTCAGAAGAGCACTTCACCAAAGCATGGTGCTTATAACCTCCGTTAGTCCCATGAGTTGCCTTAAATGTACATACAAGGGAAACACACAAACACAAAGTGTGTTGGTTCTAAAAGCGTGGCCCAAGGCAAGTCCCTGAAGTCCCTATCAATCCAGCTGCTCTCATCCAATACAGGAATTCTAGAGCTGCTGCTGGTGTTTCTCAGAAAGTGATGTTTGAAGGGTTAGGGTAAAAGGTGGTGGAGTAACGTTCCACAGGTCACTCAAAGGGGAAGGCCCCACAAACCAAGTACCGAAACAACATGGCCCTATTCCCATGAAATTAAAAAAAATTTTTTTAAATATATCTTTATTGATTTCAGAGAGAGGAAAGGAGAGGGAGAGAGAGAGAGAGATAGAAACATCAGTGATGAGAGAGTCATTGATCGAGCCTGCAACCCGGGCATGTGCCCTGACCAGGAATCGAACCCCGATCGCCTGGATCCCAGGTCGACGCTCAACCGTTGAGCCACGCCCGGCCAGGCTCCCCATGAATTTTTAAAAGAAAAACATACATTAACATGTAGTGTATTTCTTATAAACAAAAGTAGTTGCCTGTGGGACTTGTGTATTGATAAGGAAGACCTGAGAAACATCACTCTCATATGCCTTCTCACTCCAACAAGCTCTCCACCTCCCAATCTCTCCAATCTTTCCTGGGCCAAACGCACAAACATCGTCTGATGTTCTCTCTTCTTCTAAGCTAATCAATAACAAGTGGGTGCTGATAACCTTTCCAGGACCCAGGAACCTGAATCTCAAGCATGAGAACACGAACATGATAATGGGGTTGGGGAAGCTGCTCTGGGGAGTCTGACCAACACTGCTACTGTGTGACATTAAAAGCATTTGAGAACATGTCTGTATGTGCAGAAGGTGTCAGTCTCAGGGTGAAGCTCTATATGAATCAGGTCACATTTATTTATTCTGTCTAATGCCTACTACACTGCCAAGAGTACTTAAAATGCTTACTAATGAGAAAGTATGTCCTGTACCTTGGAATAAGATGTGGAAATAAACTTGCCTTTAGAAAGAACATAATTATTACTTCATTATTTGGGTTACAAAGGTCCTGTTCTTTTCTTTCTTAGGTCAAAACCCAACAAAAGAGAGAACACATTCAACAACCATGGAAATTCTGGGCCAGGAAGTACCACCATAATGTTCGGGATGAAAAGCAATTTGTGTTGTGGACAGAATGCATTTCTCTCCCACTGTAAGCAGAGCCTTTTAAAAGCCTGTCAGGAAATAAATAAAACACTTTTCGTTCAGTTGCCCACATCCATGTACTCAATTCAACAGCCTCTAGCCTTCTCGGAAATGCCATCTAAGGTCAAGCTAAAGAGGACACACAGGATGGGGAGTGGAAGCGACCCCCTTGGACCTCTGTTCAGTAGGGACAGTGGCTCCCAGGGACACTTGCTTCACCAGAGACTCTGCCTCTGCCACTCTCTTCTGAAAGCATGTGCTGTTAAATTCAGATTCAAGCAAGAGATTCACATCCCTGTCAATCCCGTCCTTCCTGCCAGAGAGAAGCATTCATCTTACCAAGGGAAAGGGGAAGTGTCGTCGAAGGGTCCATGTGGTTTATGCGGAGAACATATAGACCTCATGGCGATCCTTATTCCTAGCTCCAAAGGAATGATATGTATGTGAGCGGATGCTTTAATATGCATGCTTTTCTAACACTATATTTTATTTTAAATGAACCCTACTATGCAAATATAATTTTTTCCTCTAAGCAGTCTGCGTTACTGCCATTTAGAAGCACCACCAAAACAGAAAGCAATTTGAAGTATAATGTGGATTTTGGCAGGAAGTATCAGGGTGGGAAGGGGGAGCTGGATTTTATGGTAAAGCCATATGGGGCACTATTGCAAAATGTATAGACAGTCTTTCTACTATGGACCTCTGCCTTATGACTAAACCATAAAAGCCAACAGACCCCAAATGTCATCCATGACTTCAGAGACTAAGTTATGCTTTCCACCACCATAGTCCCTGTGCCCAGCACAGTGCTTGACCCACATTAAGTACTGAAAAAATGTGTTCGGTACAGTCTGGCCCACTAAGTGAAGGATGACTGAGGTACAGGGGGACTCATGTACAGAGGTGAAAAATGGCCTTAGTTTCATGGTTCTGAACCAAGAAGACTATTAAATCATTCTCTCATGCACATGTGCAATGATTAGTATCCAAAAGTTTCTGTAGTGCACTCCCACCCCCAGCTTCTCAAATCCTGCCTCCAAATTCTTTCTGGCTTCTAGTGCTGAGACCTCACTGTGACACATGCCACTGCCTATGAATGGGAAAAAAGAGGGTCAGGGGAAGGGGTCCCCGCTCCTGCTGTTTTTGTTCAGGGTGTGCATACAACGTGGAGCAAGGATCTTGCGTTTCTGACATGACCAGAAGTGGGAACACACATGATTGAAATAATACATTACAACAAAAAGCTGTCATCCCTAGTATCATTTCTTGCTTCAATGGGTTTTCCTAGCCTAGCCAGGGAATCCAATCCTGTGTCACATATGGCATATGTTCCAATAAGAGATTAGCAAATCCATTTTAAATACAATCTGCTCATGATCTTGGAATTCCCTCCATGTGAAGCCTTGTAAATGCTGCATTTTGGAACAGGATCAGTGTTGTAGGCCCTTAACCTCGTGCTAGTTACTGTTCTAGAATGTGGAAGGTTTAGATGCAGCTGATTGTTCGCTGTTGCTACTAGGTAAGTGTGGATCCATCAACTGACTGTAAGGAGAACCCTCTCAGAGTTTGCACAACTTAGCCCAGTGTCTTCTGCCCAGCAGGGCTCCATAAACATTTGCTAAATGACTAATTAACACCAAATTAGAACACCTCACACCCATTTTAAAGGTTACCATAAAAAACAACAAAATAAATGTTGGTGAACTGGAACTCTTATATACTATTAGTGGAAATATAAAACTGTACAGCTGCTATAGCAAACAGTATGGTGGTTCCTCAAAAAATAGAAAATAGAATTATCACATGATCCTGCAAACCCACTCCTGGGTACATGCCTAAAATCATTGAAAGCCGAGTCTTGAAGAAGTAGTTGTACACTCATGTTCACAGCAGCATTATTATTCACAGTAGCCAAAAGAAAGAAGCAGCCCAAGTGTCCAACCACCCATGAATGAATAAACAAACTGTGGTATTATTCTCATCCTTGAAAAGGAAAGGAATATTATTCAGCCTTAAAAAGGAAAGGAAATTCTGACACATGCTATGCCATCAATAAATTTTGAGGACATGATGCCATGTGGACTAAGCCTATCAGGAAAAGACAAATACTGTACGATTCTACTTATGTGAGGTACTTGCAGTAGTCAAATTCATACAGACAGAAAGTGCAATAGTGGTTGCCAAGGGCCTGTGGGGAAGGGGAATTGGAAGTTGTTTAATGGGTAGAGTTTTAGCTTTTTAAGATGAAAGGAGTTCTGGAGATTGGCTGCCAAACAACTGAATGTATTTAACACTACTGAACTGTACACTTAAAAGTGGTTAAGATAGTAACACTTATGTTATTGTATTTTGCCACAACCAAAAAAATAAATAAGTCCATAGAAACAAACTAAAAACATATTCACAATATCTAAAGAACTAAAATCCTTAAAATCATCAAATATCCATCAATAGTCAAATGTCCACTTGTCCCATAAATGTAATGAATGTTTTAAATACAGATTGTTTTAATCAGTACCAAAAATGGTTCATACTCACCTGCAAGTGTGGCTCAGCGGTTGAGCATAATCTGTGATCCAGGAGATTGAGATTCGATTCCCAGTCAGGGAACATGCCCAGGTTTCTGGCTCAATTCCCAGTGGGGGGCGTGCAGGAGGCAGCTGATCAATGACTCTCTCATCATTGATGTTTCTCTCTCTCTTTCCCTCCCCCTCCCTCTCTCTGAAATCAAAAAAGATATATATATATTTAAAAGTTCATACTCTTTAAAAAAGAATGAGAAGATTACTGATCTATTATTGGGCAAAATTATGGTCCACAAAAGAGTTAGTGACTAGACAAGTTCAAAAAGGGTACGTGTTCCTTGATTGAAAGACTAAGAAGGACTTGAGGGCAGGGTTTGTGTCTGTCTTACTCTGTACCCCCAACGTCTACGAACAAATACTGAATAAGTGGCCAGAGAGTCCACTCTTTCAGTTTTACTACTTTTGAAACAGAGCAAGTCCAAAGAAACATAGATAGAAAATGTTCATTTCCTTTGCAACAATTCATGTGTCAGAAGCTAAATTCCTGCTATTCTACTTGCAGCTAAAATGATAAAATTCGGTGCCGTTTTAGGAGTAAAATATTTTAAGCTTCTGTCATGAGCTTTTTAAAACATTTGGTATGCTTGTAGTTTAGCAAAAAATTGACTTGCTATTCCTACTAGTGTCTACAATAGTGAAACTGCATTAGACATTTAAAAATTCTTCCTGAGGGGATAACACTATAGGAGAAATAAGGAGGTTAAGAGTGATGTAATTAACACATTGAATGTTGTGATGTGGTTATTTAAAATAAAATAATGCATTCTTTGGATTGATAGAAGTATATGAATATATTCCACAGTGTTCTTGAATACTTACAAAATCCCCTATCCTAGAATGTTCCCTTTTTATAATGCTTCATAGATGTAAGGTCTGCACTGTGCAAACCAACCCCTTGCAGAAGCCCGTGTGTGGCAAGCACAGGGGCCCACTAGGAACCATGAGCTATTCTGGCCCTTACAGCAGAGATGAGGGTTATTAAACTTTGGCCTAAGGGGATGAAGTCACCAAAGCCACATTTTCAAAGCCAGAATGCCATAAGTATTTTCAGTGGGTTTTATTGTTTGTTTCCTAGGGCAGGTAAATTTATATTTGGCTTGGTAATAGAGTTCTTTCAAAGGGTCCTGAATCTGAATTAGCCTTTGGAGACTCTACCATAAAATGCCCAGGCCAACATGCACGGAAGTCAGCCCAGCTGGGCTTGTGGTTGAATTATCTGTCCAGTAGTGGAAATGGGTTCTGTTGACTCCTTCCCAATTTCCAGTCCATTTTCCCTGGGAACCAACTTAGCACAGCTTAGGTTCTACCTCAAAATCCTAGCTCCTCTGACCACATAAACAGAGACAGAAGGTGGGGCTGTTATCAAAAGATGAAGATCGAGAAACAATGTAGGAAAATGCAAAAGAAACACCTTTGGTTTTTTTACTTCTATATCAGCGGACTCTCTATGCCCAGCACATAGCACAGTGAATGTTATAAACTATTATTACAGTGAATGCTCAGTAAGCAAAGACTTTTGAAGTATTTGCACTTGACCAAACTAGAAGATTACTGTACAACAAATAGGACTATTTATGGATAAAGAAACATTAGCTTTCAAGCATTCTTTTGTTTGTCCTTTTATATAAAGTCAGGTATTTTTACGGCATAACAAAAGTTTTACGGCATAACTAGTTAAAATAAGAGTTTGGTTTTAGTATGAGAAATTTTACTTTGGTGTGCCTGACCACTTTCTGTTACATGTCTTCTCAGTTACTTACCCATCCGCAGTTTGGCCTCTATCTACTTCTGCAAATTTTCTCATTTATTCTCTAGCCCCACCCAAACACACTAGTGCAACCTCATTCCCACCATATATGTCCTAAGGTTCATGGCCAAGTTCAAATCTTCCCAAGGAGCCTTCGTCAGACTTTCTCATTTGGAATTAATTTGTCCCTCCCCCATACTCCTACAGTATATTGTTTATACCTTGATTATACCACTTATAAGTTCCTGAAATAAAATAAAAAAATTTATCTGTGTCAGACTTCACATACTAAGCATTTGAATTGTACACAGAACTTCAATCACAGAAGTTGCCTAAAGAATATTTATTGGAATGATATTTAATAACACACACACAAAACCAATGGGCAACAAAGGTTCTACAGGGAGAAAAGTTTGTTCCAACTTCAAAATCTACCGAAATTTAATTTGAGATAAACATGAACACCTAGGCATCCATTTATATTGGTCTAATGCAGCAGGCTGGTATTCCATGTGCTCACTGATGGAACAAGATTGATTTCCTGTATTTAAGCATCCTTTTATGACAAACGGCACTTGATACAGAAGTAGACAGCAACCTCACAATATGAATAGGCTCAATTAGGCCTCAGTTATATGTGTCACATCTCTGTTATTGAGATCTGAGGGGAAGAAATGCTGTTTTTATGGCCAGAGAAAGAAAGACCATCAAAAGTCATTCAAAAAGATAAGCTTACTCAAGTAGAGCAAATATGATGTATCCACTTTGTTGAGCAAGTGAGCAAGTTTAGGCTTAAGTGGGCAGCACAATTAAGTTAGGAGAAAACTGTGCTTAGATAGTGTGTGTTTACCCATGGAGGGAGGGTCAGGACTCGGTATCTGTAGATTGCAACTTGCCATACTTCTTCATACCTGAATCAACTCATTCAATAAATATATACGGAGTACCTACAAGTGCAAGTTCTACGCTGTTTCACAAAACTTCCCATAGTAAAGGAGAAGTGCTATGGCAAATGACTCTGCAGTAGAGACTGCCACTTGTCCACCACTAAATGTACTCTTCTTAAACAGTAAAGGGAAATCAAGGCCATTCGGTGGAAACCACTTACACTTCACAGCCTCCTTTACAGCTGGATATGGCTAGTTCTGGCCAATGGGTTGCAGCTTCCAGGTCATTTCCAAGGTAAAAGTCAACCATATGCCCTGGAGCTCCTTTCTTTCCTTTTTCTGAGAGCTGGAACATAAGTGTGCCTATGACTCAGCTTCACCCATAGAGGTAAAGATCATGACCAAGGAGATGGAACAGAAAATTCTTAATCCTTGATTGATTCCATGGAATAGAACCAACCGACCTACGTGGGCCATCACCTCGTATCTGTTAAAGAGCAATAAACGCTCTGTCTTCATTATGCCACTGGACTTGGGGAGTTTCTCTGTTGTAACTTACTTTTGATCCTAACTAATATGATTCCTCATTAATTCCCTAATGTAAATCACTCAGAACTTGGAAGGTGGCTGCATTTAGCCTGATTCAGAATGGGGACCAGGCTATCATGACCATATTTTGTGGGGAATGTGCCACATACTATTTGTCTACCTTTACTCCACCCACATTCATCTGTCTGGTGTCTAAAAAAGAATGGCTGATTTCCTTCTCATCCTGTCTGATGGGTACCAGTGACTTGCTGAATGGTCTGGAACAAGTCTCTTAACCTTTTTCCGTCTGTGACAGAATAAATACCCATTTTCCTCCACGAAGTGTTTTGTTAATTAATGTCGGTAGAGCAGAGGCTGTTCCAAAGCAGGACTATTATTTTAAGTCTCCTTTAATCCAACTGCATAAACAACATTGGAACTAATCACTCAAGAAGTAAAATCAGTAGGAAGTTGTCAAGAGGGTCAGCCTGTAATTAATCAATGAGGTCACCGCCAATAACAATAGTACATTCTGTTACATGTGTAACTTGATTTAATGGATGTACTACACCAGCAAGTTACTGGGGGGGAAAAAGCATTCCATCTCTGCCCTGGAATGGCATCTTATTGCAAAGAGCAAATGAAAAATCAGTGAGCCATGCCAAAATGACACCGAAAAGGAAAAGCAACAGAGGCTGTTGTCGGAAACACTATTGTTCTAAAAACGGACCAAGGTAAATGGTGGAAAATGGAGACCACTGTTGAAAATACACATGTTTTCCAAGTCTCAAGCATAAATCTATTGGAAATGTCAGAACAAATGGAGATCCTTAGACCTGTATGATCATTCCCTTCAGGGTGAAGCAAAGTGGGAGGCCAACTGCCTAAAGTCTTAGAAGTCTTCAGGTAACTCAAAGAAGTGACGAGATTTTATAACAGGCTTTGAGTAAATGGAGGGTTGTTAGTGCTGCCAGCCAACCTTGCTCCAATTCCACTGTTGAGGAAAATGAACAAATCTGTTCTACGCTAAGGTTTAACTTTGAGATAAAGCTAGGTAAAGGCTTAACATGGAAAGGGAGAGATTTTGCCTCCGATTTTAGTTCTATCCCTAAAAAGAGCAAAAAGTAACAGAATTGGAAAGAACTGCTACGTGTTTCTCGAAGAAGAATCAAATTCCACATTAGCCCTCAGGTGCACTCTGCAGAGGTCGGAGCCTGCAGTCCCATCGCTCCAAAGCCTCCTGAGGAATCAACGTCTACCTTCTCCAGCAACACGTGTGATCTGAGCCAACAGACCACTCCAAGAACACAATGGAACATTCAAAATCAAGGCTTTATTTTGGTAAGTTAACTATGCTGTACATTAGCATTTTAATATTAAAAATAACTTAAGTCATTTTAAGTTAAAATGAATGGGGGCATTTTGGTTTGTGAGACTACAAATGATTTGGCAGCATTTATTAAAAGCCTGAAAAATGTGCATTTCTTAGACATGAAAGTCTGCTTCTGGGAATTTATTCTAAGGGGAAAATAAAAACAGATTAGGTTGCAAAGATGTTTATCACAGCACCCTTTTAATATTAGTAAAAAATTAAAAACAACCCCACCTTGGCTGTTGGATACAACAGAAAAGGTGGTAACTGTGATCTGCTATAATGAAATTATACTAATAACCAGTTTAGGATAATTGAATATCCCAATTTCTGTAGATCAACATCCTTCTCTTGAGTATCCTAAATATATTTTAATGGATTTATTTGTATTTATGAGGACTGTAAAAGTGGGCCCAATTTACCATCAAATAAAAAATTCTTAGAAAATGTCATATTGATATTTTCCCATCTCTGGAAGAAAGTGAAGAGAGGCAAATCAGCTATAAGACGATTCTCATAGCTACAGATGCAGGTAAACATGTACTAATAGGAAATCAGTTCTGGAGCTTTGTACATTTCATTTCTGCCATGCCTTTTACATTTGAAATTGTTCCAAGACAAGGAAAACACCTTTCCCTTAATTAGCTGGAATCTATCTTCTAAAAAACTCTCCAGTTAATATCATTCAGAAACATGATTTTACAAAAGCAATTCAGGGAAAGAGGTTGCTGAAATGCAGCCCATTTCTTAAAAGCATGGTATTTCAGTGAATCAAAGTATGCTCCCAGAAGAAAGCATATAAAAATATTTCTATTATTCGGGCTCATTATTTGCAATTAACAGAAACCCATTTTAATCTATGATTAGTGGAATTTAATAATACCAGATTCGGGGATCTTGGTTAAATTCCAAAATTTTAAATCTACTGACAAAAAAACACTAGAAAGTAACAAGACAACTCATTTCCTGGCCATTGTTATTTATTTCAAAATAATTTTAAGTTTACAGAAAAGCTGCAAGAAGAGTACAAACACTCTCACAAATCCTTCACTTAGAGACCCCATTCAAATTAACTAGTAGTCATAATAATTCCCTTTATAGTAAAAGAATCCAATCCAGGATCACATGTGGCACTTAGTGGTCATGACTCTCTAGTGCTCTTCAATGAGGAAGACATTCTTCAGTCCTTCTTGATCTTCATGACCTAGTAATTGTTGATAGCACAGGCTGGGCTCAGGTATGATTAAAGCTACCAAGGCATCTCTACTTCTAGGTATTTTTACTGGATAGAACTCAGAAATATTTGTATATAAATACACAGAAACATGCCCTTGCATCTATATTTACTCCTATAGCCAGCTATATACCTTAAAAAAGTGCCAGTACCTCTAATTCCAACCCGACATCACAGAATCAGTCTAGTCTTCCTCTTTTCCTATTTGCAACACCCTCTCCTCTGATAGTAGAAAAAACTGGCTTCTATTATTCACTTACATATTTACTCAATACCACAATATATCACCTACTGACACAAGCAGCCTCAGCACCTTCCTCCCTCCATCTCTGACTGTCATGTGTCGCGTGTCACCCTGCTCAGGCACTGTCCTTGAGTGGGCCCAACCCACCCAGTCACTCCTTTTCACCTGGGCCTACGTTTCTGTTTTTTTTAAACTGAAATAGAAAGGAGGAAAAAAGAATGGAAGGAAGGAAAGAAAATTGTAGCAATAAGTATGGTGCATTTAATGAGGGAAAAAGCAGGAGGCAGGAGGAGGAAGAGAAAAGAGGGAGCAGAGAATAATGGTCTAAGAACATGGTCTCTGGAATCCAACTTCTTGAATTTGAATCTTCAGTCTGCTACTTGCTAGCTATACAAATTTGGGCAATTTGCTGTTTTAGGGTCTCTGTTTTCCCATCTTTAAAACAGAAATCATGTGCCTATCTTACTAGATGGATGTGTTCATATCATAGATGTAAAAACATTTAGAACAGCACCTAGTAAGAACAATTAAATGCTAACTATTTTATTACTTATCTATAGATGCGCATGCTTCTCTCCTTAGGTAGTACTATAAAAGATGTTACTGTGAGACAACCATTTTAAGACACAGATGAGTCCAGCCAATATTTTTACCTTAAGATGTCCTGGCAAGAGTGCTGATGATATAGAAAGACAGTGCAAAATTAAATTTATAGTCACCAGGGTTAGAAACACAGAAAACGATATTCATTATTATATCCACCCCACACTCCTTCCTATTCCCCAGTCCCTCATTTTTATAGAATGTCTACATCATAAGAAGAGTCTAGGTCATCCTGGTATTCAAAGATTTGCAAATATTAATTACTCTCCCAATAATTTCATGGTCAATGTCTGCCATTATCATTCCTATCATTTTTCTTCCCGCAGGATATTAAGTAAGGTATTTCTTCAGCGGTGAGCATTCCTAAAATGAAAGTGTCTACATAAATAACAAAGGGGTACTGCTTTAAATTACAAATCTCTAGCTCAAATAATCTAAGTAAATTCCACAGGCTATTCAAAACACAGCTCAAGGCAAAATACTATCCTCCAGCTGAGATAACGACTTAATTTCCTAATGAGTCTCTATTTTTTTGCATTTTTTTCAATCTACTGAAAATGTTCCTCAGTATGTTTAGAAAATGAAATAGTCCCTAAAGAAATATTCTAATTTATATATAGTTACCACACACACCTACGTGAGGATCACAGACTATCAAAAAATTAAAATCTATGCATTCCCACACTTTCGTATCTTTTTTAACACATGTCCTTTTTCTGTCATCACCACTGTGTCAGTAGCCTATGGAAGACCTGTTTCAACCTCTATTTCATGTTCCTGGACACAACTGTTTCTCAAATCCATGATACTAACATGGGCACAAAGTGAAACGCTAACTCAGTATATAATCTCACCTTTGGGTCTGCAGACAGCTGCTAGTGACCGAATATTTATTTCCTCCCCAAATTCATGTGTTGAAACCTAATCTCCAGTCTGATGGAGAAAAGGTCATAAGGGCAGAAACTTCATGAATGGAATTAGTGACCTAATAAGAAGAAACATAAAAGAGATCTTTCACCCTCTCCACCATGTAAGGTTACAGAGAAAAGACAGCTACCTATAAGAAAACAGGCCCTCACCAGACACCATATCTGACAGCACCAGGATCTTGGACTTCCCATATTTATTTTCTCTAGGCTGTGAGAAATAAATATCTGTTGTTTATAAGCCCCTCAGTCTATGGCATTTTGTTATAGCAGCCTTTATGGACTAAAGCAGGTACGCTCAGGTAGTAAGAAGATAAGGTAAGAAATTGCCTCTGCCCGGCCCAGCATAGCTCAACGGTTGACCTATGATCCAGGAGATCACGGTTCAATTCTCGGTCAGGGCACATGCCTAGGTTGTGGGCTCAATCCCCAGGGTGTGTGTGTGTGTGTGTGTGTGTGTGTGTGGCAGCCGATCAATGACCCTCTCATAATTGATGTTTCTGTCTCTCTCTTTCCCTCTCTCTTCCTCTCTCTGAAATCAGTAAAGATACATTTAAAAAAAAAAAAAGAAATTGCCCCAAATGTGTTGCTTAGCTTTCAGGACCAGACTTATCAAAAATGTCAAGTGGTAAAAAAAAGCTTTCTGTACCCAAAACACACTTCAATAAACTCCAAGAATTACAGCTAAATCAATTTTTTTAAATGATGGAAAATATAAAGATTGGGTCTTTGAAGAATCCAAGAACCAACCACTAGCATGATCACTGGTGTCACTGTGAAAGGAAAGTCATTGTGCACTGGGAGGGAATGAATGAAGCTGTGGGCAGATGCTGCTGAAGGGTCTGGCACACCTGATCCCAACCATCCTATATAACAAATATGACAATAATAGCTGCTATTATGGGGATTCAAAACTAGGCTTCACCCAACAGAAACGAAGGAAAAACAAAGAAAGGAGAAGGCTCTCTTGTAGTGCTCCCTAGACTTCCCCGCTGTTCTTCCTCGTTAATACAGAAGAGTTTCTCAATTCAAGGGGAATATACCAAGCCCCCTCCTTTAATAGGAAAGGTCTGTGTAATGCTAATTAGATCCAGTAAATGCAAAGATATTTCCTTTCAGACAAGGAAGCCTGAATTAAATTTAATTTAATGTAATTGTAGGAGATGGGTGGTTTAAAAAAAAATTCTGCAAAGTGCTAATGTGATTTCACTATAATAACAGTCTAATAAAGGAAACCAATATTTACAGGGAAGCATATTAAGTGAAACACAAAGTTATTAAAGAGCATTTAAAAGGCGCCTCATAATATACAATCTATTTTATTTCCAGTGCTCTCTACAGTACCTGTTGTGGCTAAGTTTGGTTGTAGGTTTTGCTTTCATGCTCAGAAGATGTCCATTCCTACATTAAAATAATATGTAGAGAAATGCATTTTCCAACTACTGAATAGAACTTTTATCTTCACAGCCAAAGATCTGAAGATGATCCAGAGTTTATGTAATTCACTCCTTTAAGACAAAGTGGAATTTAGGTTATCCTAAAAGATGGCATGCCATTTTATGCACCATCATATGATTTCACATTCACTAAATTAAGAATAGTGTTTAACCCTGGCCGGGTGGCTCAGGTGGTTGGGACATCAACCCTTAGAGCAAAAGGTTGTGGGTTTGATCCCTGGGGTTGGGCACAAATAGGAAGCAACAGATCGATGTTTCTCTCTCACACTGGTGATTCTCCCTCCCTCCCTCCCTCCCTCCCTCCCTCCCTCCCTCCCTCCCTCCCTCCCTCCCTCCCTTCTCTCTCTCTAAAAAACTGAATGAACATATAATTAGATGAGGATTTTTTTAAAAAAGAATAGTGTTTAAAGAACATATACTTTTGCATCTAACAGGCTTCATCTGAAATCCAGCTCTGGGCAAATTACTGAATGTCACTGAGCCTCAGTTTCCTCATTTATAAAATAATGAATGTAATAAATATTTTTCTCTTAGGTATTTTGTGTAAAGGGTTGCTAGATTTAGCAAATTAAAATACAGGATGCTAAGCTAAATTTGAATATTGGATAAACAACAATATTTAGAGTAATTATTTATTTATTATATCACAGGATTCAATATTTGCATCCTATATTTTATATGGCCTAATTGTGTATATTAAAAATTAAATAATTCATGTACAGTATCTAGTATCATGCCTGGTACACACATATACACACATAATTACGATCATATTTTCTGAGGAAGGTTTAATGGCAAATGAGAAGTTTATGGCATCATCTCCCCGTTGGGATACTTTATAAGCTAGCTGGTAAGATGAGCTGCCCATTCCTGGAACAATCATAGGATGACAATTCAGTCAAGGCCAAAACCATAAACGCAATGTGTGGGTAAGGGTGGGAAAAAATGAGATGGCCTGAATCGTTGGATAAAAAAAATCATAGACAGAGTATATCTTAAATTGGATCCTGAAAGAATTGTTATGAAAAAATGAGAGTAAGGAGAAAGGTGTTCTAGATGAGGGACCACTCAGTGTAAGCAAACACCCCAACGGGGAAGGAGCCTGTCATCCTCAAGCGTCACCAAGAACAGCCCGGCCTAGAGGAGGGGTTGTTTGACAGCACATAACAAAGAAGCTTGCCTGGACAGCATGAGGGTAGATAGGACAGAGTGGTGGATGCTGGGATAAGAAGCTGACTTGCTAGCTTCATAGAGGCTGTAATTCCCCTTCTTACAAGGAGAATAGTAAGTCTCTGTGCCCCTTCTAGGATCTGGGCAATGCTGGATGGTGACTTGCATTGGGCTGGGAAAGAAAATGAAGAGAAAGTAGAGCCAAGGGCCAGTTCCTGGACAAAACTGAAATGGAAATCAAAGCCAAGAGCTGTCCAACAAGGGCAATGATACAATGGAATTAGCCAGAGAGACCAAACACAAGCATGTGGAAACAAGTTAGAAACTAGAAACCTCAAAGCAAACATGGGGAAATGAAATGGAATGATGAAGGTAATTGTTGGAAAAGATCCCTGAGCTACTAAATTATAACTGTGGGGTTTTGATGGGCTCCCAAAGCTTGGCAGGTGAGGGTGAGACTGCCAAGAAATCCAAACATGCTCAGATGAGGTAGGTGGGGCAGGAATTCAGCTATAAATCACCAAGAGAGGCCCAGACCATGATAGCTAAAGTGAAAATGGCCAGAAGACATTCTGTTTGAAGTCAGAAAGAACAAGACTACAGAGACAGTAGGCAACCAGGAGACAGGAGGGGAAGTAGATTCAACAGAGAGTAAGCATCCAATATGTGCAAGATAACACTGTAGGCTTTGCAAAGAAGACAATGACAAGTAACACATCAATGCCTTCAAAATGCTCCTGACCAAAAGGACAAAGACTGAGGATAAGATAGAGAACAATAAACAGCCAGATTATGATGCAGCCAAGTGAAGGCCTGATGAACTAGGTGCAACGGCTCAAGGCAGGGCACTTACCAAATCAGGGGTGAGGAGGGAAATGGAGAGAGTTTTGTTGAGTTGGATATTAAAGAACAGGTAGGGTTTTAACAGGTATAGTTAGTGCTGGGGGACATTTCAAACAAAGATGACATAAAAAAAATCATGGTAGTGTCATTGGATTAAATGGCACATTGGGTCCAGGGCATACTGAGGCATCTAAGGAAGAGTGCTTTGGAATTGGCTGGTAAAACAAAATTAGAGTTAAGGTGAAAAGTAAGAGCCTCAAGAAGAGATAGGAGTCATTATTCATCCTGACCTCATCTTTTCTGTAACACCAGCAAGAAGCTTACATTTTAATTTTTTTCCATGCTAACTTAAACATAATAAAAACGAGATTAAAACCCAGGCTGCTTTACATGCCTTAAGCAATTCAAGTGCCCATTAGGCATATAATGTACCCTGAATAACTATGCTTATGTAATATTCTAGTTCATGCTCTAACTACTGGTGTGTTTAAAGTGTATTAATTACACTGAAAAATATTCAGAGATTATATAATTATTGCTTTTTATAAATCTTTTGTAATTTTCAAAGAAGTCCAATATACTTTGCCATCAGCGATACCAAGGTGTTTCATAAGGTGAGAGTCCCATAACTTCCACTATCTTTCTATGACAGGTACTGATTATGGGGAGACTTTCCTGATGCCATTGCTAAGGCAGTCAGAATTCTGTAACCATGAGACAGTAACTGTACTATGTGTTCTTTAAAGCGAAATCTAGGTCTTTACTTAACAGGCTGAGTAGCATTTGATTGAGATCCTGAAATACTGCAGCTCTTTCAGTGATAGACTCCACACACCTAAGTTCTCTGTCCCCAAATTTAATTATCTTAGGGCATAACCACACCATACAATAGAATGTACTCTTTTGTCCTCAGGCTCTAGCAATTTGCTGAGATGGGAAGGTGGCCTATTATTAAATATTATCTCCAGAAAAAAAAAGAGATTCCATAAATTCAATCAATAGTACATTTCAGTAGCTTACAACCTCCAGATGCATCTGGGTCTCCCTTGGGCACTACCTATAATCCTCTGGTCATAATTTAAACCAGTTTCTTTCCATTGTGTCCTCCAGTCACCAGCCACCTTTCATATTTCTCTCATTCTTCAGCCTTGTCTTTTATTTCATTCCTTCCCTCCAACCTCTCCCTAATAGGCTCTGCTTCCTAATTCTTTAATCATTTTCATTGATCCATTCCTGACCCCTTCCAAACATTTAATTTGTTGTAGGTTTTTGACATAGCAATTTAATAAGAAGAGATCACTGATCTTTACATTACAAATTTTACTCCCAGATTAGCCTGGCTTTCAGCTTACAACACACTTAATGAAGCTATAGATACTCTGGTTTTTAATAAAGAACTATCTTCATGAACCAAGGGCTCAGAAATGTCCTTATAAGGTAATATCATTCCAGTCACAAAGATAACTATTTTTATTTTCATCAGTTTTTCATTCCTTTCAACTCCTCTGTCAAAGCCACATACTTAATTACCTTTCCAGCATTGGTTTTTATGACATATTTGACGATTATGATAAAAAATGTTACTTTGCCATGTACTTATCTTCTAAAGAACATAAAACTTTTCTCGTAAGTGATCTAATGTGTCCTTAAAATACTCATCCCTGAGAGATGGAGGGTTTTATTACTCCTTATCTTATAAACGGGGAGTGAGGCCTCGGAAGATCACATTGAGGTTCGACAGACTGCTAAAACCGGGAGAGCACTGGGCTGCATTTCCCAGACTCCCCTCTGCCTAATGCAGCCGGAAGACAGCACTGTGTAATACCTCTCAAATTTGCAGCCCATTATCAAAATAGGAAGTATTTCCAACACAGTGTGACTCTGGGCAGGCAACATGGCTTGGTGGAAAGTCAACAAGGTCTGCAGTGTGAAGACACCAGGTTACCGCTTCTTAGATGTGTGACTTCAAGCAGACCACTTAAGCTCTCTGGATTTTTCTTCTATAAAATGACCTTGAAAACATTGTGACTCAAAGGCTAAATCCTGGAGTATACAACAGTGCTTCCAAACTGGGTAGAGAAGTTATCACCACAATAAACCCCTGAATTTTTATTTTAATTTAATTTATTTTTATTTAATCCTCACTTGAGGACATGTTTATTGATTTTAGAGAGAGGGGAAGGAGAAGAAGAGAGAGGGAGAGAGATCTGTTGGAGAGAGAAACACTGATTGGTTGACTTCAGTACACGCCCCGACCATGGGTTGAACCCGCAACATTTTGGTGCACGGGACAATGCTTTAACCAACTCAGCCACCCAGCCAGGGCAACCCCTGAATTTTTAATGCATTGTATAATTATTAAAAGTGAACTAGTATATGTATAATTTGCTAATAAGGAGAACGAAGTTATCCCGTGAACACTACTAGTCAGTGTTAAGTAATCTTGTGAACACTACCTGTTAGTGTTGGTCAAATGCTATTTTTTTCTAACCCTTAACATTTAATACTCAACCGGTGATTTTTCTGGCTACTATTTCTGTATCTCTTTGAGTCAGTAATTTATTAGACTGCAAATAATTTTTATGCCTTTTCTATTCCAGTTTTATTAAGGTATAATTGACATACATCACTGTATAAGCTGAAGGTGAACAGCATAATGGTTTGCTTTCCATATATTGTGAAATTATTACCATTATAAGTTTAGTTAGCATCCATCCTCTCATATAGATACAAAGAGAGAAAGGAAAAAGAACCCACTTTTTTCCTCATGATAAGAACTCTTAATATAAATTTCTATATATGTCATATAGTAGAGCCTGCACTATATTTTACATACTAGCAATGTATCCCATCATACTGTATATACCATAACTATACCACAAATATCTGTTGACTTACTTCTAATATTTTTACTACTTTCAATTGATTTACTTTTCAGTGTATATCTTCTCTAGTTCAGTGTTCTCTCTGTTTTTCTCTTCTTCTCTTCCTCTCCCTAGATCTCTGTTTCTTTTTCTCCCCTGTGCCCCACAAGACACAGGTGAAGGAAATAAAACAATTAAAAAGTGCATATCATAGTCCAGCCGGTGTGGCTCAGTGGTTGAGCATCATCAACCTATGATCCAGGAGATCCCAGTTAGATTCCAGGTCAGGGCACAATCCCCAGTAGGGGATGTGCAGGAGGCAGTAGATCAATGAATCTCTTAATTAATGTTTCTATCTCTCTCTCCCTCTTTCTGAAATTAGTAAAGACATATTTATTTTTAAAAGTGTATATCACAAAAGAAAAAAAAACCTGTGTATCACAAATAGGCCTACATTTTTCTTTGGAAATGGCTAGGTATCCCCCAACTTTCTGATGCCTTGTGAATGCCTTTGCTGAGCTGCTCTAGGCAGCCTGCCTACAGGATCTCAGTGCCACACTACTAGTTTTTGTTAAAGCATCTCTTTTTTCTTAAGGAAGTTTAAAATTTTATTGTAACAAGTGTACTGCTTTTTTCTCTTCTTGGTCATTACCAAAAGGAAAATCTAAGAGAAGAAAGTTGTTGTTTTTTAAAAGAAAGCTGGTTTTTCAGCATGTGGAGTGGTAAAGATGTAGTAGTGCTTCCTATCTAAGCTCCCTCCTCCATGTGACAAAGGCTCAACTGTTTGGAACCTTTGCTTCAAAGTTGCTGCCAACTTTCAGAGCAGGTATTCCTTAGAGTGTGCAAACTTTGTACTTTGTGCGCTTTGCCCAATATTTAGCATTTGAACACTGAGGCTAGACTTTGACTAGATTATCCCAATGGCCTAACAGTGTTTCACAGACTGTACTCAGTGAAATAAGAATAGCATATACATCCTGCTTGAGAATGAACACAAAATCTATAACACAGAAATATGAACTCCTCTCTTGGGCTAAAGATTTATGAATTTATTTGTGATATAATCCACCTGTTTGTAAAAACGTCCCAAAGACCTCACCACAAGATGCTATTTAATGACACAGTCAAGGTCATGTTAAGGTTCAGACCAACAGGTAATTGAAACCAAACCAAGTAATTAAATATTCTCTGGGAATTAACTTTGGAGAGGCCCCTCATCACCCGGAAAAAAAAGATGCAGCTCTGTGAGGAAGCTGGTCCCTGTGAATAGAGCTGCTGCTTCCTTCTGTCTCAGCCCTTCTGGACACGAAGTCCTTCCCTTAGAAACCACTCTTATAATCGGCTGCCAAAGCCAGTCCCAGGTCTCAGCAATTACCTACACTGGCGAAGATACTTAGGATCAGAGCACATTTTTAAACTCCTAATTTATAATTCATTATATGACAGCTAATTATGAAAGCAATTAGCATGTAAAACTCAAATTAAGTATGGCACATTTTAGTACAACCTAAAGGGCAAGACATCTGATACTTTTAAGCATCTTTCGTCATTTCTAGTCTCAAAAAAACTAAATATAGTCCTGAAGAAAAGCCTTCTTCCCTCTGCCTATTAACTCATTTGGATTAAAAACAATTTTGAAATAATCATAATAAGATACCCTCAGGGAAGAAGAGAGAAGCAGATAACATTTATTCACATTGCTTACAAAACTGTACCATTTAAAAGTGCAAACTATGAAGTTAGCATATCCTCTTATTGCTAAATTATTATGACAACTCTGTGAAGTAACTATTACCAACCCCATTTTACAGATGAGGAAACTGAGGCATAAAAGAAAGATAAAAGTTAATGTTGTCAAAGAAAGAACTCCTCTCACCCTCCCCCCCCCAATTCATTTACAAGGTCTTTAGAAGGGCCTTAGATACTTAATACTTAGATAATTAAATTGAAAGTCTAAGAGACAAAATGCAGAAATCGTGTTTAAATGAAAATCTGATTCATTTCAGGATATCTAATCTCAGACTCATGAGGTATTATTATTCTCGTTTCTGCCGTATCTTTTGCAATGTACTTTTGCCTGAAAAGCAGGAAGAAGTAGAAGAAACTGGATGGGGGAGGTGGTGATGGTGGGCACCAAGTGCGAAGACAAAGGGGCTGTGTTTAAGTGCATGCCTATAATGGGCCAGGAATGGGGCTGGAGTTTACCAGTTAGCTCAAGTAACCCTTACAGCACCTGTATTAATTTTATACACTGTCCCTCAAAGTTCACAAAATAGCTAAAAGATATACATGCAAAACAACAGCATAAATAACTAATAAGTGAGAAAATCAGGGTAAAGGGACAACAGTTTTTAAAAAGCAAGGCAAAGGCGTAATACTAATGTTTTGTGCACTCAGAACCCTGGGCTCTGAAGCCACCAGGTCTGAATCCAGGTGCAGGCTGGCAACTCCATTCATTAAGGGGAGGAACCTTGAGTTAATGACAGAAACACTCAAAGCCTCAGTTTCCTTTTCTGCAGTGGAGATGGTGAAAGCTTCACTACCCCACACAGCGTTGCTATGATATAAAATCAAGAAAATATATTAAGTTACTTAGCACAGTGCCTAAAAGGAAGCAATGTTCCACAAACATTACCATCCATACTAAAACCAGTACGCAATACACAGTGCACAAGAGGTGTGCCAGAGCCCCAGTCCATTTGCTAGAAGCTCACCATGATTTGGCTCAATCTCAAACCCATTAACGTAAAAGGGAAAAAGGTCTGCTTGAAGATTTACAGGTTGTATTAGAAGAAAGCAATTCAACCAGTGAGGAGAAATATAGCTGCTTTTCCCTGCATTTAAGGAGGCTGGTGAGCAGTGTTTCCCGTGGTGGCCATCATTATCCCCATTTTATCAAAGAAATGAAGGCCTGCAAAGTTAAATGCCAGGTTCAGAGACACGAGTTAGAGGCTGGCAGGACACAGGGCTCATTCCACTTGAGCCCTTTGCCAGGTGAAGGCATCTGGGCTCCGCTGAGAGACTGCTGGACACGCCATCACGGGAGCGGACACGTCTGTCATCTCTGGCGTGCACCAAGAACATATTTCAAATTCTCTTCTAAGTTCGATGGCAGAATGGGGAGTCTGGGCTAGGGTTTTTGTTTCCTGTTGCTTTGTTGATACAGAATCATCTCAGACATTAGTGTTTAACTTCGGCCACCCGAGACCATAACACTTCTAAACAGGTGTGGTACCGCTCTGTGACAGCCAGCCTCACCCGCTGCTACGCTATTTTCAACCAGCCTGGGGAAGAAATCCAATTTCTCTTTCCTCTGAAAGCCCTTGGGATGTTTCAAGGCATGTCAGCCCTGGGAAAATAAACATTTGCTCTTTTATTAAACTTGTCTTGAGAGGAATGTGCCAGTTTTATGTTATGGCTGAATGGAAAACTTTCAGTGTAGGTGATTTCAATTTTCTTTATTAGCTTTTTTAATTGACCAGTGTGTTCACTTCCTGGGGCTGCTGTAACAAATTACCAGAGACCTGGAGGCTTAAAGCAACAGAAATTTATTCTCTCGCATTTCTGGAGGCTAGAATTCCGAAATCAAGATGCGGGCAGTGTGGACCTCCCTTCTCTGAGAAGGAATTCATTCTATTGCCTCTGTCCTCGCTTCTGGTGGCTGCTGGCCACTGTTGGCGTTCATTGGCTTGGAGCTGCATTAACTCCAATCTCTGCTGCTGTTTTCACACGCCTTTCTACTCTCTGGGCATCTGTGTATCTTCTCTATCTCTTATAAGAAGACTCACCATTGGACAGAGAGCCTGCCCTAAATGACAATGATCTCACTTTGAAATTCTTGACTTACTGACATCTGCAAAAACCCTATTTCCAAATACAGGTTAAGACTTGGACATGTATTTGGGGGACCACTATGCAACCCACTACAGCCAGTAATGACTGTGGTTTGTGTTCACTTCCAACAAAATAGGAAGCATAAGGGGGGATCTCTTTGGGGAACTTCTATTACTCTACCAGCACAGACATCCCCAGAGGGCCAGGGAGGGGAGGCAGAGTTAGCCACTCCTTCAGGGTCCCCCCACAGCACATTTATTGAAGCACTTATGACCCAAGATGGTAATTTAGCTGATGCTTCCCCACTAGCCTGCTGGCTTATGAAAAACGAGATAGCCTTTTCATATTTGTGCTGTTAGCACCTGCATAGGTCCCAGAAGAAAATAATTAACACAGTCAAACTACAGGGCAGGTAGGGGAAAATTAAAGGAACTAGATTATGAGGAAAGATAAAAGAGCTTCAATTTTGTACAATTCATCATTGCTGCCTAAATCAAACCTTTGCATTTCTCAATTTTGACATGAGTCTATTTCTAACAATATGCCTTCTCTCTTTCACTTGAATTCTAGGCACCATCTTCACAGGGCATCGGTTTCTTAATTAGGTGAGTAAGATTCTGCATGCTTATCAGTTAACTCGTGAGGAAATGAAATGCTTAAATTGTAAGTGCTGAAAATTCAATGTATATTAAGGAAGATGAAGGGTTCTGTTGTCATGGTAACAGTACAGGCAGAATCAGGACAACCCACCCATTCAGCAATTAGCTACTTCAATTACTAGTTAACTAGTTAAAAGCAACTCAATGTACACAGTCATTTGAATTATTTTTTTCCTGTGAGATTCTTAATCTTTGTACCATCCTGACATGTCAGTGGTAATAATGATGCATTGCCACATGCTGTCTTTCATTTTGCGATACTGTTAAGGTTGCAATATCGACAGGTTTTAAAAGCATGGTCAGATATTATTACTCTGCTCAAGTACCACAGAGAGCAGCATTCTCGATCAGCTCCCTTGGCATTTAGTGCATGGATGAGAAAATACGGAACTACCTGTAGTGCTTATTTCATTTTATTTTTGTTGTCAGATACTCCGGTATATTTCATCCTGACTGGCTGCGGGGTGAATCTGTTTTCAGAATATAGAGGCTTTTGAGCATAAAAATTAGCAATGAAACTTGTTGATACAATGATATAGTAACTTAAGTGAATAATATCTTTAAAATGGTAGACTTTCAACATGATCATTCACTTTAAATTGTACAATAAATGATGTCTTTTCAGGGTACAGTTTTTCACCATAAGAAACGCTAGGTGGTGAGCTCCATGTGGGTAGGGGCTGTGTTCTCTTTCATGCCCATACGAATCTCCATGCCAATGACAGCAGAAACTCAGCCAATACTGTATGAATGAACAGGGAATTTATGGCCTTTATTGAACACTATTCAATAGAGCGCAGGTATTTCATCCTCAGAAAATGAATGAACAAATGAATTAACAAGCTCCCAGGCTCTGACGCTAAAATCCTATCTTGTTGGTAGTTTAGTTCTGAGAGCTATTAATGAGAATCTTGCCCTGGCTAGTGTGGCTCAGTTGGTTGGGTGTTGTCTCGTACAGCGAAAGGTTGCTGGTTCAGTTCCCAATGAGAACTCATCCTTGGGTTTCAGGCTGGATCCCTGGTTGAGACGGGGGTGTGCAGGAGGCAGCCAACTGATGTTTCGGTCTCACATTGATGTTTCTTCTCTTTCTCCTCCTCTCCCTTTCTCTATCATTAAAAGTCAATTTTAAAACCTTAAACAAACAAAAAAACAATGAGAATCTTGAGAAACCCTGGAAAAGACTGGTTCTGTGTGGTTAAAACAGGGTTCAAATCGATAGGGACTGTGCCTCTTTCCATCAGCAGCATTAAAACGCTGTGTAGAGTTTGCTGCTAGCAAACATCACTTGAAGGCTGACCATGCAAAATAAGTTGTGTGTCTATTTAATGTACTGAATTATCTGCACTCTTCAAAACAGTCTATTGGGTGAAAAGAATGTGAGGGTCATAGATGAGACAAGATTGGCCAAGGGTTGACAGCTGATGATGGCTCTGCAGGGATTCGTATACTATTCTCTTTCCTTTTGTGTACGTTTATGAATCTTCATAATCAAAACTTTATGAAACTATCTCAAGGTAACATCACTAATGATTATCCAACACCACGCTTAGAGTCTCACTCCTGCAGCCCTTCAGCTGACATTTACTGAGGAGACATATGTGCTAAAATGGCCTTATGTGCAAGCACAAGGAGACGAAGGGCTGGGCCTATCTTAAGGGAGCTTATAGTCTATAGGCGATACAGTGTGTGCATCTACTATTATTATACATGGCAGAAGCTGAAAAGCACTGCCAATAAATACAGAGGTAAGGTGTAAATGCAGTTTGAACCAGTTACAGGTTTACATTTCAGCCAACTATTGCATATTCACTCTATCCTTTACTCAACAGCCCAAACTCAATTTCATTACATGGCGCCAAAACAACTGCTAAGGACACACTGACCACGATTCTCATCACCAACTGAAGCTCTGGATTTCAGGTACTTGCTGGAAGAGACGTTAAAGGAACTTACACAGTCAGACAAAAGAGAGGCATAACACATCACAGGCTGACAAGGAGGCCTGTGGTGAGATGGAACACTCACTCGGAGCTCCAGATAGCATGAGCTGTTGGAAATCACTTTCCCAGCCAATTACTGTGATGAGCCACTGAGATGGTGAAGGCCTGCAAGTCCCACAGCGTACACAGGGCTCCTAATGAGGTGGAGAGCGTTCTAGCTTTATTAAATATGCAAAATGATCTAGTTAAAGGGGGGCTTTAATTAAGTAGGGATGTGTCCACTAAATTTATCATGAATACAATGGGATAGATAGTAAAGTTAACCATTTCTCTCTTGCAGTAAACAAGATCAACAGCTACAAAAATTACCTGAACAGCCATGTTTCTGCTCAATTTCCCATCAATACAACAGGAAATCTTCCAAACCTACCAATTTCTCTTGGGAAAAGGGAGGCAATAGTGATTTCGGTGTCCTAGTCTCATCTTTCTTTACTCTTCTTCCTGTGGTGACATTCCCTCCCTCCACCCACTTATTCAAAACAAGCAAGAACATGATGTCATAAACAGGTCATTTAAACTTTGACTGAAGGCTATGTATACGTATACGTTGCATAGACTGTGCATTTTAACAGCGGTAACCACATTTATTAAATGTTCTGAGAGCTTTGCCCTTTAGTATCACATTCCTCCTACCACATACCAATGCCATAAAACAGGTATGTTTGTTATCTCTATATTATAGAAAAGGAAACTAAGACACGTAGAGGTTAAGTAACAAGATCATGGAGCTGGGTGTGTGGTAGAGCAGGGATTCCCTCACCGACCCGTGCTTAGCCACTGGGCCACACTGTATCCATTAGAAGCTTTTACTTTATTTGTAATCAGAAAGCTTGGATATCTGCTCAGTCAAGTTCAGTCACGTGAGAGCTGATGGGGCAATCACACTGAGGAAAAGGCGACTTTTTAACTCCCGAAAAATCAAGCCATATCCAGAAAGTCTCCCAAAGCAAAACTACTTTAGTTTTCATGAGGACAGGGTGGTGCTGCTTGTTCACAGTTTAACAGGGAAAAGTGAAAGGTAAAGATAAAAAAAATAACAGACCTCACGGTTGACAGGCATCCAGGTACAGACAGATGCCCCCAGAGAGGTCAGAGCACAGAGTGAGTAACCCTTGGAAACATCGGGATGACTTCACAGAGGGGAAGATCTTTCAGCCCAGTTTTGAACGACAAGTTAGCAAGGGTCAGGGAAACAGGGTGAGGATGACATTCAAGGTGTATACAAATGTGAAAAACAGAAGTGACATGACTAGAAAGCAGGCAGGAGCCGGAGAGTGAAGCTGTCTGTATGCCAGGTCAAGGGGGATGGACTCTATCCTATGACAATGGAGAGATTTTTAAGGGTTTTTAGGACTATCTTATAATCAGTCTAGTCACAGTGGCCTAACCACTGCCTGAGGTTTTGTTCCAGTTTCGTGAGTCTAGGTCTAACAGGGACCCATTTTCTGTTCTTTGTACTGCTGGTATTAATCACAATGAAGCATCATCACATACAATTTTTGGCTCACTCTAAACAGATTCAAAATATAAAAACTGCTTAATAGTCCATTTCCCCAGGTCCTGATGATTGATGCCCTCAGGATACTGTCAGTGCTACACCTGGCAGGCCAACACCTGACTCATGGAAAAGGGGTGGTGCCAATGTTAATCTGCATATTAAATACCAGTAAAATTTAAATTCTTCTGATCTTTGTATTTACAAATTACGAAATGCACTTTGCTTGCCTCCACTCCGCTGCTCCCCTTGGCAGGCTGCTTCGCCTAAGGACAGAGACAGAGGCTACTTGTTCCTTTCTATATTGTCAGTGCCTAGAATAGTGTCAGGTGGCCGAGTAGACATTCAATAATATGTTCGATTGACTGAATAGGGTGACTTTTAAACTGGGTTTTTTAAATAGGTTAGGTTGAGAGAAAGTCAGTCTGAAGAATTTCCTGAATTTCTCAGCTAAAATGAGTAATTTATCAAGATGCTTATTCTTGTTTATATTTACTGGCTGAAACGTAAAGAACCCTGAGATTTTTAAATTACTGTTAATAATAATAACTATATTTGGGTAACCATTTAGTTTCTGAAGGTGACATAAATCTAGTTTTCAATGAATCACAAATTATCTAAATTTATATTGCAAGGAGTCACAAAATATTGGGGTACTTGATCAGAAATGTTTTACTGATAGGACTGCATGAGCAAAAAGTTGGGAGACCACTGTGTTAGTTAGTACATCACCATAATTACTTGTAGTCCCTCCCTCCTTCTCACATGTTTTCTATCACTTCTATATAATCTGTATTATATGCAGAGAATCCATTTTATATTCAGAGAATTAAGCAGCTACCCAGGAACCAATTAGAAAATATTTTCTGATCAATTACCCTCCAGATGACATTGGACTTGGGCAGAGGAATGTGTGAGTGGGAGGGAGCAGACTAACAAGAGGCAGAAGCCCCATCCTCCAGCTCTTCCCAAAAATTCTAGTCCTAAAATCAAAGCTGTTAGGAAAAATTATCTCAATTCATAGCCACTGTAGCACTATTATATCCACTTCATAGGTAAGATGACAGAGGCTCAGCATATTTAGTAATTTATATCAGTGTAATGGGGAGAACATACATTAAAACAATACATTATATAAATGCAGGAGAGAGAGAGAATTAGAATAGATAATTCCATAAGGAATTTCCTGTTTTGTACGTCATATAAGAAGCAGCCACATATATACATCACATATGAATATAAATAGACAAGTGACTCGTATATGTAAAAACTTCAACTGGAGAAAGGCTGAAAAGTGATACTCAGTTAAACAGAGCAGTAAGCGATCAGTTAATACTGCCAGGGGAGGTGAAAGCATGCAGGTAACAGGACAGAGGGGAGGAAGGTAACAACCACCCTGGGCAGGGTATTAATTACCTAATTTTGTGAAAGAATGTTGACACTGTTAAAATCAACACCCCTAAATACTCCTTCTTAATAGGCAAGAGACATTTCTATTTATTGTTGAAGTTCTTCAAATGGTTGATGCCAATTGAAAATAAATTTATTACTCCTTCTGAGAAAACAAACAAAAGGAAAGTGGTGAAAACTATGAACCAAGACCTTTCATGTTGGATAAAGTCCTACTTTACTTAGGAAAGAAATATATTTTAACACTCTAAGGTTCTTTTAACTGCATGGATTTTGGTGGAAATTTTATGAATATTAAACAAATAATTTACTTTTCTTTGTATAAAGGTCACATTTTTGTTCAAAGAGCTCTCAGAGCATTATTGATACACACATCAGATAACATTACTAATGTATAAGGCAGATAAAAGTGTCATAATGGAACCATTTTGGGTAAACACACACACAAAGTAGAAGGCTTGAAGGACTGTCAGTACCGAAGGAGAAGAGCTATAAAAGTGTCAGCCGTGCTGTATACACTAGGGTACTGTAGTGACAAAAACATCTCTGAAATTTGGAGAATCTTCCTTGCACATGCCTCACAGAGGCTATTAAGCAACTGAAAGAGAAATATTCTTTCCTACTGATAAGTGCTGCCTAACCAGTCTTAAATCACCTTTTAAATATTCTGTCAAAAAAGTTGATAACATAAGAGGGTACTGCATTGACAGGTATTCTTTCTATTTTTAAAAGCTGCTCTCAAATTTTAAAGTTTTTGCAGTAAATACTCCAGTATTTCTGTAAAAGTGTTTATAAGGCCAATCTGGGAGAGCAATAGAAAAGAGCAAAGGAACATAAACATCAGATAAAACTCAGAAGCTGAAATATGTAACTCACACAGTGACCAATAAACAACAGCAAAGCCCCAACAAGAGGTTGCCTGGCACTTACAATGAACAAAAATGATGTTTGACTGGGGGGAAGGAAACTTTAGACAGCCTAAAAATGGGATGACAGAAGTTTCTATGATTATACACAGCAGAGACAGGTTTTTTTCCAACAAATTCTAGTATTCTAGAATTAGGGAATATACACATAAAAAGAAAAATATATTTGAGGACAATGAAAGTAAGTAGGAAAAAATAGGGGCAAGTTTTTGTGACCTTGGATTTCTTGGTTGGTTCTTAGATATGACTCAAAAGGCACAAGGAACAAAAGAAAAAATAAACTGGGCTTCAAAAAAATTAACAACAGCCATTCTTCAAAGGGCATTATTAAGAAAGTTAAAGACAATCCGCAGAATAGGAGAAAATATTTATACATCGTATATCTGATAAGAAATTTGTATCCAGAATATATAACTCTTACAACTCAGAAATAAAAATAACCCAATTTAAAAATGGGCAAAGAACTCAGACATTTATCCAGAGAAGATATACAAATAGGCCAGAAATACATGAAAAGATGCTCAACATCATTAGCAATGAAGGACACGTAACTCAAAACCACAGTGAGATACCACTCAACACCCATTTGGAGAGCTAAAAAGCAAAAAGTGAGATCATAACAAATGTTGGAGAAGTTGTGGATAAACTGAAACCCTCACGCACTTCTGTTAAGAATGAAAAATGGTTCAGCCACTTTGGAAAACACTAGGACCTTTCCTAAAAAGTTAAACAGAGTTACTAGTAACCGTGTGGCTTGGAAATTCTACTCCTAGGTATTTTCCTAAGAGAGTGAAATATATATCCACACAAAAACTTACACACAGATAATCACAGTGGTGGTGTTCTTAATAGCTAAAGCAGCTTAAAGTATCCATTAACTGATGAATGGATAAACAAAATGTGGTTTATGCATAAATTATTCAGCCATAAAGGAAATGAAGCACTGATACATACGGCAACACGAATGACCCTTGAAAACATGCTCAGGAAAAGCAGTCAGTCACAAAGGACTATATGTGATATTATTTAACTTCCATGAAATGTCCAGGAAAGGAGACTATATAGAGACAGAAAGTAGGTTAGTTGTTCCTCAGACCGGGACACAAAGAGACAGGAGGGCAACAGTTAAAAAGAACAGGGTTTCTTTTGGAAGTGGTGTAAATGTTCTAAAATTGATTGTGGCGATGGGTGCACCATTCTGTGAATATATCCAAAATAACGATTGTACACTTTAAACAGGTGAATTGTATGGTAGGTGAATTATATCTCAATAAAGCTTTTATCCAAGAAAACAACAGGAAGTTGGAAGTTGCCAGTGGCTGCAGGTGAGAGCGAAACATACATGGTGTCACAGAAACGAAGTCAACAGAGTCCATAATGGGATTCTGAGATTGACAAACATAGGTTGAATTCCAATGATAATACTTAGTAACGGAATGATTTGGGGAAAGTTGCTCATTCTCTTTAAGCCTCAGTTTAACCCTTCTGAAAAAAGGGAGTAATTATACCAAGCCTAGGATTATAATGAAAAGCGCCAGTTTGTGTTGAAAACTAAGAATTATCTGATTTCAGTGGCTCCCACTGTCCCTGGGCAACCAACAGCAAGTATAAATTAACAATAGCAGGTGCTCCCCAATCAGCTACAAGCCCAACCTATAGGTCCAGGCTCCGGAGATCACCGAGTTTGCCACTCCTGGAATAATGACAAAGATCTTAGGGTTGGGAGAAACCACTCTTAAAATACAAAAGTAGGTTTAGACACTATGTTACTAAGTATCCATTTGCTCACCTCTGGAGTGGGGAACAACAGCAGTGACCTCATTGATTGTTATGAAGACGAAATAAAACGTACGAAAAGAATTGACCACAACACCTAGTGTATAATAGTGTTCGGAACGATTTCTTTAAATCACTGGTAGAAGTGAGAAAATTGGGCCAGAAAAGGAGGGCTCTGGCTCAGTGTTACTATGCACCAAAGCCTAGTCACTGATATATGTTTTAATACCTTCTGAAGTCCTTCTTGATCCACAATAAATGGGCTTGGAGGTGTGTAAAGGTGAAGGAATAGACCCCTAGAAGTTTTTCAGAAGTTAGCTGTCTGCCATCAAGGAGCACAGCTTTCCAGCCAGATGTGAGGCATCTATTTGCAAAGGCTCCTGAAAAATTCTCCTTCGGGTAATCAAAAATATAAAAACACTACACAAACAATTCTGCCCCTGTATTATTAATTACCTTTCAGGACAGAAATAAAACAAAACAAATTACCCCTGCTGAGTAGCGTGATAACCAGAGAAGGCACCAGATGAGCTAAGCCTGTTTCATGCCAGAGACAAATAGGGCTTGCTCAGTGCCAGAGATAAATTGGACAGGCTCATCTCCTCTTAGAAACAACCCTCAAAATACAAAAGCAGGTTGAAGCACTCAGCAGCTTACACACACACACACACACACACACACACACACACACACACACACACACCACTCTCATATGCAAACAGATCACACTCTATGCTCACACTCTGGCCTCTGAGAGATCATTTGAAATGTGATTTAATGCTGGTAGGCAAGAGCTTATTTTCAGGAACACAAAATATCTTCTTATCTAAATAAACATTTTATGCAGTTATTAACATAAATTCATGTTAGTATTTAGTAATTTTGCTCCCTGGAATAAGCACCTTGACATCAAATGTCTCTGAGAGGACAGTATCCCTGTGTCTTCCGGACATTCAAATCTTCTGCACACCCAGCAAGCCTGGGCCCATCCCAGAGGACCATGGCACCTCCTGGGATCATTCATATCTGAAAGCATTTCTCAGCCACCAGAGGCTGGCAGTAAATGCCTGATATGATAGCATGAGACACCTGCCCTGGCCACATAAAAGTAGCCATTCTAAAATAAGTCCGATAAAATACATGGCAAGAGCCTTCAGGCCTATGAAAGTTTCACATTTTGCCAAAAGCAATCCTGGCAAATCTTTACCCCAAAATAAGTCATCTCTCAGGAACACAGGGTGAGCTATTTTATTTTCCTTATTAAATTCAGACACTTTTAGGTTTCTAGCACACCAGAGGCCAAGATTTCAAGGCGTTTTAAGTCATCATATGAATCTATTTTCCTGGCTTCCAAACCAAGGACAACCTTACTAACGCACGAGTTTTATCTCCCCCTCCACTGCTCAGGAATTTACAAAGGCTCCCTACAGTCTCACTGGGGCAGAGAGCTGCAGGCTGTCACCATACCATGGCTGGGTTCAGGGTAGACCTGGCATTGACCCCGGAGTTTATCAAGAATGGACTAATCCCATCTTGGCAAGGTCATGGCTATGCAGATAAGGGGGCTGGAGTTAAACAGGAGAGAAATCAGAGGTAACTTCTGGCTTGAGGGTTGGCACATCCCACAAGGCCAAAGGCAGGCAATGAAGGCACAGACATAAAAAGTAAAGACCCGCAGAGCCAAGGAGAACTTTAGTTGGTTGAAGGCCAGTCCTATGGAGAGATCCTTGGGAGGAAATTTGACAATTAAACTCAACAAACTCCTTTTTAGCCTGTGCTATATTGCAGGTGGCTGACCTAGGCCCAGTAGGAAGCACAGATGGAGGAGAGTTCTGGGAGGAAGAGGGGCCCTGAAATCCCTCCCACCGCCTCCCCCAAATGGGTGGTAGTAAGGTATGGTGGCAGTCAAAGCAACTTAAAGGGAACTCCAGGAAACTCACATCAAAAGGCATCAATGCCTTTGATAAAATATGGGCCAAATTCTTCTGCAGAAAATGGAGACAGAGGAGTAGAGGGTGCGGGGCAGTAGAAAAGTTTGAAAAAGAAGCTCGGAGAACTGTTTAAAGAAAGATAAAATATATGAAAAATAGATTTGCCAGTCTGCAGTTAGAGCCTAGTTACAAACTTGAAAATGAGAAACACATTAATGGACATAAATTCAACAAATATTAATTGAATCTGTACTTTAAGCCAGGTGTGAATCAGGGGCATAGAGACATATGAAACGGCGTATGGAGCTCCAGGGTTTAGTTGGGAGACAGCTAAGTAAACAGAAAGTTACAATTCAGTGGGCGGTGAGTGCCGAGATGCGCTAAGGACCAGGCATTTATAAACAATAATCTGTAATGGAGATGATTAGCAACTCCTAGATGTTTTTCCTTCCTCTAGTGGGACTTGGCAGTCTAAAGACAGCAGATTCAACCAAAAACCCCAGTGACCCAGAGTTATGGATTAATAAATTGGATATGGAGACACTGCACTTACGAAACAAGTGTCGTTCCTCCTCGTGTTTCAGCACCTTGGAGAGTACCTGGGTCAGACTGGCCTCCGTAAAATGTTTTGAAATTAGAAGAGGAACGCGTGACTCGAGTAATAAATTACCATGGCTCTTCAGTGGGTAGGGAGTCTACGAACAGATAAAGACGACTAAGGAATTGTGGGAATTCAGTTTCAGGAGTAGGACCTGATGGAAACACGCTAGCCTTGCCACATAAATAACCTGAAGGGTAGAGAGATGGTTTAGGTTCAAATAATGAACTTTTGGGAATCATCCATGAAGGTGCTGTAGGCCCTGAGGATAACAGTGAGGGTCAGGATACAGAAGAGGAAGGTAAGTGAGGGGTGCAGCACATGTTTTGTGAGAAACCATCTGGGAGGCTCGTAGGTAACAGCTAAAAGAATAAGAAGAATTTAGGGCAAGAAAGTAGATGTTACCTGGATTCCTCCTCCTCTGTGTTGTACAGAAGAGGAGAATGACCTCTACCTGACAGTTTCCAGAAAAGTGAAGTTCTCTAAAGTGAACTGAACTGGCTAAGGGTAAACTCATAAAAACATCAATAATCATAGCTAACATTTGTTGAACACGTATTGTGTCCTGGGTGCTGAATTAATCACTGTGCATGTATTGCCCCACTCAATCCTCACCATAACCCCGCGTGGACAGTACTATTATTAGTCTCATTTTTTTAAATGAGGAGACTGAGGCTTTTAGGGTTTATGTTTAACTTGTTTGGTCAAAAGCCAGTAGTAGCAGAACTAGGATGTAAACACAAAGTGCACACTTTTAACTAACAGGCTACAGAAGGGATGGAAAAATGTAGGGTTTAGGGGTAAGTGTGGAAATTTCTGTGTTTTTATTTTTATTAAAAATATAAAACTACATAAACTTTTCAAAATGAATCTGCTAATACTGTTGATTCTGCCAATGACTGAGCTGAGTTGTGCTCTGGACCAGCCTTGAGGAGGGCGTGTGCCTGGCAGGATTAATAAACACAGGCCACTGCTCTCCCTTTCTGCTCACACACAAGTCACAAAGGGGCAGTGATAAGAGAGCAACCTCTTTGCTCTGCTTAGCTCTGGGTGTTGGCTGAAAAAGACCTGACCAGAAGGTGGTCTAGACATGGCTGAATGAGCACAGCAATACAACCTTTAAAGCCAAATTTGTCCTGGGAGTTAAAGGTACACAAACTGTTATCCCAGAAGGCACTCTGATTAATAAAAAAGAAAAACATCAAACAACCACAGCTTCCCATTTCCATTTAAAACTAATTTTAGGGCATGCAGTTCAAGTTATTTCCAATGTAAAGTTGCATAAGAATATTCTTACTAACCATGACCAAAGGGACCATATTTTTTTTCTTTTCATTTTGCACTTAGCTATTTAAATTGTTAATTCTGCAGTGCAATCCCTATTACATCCTAGTAGTGACAATCACAGAATCTCAGGTCCACCTCATCGAGTCGTCTTGTTTTCCAGGAAGAGAAAATGTATTTGGGTTTGTGATATCCCTGCAAATTTTCAATCTAAAACACCAACTAATTCTAGGTATAATGGGGGAAAATTAAAACGAGAATTTTTTTGTCTCACAGCTTTTGTCCTGACCATAGGATTTAAAAACATGCCTCTGTAATATTAGATATTCTCTTCCTGAGGTACTAATGAATTAGCACAGTAAGACAAATGAATTAAGAGATGCTACCAGCTCCCTAATCCCATGTCATCATCCTCTCCAATTCTGAGCCTCTGTGCAGCACACACATTAGAACCAGAAGCTGTCGAGATGTTTCACACTTTCTCCAATGACAGCCACGGCAGTGCACACGGCCAGCAAAGACACTGGCAACGACACACCATGACACATATAGCACCTGGTTCCTCTTATGGAAAGGGGACTTCTTTGCCCTATAACCAGAGTGATGGGCCATAGGAAATATAAGACCTGGCATAAAAGCAAGGCCTAGGAGGACATACTTCTTGACTTTTATATTATGATTAGAGGAAGTGGTTCAAAGATTGGGATTAGAATTATATTGTAGATGTTACAAGCATTGATCTCATCCACTAAACCAGTGGTGTTTTCCTTCTACTTCTACTGTGTCTCCTCTAGTTATAGGTTTGAAATAAACAACTAAGGCTGCCAAGCCTTACATTTTCTTTCTATCCCAAACCAAATCCTATCCCACCTTGCCTCTCATAATCATAACAAAACAAAAAAAATAGTGGGTTCTAGAATTTGTCTTCAGTTTCCCATCAGTGCCCACTAGGGATTAGATCTGCTCCTGGTATGGCAAAAAGCCCAACTGCATTCCTTGTTTTGCACATAAGCCTCTGGTTTTCACCAGCATCCCCATATTCTACAGCTGAACAGATGGCTGGTGATTCCAATGACAAAGCATTCCAGCCGGGAATTCCTTCTTTCTGGAAGAAACAACCTCTCTAAATGCTAAATTCTTTGTAACCAGTGCTTGTATCTCCTTGATCTTTATCTGTCACAAAGCTCTTGGCACAAAGAAGGAACTCCACAAACACTATTATTAATTTAGAAAGAAAAGGGGGAAACACCTGGTATATGGAAGAGATCTAGCCTTTGACTTAAGTATACAGAGGTGGCACTTATAGTTGCAAAACTACAACTGGAATGCTAATTTATAGCCATGATACTGTAAAATGCCATAAGAGGGTGATATTATTATTTGAAGACTGGGGATTTATTTTCCATTTATTTCTCTTTCTGTCTCTGATTTCTTTTATGACCCTCAGCATTTTTTAAAAAAATGTATCTTTATTGATTTCAGAGAGAGGAAGAGAGAGAGAGAGAAACATCAATGACGAGAGAGTCATCATTGATCGGCTGCCTCCTGCACGCCCCGGGCTGGGGATTGAACCTGCAGCCTGGGCACTTGCCCTGACCGGGAATCAAACTGCAATCTCCTGGATCCTAGGTCGATGCTCAACCGCTGAGCCACACCAGCCGGGCAACCTCTTGGTATTTTTAATGTCTTTTTTTCTCTTGATTCTTTAGTAAATTTTCATTAAGATGTTATCAGGGTTTAGGGACCATGTTAGATACTGTTAAAAGGAAACAGTAGCCACTACAGCAACCATCAAATTCTGAGGCTTTAACATGAAAGGAAATGCTTTATGATATTTATCTTGTAAATAGCAGACCATGGACTCGAATCCAGAGCTCATTAATCTAAAACCAAAACTCATTTCACCATATGATTCTGCCTCTCCCTCTCTCTCAGCAAGAAATGAAGTACATTCCTTATATTTATTGATAACAGTAAATAAGAGTTCTATCCTTCATTTCAAACAGTATTCATCTCTCTGCAAAAATCTTAAAGTGAGTTAGTATTTACTAAGATGATACCGAAACCTGACTTTTTCCATTTGAGTATGTGACTTGTTATAAAAAGAGACACTAAAATGTAAATTATTCAAAACTTAATTATTCAAGTTATGCTTAGTTACAAACACATCAGATTTTTATGTTAAAGAAAGATAGAGTATCCCTTTAAGTAATTTTGCCATGATTTTCTACTGTAATTCAATAACTGTTTAGTGCTGAGGAGGCTGAAATTTTCATCTCAATTCTCATAGTTAAATTTTTACATCACTGGCGGCAACCCTAGGGTGCGAGCAATTTGTAATGTTAGCATTTCTTTAGATGCTGAATATTAAAATCTCCTTTTGTATTTCAAGGGTTATTTCTAATTACATGCACAATTGCTGATCCATCTGCCTACTACATAGATGTCTGTGGTTATGTATGCTTGAATAATTATTGAAAATTAAATAACATCGTAAACAGTCAAATTAATTTCTTTGAGCAGACCAAAGGCAGGGAGGCTGCACTAAGACAAAATAGGACTTGCCCTGAGAAACAGGAAGACAGCTTATTTTATACCTCGCTGAGTTTGTCACAGTCTATTCTTACTTGATAAGAGTTTAAAAAAAATAAAACTTCCTAAAATTTGAAACAAGTAATACCTGAGAAATATTACTGAATAGCAACAAAGCTTAGCTGGATGAATAATTTAAAATTTTAGTCTAAAGATGTTTCACTGTCAAAACAATTAGCCCATGATGTGTTCCTGTAATAACATGGCCAACGTTAGCAGTTTCAGGAAGAAACAGTTTCCTTAAGTGTTCTACTAATACAGAATTGAAAAAAAAAAAAGAGAGAGAGAGAAAGAGAAATTCCTGGCCTGTCTTCTGTTTCTGCAATAGCAGGCAGTCATTGTGAAATATGGAAAAACAGAAGGCTGAACTTGCAGGGTCTATGAAAATTATGTTTATCCAAATTTAGATAGGAGGTTGAGGAAAACTTTGTTGCTGAGAAAACACACACACACACACACAAACACACACACACACAGGGACAAAAATCACCTATGCCCAAGTTGCAATTGTAAAACAGGTCAGGTCTGGTGGGAGGAAACCAAAGGAATAGGTCTCCCTATGGAAGGCAGGGAGAATGTGACCCCGTGTTTTAAAGTCAGGTAAAAGCGTTAGTATTGACAGAATAGTTCTCCTACAGCAGAGAGATCTGGGAAGTCCTGAGGATGCAGATTTGAACCTTGTATTTCCATTGCATGTTCCTTAAGAGGACAACCCCCAGACTGGACCAAGACATCTGCTGAAGTTGAAGGTATTTGCTGGCCTCCAGTAAGTCTGTTGTGACCATGTGGGGCCTAGCCCTGCTACAGAGGGGTGAGACCATAGGTACAGATAGAAGAGGATGGCGGCACAGGTAAAAGCACTTTGAGGTTCTGCCTCATCTTGGCCAAAGAAGTACTAAATCTGGAGACTGGGTCATGCTCAAAGACTCAGGCTCCTGCAATTCCTGGGAGGGGAGTCTGAGGTCAGATCAAACTGGTAGCTCAGTGACCAGAGAAGGGCAGAACACAAGTGCTGGTTGGTGGAGCAGGGGTCAAGCAATAAGCAAGGATGGGTACAGACCTCAGAGCCAGAGAAGAAGCATAGCTGGGATGCTGCTGAGGGAGGTCAGAGGCCTGTTGGACACAAGGAGACCCACAATAAGCTGCCATGTGCAGTCCAGGGGCATTCTTTAGTTGGGGCCAAAAGAACCATGACTCCTAGATCATCCAGGGTCCTTAATATTTCAGGGGTCCATTGTCTGTAGACACAATATCATAATAAGCCGCCATATTTTAAGTGCTAACTAAAATCATTTCCCCATAAATGGTTTCTTAAGAGCACAGCTCGACTTAGTACAGATATAGAATAGAATTCTATTACTCCATCTGCTGGCTGTGTGACCATGGAGACTTAACATTGTTGTGAGAATTAGAACAGATACAGGTGGAAAGTGTCCAGCACATTCCTCTTCCCGAAACTCTATGCTTTCTTCTTTATGTTGGCTCTTCTTTTCTCAACTAAAGTAACTATTACCAGTGACAACAGTTATTTCTTAATTACACCCAGAATTAAGCTATTGTTTAACTCCTGTGTGTAGGTAGGTATTCCCCCACAAAATATATTAATGTTTTATTACCTTGATGTCACTCCCTTCACACATACCAAGGGGTCAATGAACATCCAATAAATTAAAATTAGGTTCATGATGTTTGGTGAATCAATTAAAATTTGAGTACCTCAGTTTCTGTTTCTGTATAATGGGGAGGCTAGATTACAAAAGCCCTTTGATTCTATGCTTATACTGAAAGAAAAAATTGGGATGATTTACCACTCAACACACTGACATACAGCACAACCCGCAAATATGATCTATCCTTTTACAATTTTCAGTTAAGGTGCCAATAAAATGCCAAGAAGCAGAGGACTACCAAGTCAACTCCCACACCCAATAAAGAACTGCTTTGCAATATGGAAGGTCATTTGTTTTGTTAAGCACCTGTAAAGGCCCACATACACTCATGCCAAGGACAGTTCCAACAAAAAAGCTGTAAAGTAACATACTTGCACACACACATCCAATTTTAAAAGAAAAGGAGAAAGGGAGAGAGAGAGAGAGAGAGAGAGAGAGAGAGAGAGAGAGAGAGAGAGAGAGAGAGAGAGAGAGAAAGAGAGAAACCAGGTGAAAGGAATAAGGTAATTTTAAAAGTCCTAGCTTTCTCTTGGCAGGGGATTTGGGTAATAGCTTGCCAATTGCTGGTTACTACTGCCAAGCACCAGGACTGCTGTGCTCAAATTGCTGGCAATGGCCACCTATTGTTTGTGAATTTCTGTCTCAGCAGGGGCTCTGCAGAGAGGCTACTCAGGTCAGCAGGGAAAGGGATTTGGCCAATCCTCCCAGGGGTCATCACTGCTAATGCAGAGAAGTCACTATAAACAACTTGAGAAACAGAACACCTATGAAAATTTCCCTGGAAAAATTACTTAGCATAGTAAGGAAGTTTTCCAGGGAAGTTGTGTACTTATATAAAGATTATAACATATATAACTGCAGGGTGTCCCAAAAAATGTATATGCCCTTTGAATGATTATAAAGTCAGTGTTTATTAATACATAGTTCATTTTCAAAACTTAACAGCATCTACAGAAATGAATAATTTTTTTGTCAATGCCTCATTTTTTGTCAATGCATCATTTTTTCAAAATGATGACCGTTCTGGTCCAGGTATTGCTGTAACGTGAAGCAATGGAATCACAAACATCACGAATCATTTCGTTCGGTACTTGTGTGCCCTCAATTTGTCAACTCTTGCCAGTTTTGTACCATAAACTTTATTTTTTATGTATCCCCATAAAAAACAGTCTAGTGGCACTTTAGGATAAATTTTCTTTGTTCAAAGCTTAGCTTGGCTTCACCCATTATTCCAAATCAGTTAAACCTGAAAAGGAGTGAAAATTAAGTGAGTTATCAGCTGTTGAAGTGTGCATATATTTTTGCGGACCACATATGGATATGTCCTCTGCAAAATAAATTATAAAATAATATTAATAATCATCCACTCTAATCATTGAACATTTACATAAAGCCACAGTTTGCAGCCTGCTGGCTCTCTGGATTAATTCATGTATGCTGGGTGGCAATAAACCACACAATAGTTCCCTCAGCCAGATAAAAGGACCCATTTGGAAATTTTTGTTTGGTGAACTCAAATATAGACCCTTTGCCATCTCTTTTATGGCTTAATTCTCTAGCATTATCTGCTAAATGTCATAGAAAATGATTTAAACAAAAATTGGCTTTTAATTCTTGAAGGTTTTCCCCCTTTCTGGTCAAAAGGCAATGCATCACCTCTTAGGCTCCGGAGTAAGTCCCAACTTCTGCATTTATTTAAAAGCTGTGCGAATTGGGCACAATTGTAAAACTCTCAGAGCTTCAGCGTTCCCATCTATAAAATGCAGCTAATCATAGTACCCTCCTCTGGCTTGTTGGAATGAAATGAAATGAGAGCATGAGTGTAAAGCATTACCTATTACTAGAAACTGTTGGCTATCATTTATCCATGGTGTACTGGACAAAAACACAGGCTCTTGTGTAAGTGAATCTGGTCTGGAGTCTTGATCTTGCTATTTACTAGTTGAGTAACTCTGGCAAGGTAGATCCGTAAACTTCATTTTCTTCAATAATAAATTGGGAATGATCATTGTAATACCACAAATTTTAGTGTGGTATTGTGAGTATAAAATCATGGCTGCAAGTATGCTTGGCAAAGATATACCATTGTATAAGCTACCATCATCATCATCAATCTATCCCTTCATTAAATGCCAAAATCATAATAACATTTGCGCACGTCTTCTACCATTAACTGAGATCCACTACAGAACTCATCTTCCAGCTCATTGGGGACAGGTAAGAGATGAGGGGGTGAAAAAAGGTACTTAAATGAAGGCTGACGGTGGTATCGTTGTAATTTAACTTAGTTATTAATAACTGGAAAGGAGCAAAGGGAATATATAGGCCAAATATTATAGGCATGCCATTTGTGCAGCTCTGCCGGGAGGCTGCAGTTTAACACTCCCCAGGAAGCCACCGGTCTATTCTCCACAGATCGCTGGGTGAAGGGACTGAACAGGGGGAGAACAGACGCATGCCCTGCAAAGTCGGGGTGAATAGGGAAGAGTACCTTCTGTCAGTCACACCTGGGAACAGGTCATTGGCCAGAGCAGGCATGGCCACTGCAATCGCGGGAAGATTGGAGCGATTTAAGTCCCCAAACAAAGGAGTTAGGTATTTGTGTGCCCTCAGTTTTTGCCTCTTGATGTTTTGCGCTTGAATCCTGGCTTGTGGGGCTCTTACGTTCCTGCATTCGCCCACATGGCCCAGAGCCATGTGGACCCCACACAGTGGACTAACGGACTGCAACTAGCCCAATGCTAAACTGGACCCAATTCCAACATGGAACAGACTTTGACTCTGCTTCGAGTTCTGCTGAAGCCCCAGCCGCACATCTTCCAGACTGGATTAAGGGAAATGGGACTTTGGAAACCCAAGGATGTAATTCCATGCAAATAAAAATCACTCATCCTTCTGTGTGAGTCTCAAAAAATTCTTTTTCTTGTGATATCATAAGGACCCCACCCCATGCACTCAATGGGGAAAGGGATACCTCACTTCCACTGATAAGAATGGTGAGTGAAAAGAGAACCTTAATCCCCAACATAATAAAACTAAATGGCTCCTTTATTATTAAAGCAGCAGAAAACATTCTGAATGGGCTTCTATGACTGAAATATTCTTATATGCAACTAGATCTGCTTTGTACCAAAATATGAGTTATTACTTGTCCTAAATGAAAATGTCCTGATAGTGGAGATAATACTTAAGATAAAAATGTCAATGAGTCTGTGAAAAAGTGAGTATCCAATAATATCTACTATATCTATGAAGAGGCCCTAATGAAAAATTTTTTTTAGGAATTTGGAACTATTCTGCAGATAAAAGATGTATTCTATGATGAGCACATACAGCCTTACGACCACACAGTTAACATTGTTCTTGGCAGACTATAATTAGCCAGACTTTCTTTTTTAAACAGCTGACTTAATATACTAAATAAAAGAGAATATAAGCTGGATGCCAGCACTCACTGGCCATCATTGTGGCCAATAAAAACTGTAAGTGCCAATTCTCTCAATTCAGTATTAAGTTCTAAATTCTACACCAAATAGCTAGTCTTATAATTTAAGAAAAGTTTTGTTTTACATTGTACTTAAAATATTTTTCTCTTAAAAGGGAAACCCTCTCTCCTTTCCTTCTCTCCTTCCTCCCTAAAATGAAAGCAAAAACCGAAGGCTGACTTTGAAAAGCTCTCCTACTGAGGCAAGTTATAAAAGTTACACAGGTATAAGTTTCCAGGGAAACTTAGGCAAGAATCCCTGCACCAAGTCTTACGAACAAATTAATTATAAAATTAATTAATTTTCAAAGCTTTGAAAATAGTTATAAGAACCTTAAAAATTGAAAAGTTATCATGATCAGATTCAGGGAAAAGACAAGAACTTTCTTCGTGTTTAAACAACATCGTTTTGCTAATTTCCTCTCTCTGTTGTTCTTTTTCTCATGAAAAAGCAACAGTAATTCAAGGACTGGGAAGGCAGGCTAAGGCTGCCCTCGTATTTAACCAGAAGTGCCTAAGCAAATGACTGTGGCTGAAAGAGTTACATGCAACAGACACTGCCAAGGGCTGATGTTCTGTTAGGATGAACCAGAATCCAAAGATCTCACCCATAATTGGCCAGAAAAACCCTTGATGTGCCAGAATAAAATCCACTTCATCACGGTTTTCCAGAGGAGCAAACCAAGCCTCAAGGAAGCTAAGTCACATGTTACTGACCCAGTGAGTGTATGGATGAGAGATTAGGTTCAGGTATGTCCCATATGTATGACGAAAAACCTGCGATTCTACAGGAATACGTACTGTCTTCTCCTAAGCAGGATCCTCCTTTGTAAACTGAGGCCTTGGGATTAATAAGATGATCTCTAAGATCTCTTCAGGAACAAACATTCCATAAATCCATGAAATCCATGGCTCAAACACTGCCTTTAGATTCCAGCCACCGAGGCGTCTGCCCCTACAATGCAGAAGGAACCCCCTGGCCCTCTTAGTCACACCTCTTCCTACAGGGCCAAGGAGATAGGCCCACTTGGTGTCTGTGCATATGGCCTTCCACACACATTCTCAAGTCTACATTCTAGACTAAGCTCTGGTTCTAGGCATTCTGCAATTCTCTGCCCAGAGGACCACCTAGGCTATTTCCAGGGCTGGAGTGGCTCTCTTGGCTGGATCCATTCTCCCTAGGATAGGCCATGCCCAGGATTGAGCATTGGTTAAGAGGAGGCTGTTTACAGGGGTGGTAGGGTGAAGGGTGGGAGATCAGAGCTGGGCCCTGAGGCCTGAGGTATCTATACCTGCACATGGGGCAGAGCTGAGGGTGAGGAGAGCAGCTGGGCAGGAGTGGGGACTGGGCAGGACCTATGAGTTCACTCTCATAGGACTTAAAGAACTCTGGTTTCAAATCTGGCCTTTCAGATTTGAATATCTGTCAGAGTCAGAGGATGGAATATACTTCGTTAATAATTTTGTTACCTTGACTTACTACTTTTAAATATTTAAACTTGCAGTACGTGGGCCTCTACTTGTTCTCTTTTTGATCTCAGACTTATAAAAATGTTAAGGCCATAGGGTGTTTTTTCAGGCTGGCAGGAATGACTGACTTTTAGATTTGAACTAAAATTGTATAACCATCAAGGGGTTTTGCATGAAAACAGCAATTTGCAGCCACTTTTGAAGGAAGAGCGCTGGCCATTCCAGAGCACCATTCTGGATTTAATCATCCTTTGGATTCAACAGCAACAGCCCCCTTTTAGACAGGCTGGGCAACCATTTGGTCACCTTCAGAGATACAGGGTAAAGCTTTGGGCTGGACCCACATAACCAGTGCCCCCTTTTCCACAGAGACCTTGGAAAAGGGCCTGGTCACTCCCTTAAATTACCTATTTGCCTGGGTAGGCATCTGAGCACAAGATCCGGATCTGAAGAAACCTTAAGATATTGGCTGAATTACCGCACCTAAGAGGATCATCCAGGGAAATTAATCTAATTGAGCTTGTTTTGTGAGCAAATAAGTGTCATTTGGTGTAATCGAAGGTATAATCCTTGGCCTTGTGACTCTCACGATAAAAATATGCAGGAGTCACTTGTACCGGGAAAGAAGTCTCTTTAACTAGGTGTCTTTCTTTAGTTCAGGGCATGTCAGACAAGCACTGAGTTAAGGGGATCCTTCCTGTGTTCACTGAAAAAAAATTTCCCCCTTAAAAACCCTTGTTGAAAAATAATAAATCCTAACAATGAGAATATCATTTGTATCTTCACATTGAAACCTTAATCTTTAATAAGAAGGATAATGTTATTTGTGCTTCACTGTGCACAATAATATTTTTCCCTAAAATTGAAAACTCTACGGTGAGTCTAATTTCAGTTAAGATAAAAAAATAACAGCATATGGTGTATGGAAGCAAAATTAATTATGGCCTCAACATCCCTCCTTAGCTCTTTTTCCTCATCATGTATTAATCTTCTGGGTACTGTTCTACATGTTCAAATAAGGAGTATGAATTGCGGTTAATATGCTGTTGCTAGGGTAAAGTACTAGGGAATGTGAAAATGTCAGAAAACAAATCCCAGAGAGAAATGAAACACTGTTTTCCTTAGCTTGTGATTACCATACAAATAGACTCCTTCTGAATTTAAATTATACTGACAAAAAAAAAAAATCCTTTACATTCACTTAAGCACACCAACAGGGATAGAAGGGCAGCGGATCTGCACACCAAGTTCCTGGGTATTACCACCATTTCCACAGTTCTACATGCAAAAAACCAAATTCAGACAACACACTCCCACTCTGAAACTTGGAAAGTAGCGTGTTGCAAAACATTACAGCAGACGACATTTCTTGCATTAAAAGCAAAAATCTGTTATCCTCCACCATGGGGAAAAGTTATTATAAACAACGTATGGAAAAATCTAACGAGCACGTGGAGAGAGAGTGGGGGGGAAATGACAATTTCTCTGAGTTGTGAATTTTTCCAAGATCAAAAGCTTAATTTTAGGAATGCCTGGTCACATTCGCCTATCAGTTATAATCTCAAGGAGGAAGGTTACTTGCTAAGCAACAGCTCATCCAGAAGGGGCTCTGACATGGCTTTGGTATATAGCAAGAAACATTCATGACTGAACAGGGAAAAATTCTGTCCTTAGCTAGATGCCTGGCAAGCAAATTCCCAGACAAACCCAGGACAGTGAAGAGAGGATGTGCCTGGCTGCCTGTTTCCACACCTTCATGTCTTTTCTCTCCTTGATCAACTTGCCAACACTTACACATATTTAAAGATCCCATCTTACCGACAACCTGGCCTCTTGGTTTGGAAGATCAATGAATGGCCTCTAGATAGAGCGAGCAGAAATCTAGACCTCATCATAGTGGTACCTCGGTTTTTGAAAGTCTCCGCTGAGGAACATTTTGGTTTAGGAAAGCCGTGAACCCAGAAGGAAATGCTTTGGTTCTGGAACCCGCCTCGGGAGTGGCAAGATGCTGAGACCCCTTGGTTTTCCAACGTTTCAGAGCTCGAACACTCTTCCGGAGTGGATCACATTCGAAAACCGAGGGACCACTGTACTTATAATCTCTCAGAGTGAGAATTCTGGCAAATTTATTCTTTCACTAATTCATCCATTCATTCGACAAACATTTAATAAATACCTATACATTGCCAGTCAATGTTCAAGGCAGAATATGCAATGGCCAACAAACAGACAAAAGCCCTGTCTTCATGGGGATTCCGTTGTAGTGGGGGAGCAAAGAATAAACAAAATGGCCCTGGCCAGTTTGGATCAGTGGCTAGAGCGTCGGCCCGTGGATTGAAGGGCCTGGGCTCGATTCTAGCCAAGGGCACATGCCTGGGTTGCAGGCTCGATCCCCGGCCCTGGCCGTGTGCAGGAGGCAACAAATCGATGTGTCTCTCTCACATCAGTGTTCCTCCCTCCCTCCCTCCGTCCCTCCGTCCCTCCGTCCCTCCCTCCCTCCCTCCCTCTCCCCCCTTCCACTCTCTCTATAAAAGCAATGGAAAAAATATCCTCCAGTGAGAATTAAAAATAAAATTAAGCAAAATAAATAGGTTACATATGACCTTTAGATAGCAATGAGGGCTAAAAATGGAAATACAATGGAAAGGGGAAAAAGAAAGAACTGGGAATTGCAATATGAGATGGGGAGACCAAGGAAGGCCAGCTTGGAGGATGGGATGCCAATAATGCTCCAATGGGACTTAGTGCGCCAGTCATGTGGGGACCAAGGGAAAGAGTATTCCAGGCGCCATGACCAGCAGGGGCACAGTCAAGAGTGTGCCTGCCTGGGTGCCCAAGTGACATAGGAGGGAAGCGAGGCGTGAGGCGTGGAGGGGTGGAGATGGGGCTGATCAGACCTGTCCTGAGCAGCCAAGGGAAGAGCCTGAGCTTTGCAGGAGTGAGACCAAACTTCTCGCTAACTAATGGTGAACATTAATTACAGCGTGTGCCTCTGACAGCTGTGCAGCTTCAGTAAGACCCTGGCACAGTCTCCAAACTCTCTAGGAGAACATTCTACTTGCACTGCTTTACCTCCTAACCACACGAACGGCTGTCCATCCACCAGGAGCATCTCGAGGCTGAGGCGGCTGTCAGTCCTTCCTGTCACCAGAGGAGGGCACTGCACGCTGGAAGCACCCAGAGTCTTTGCGGATCCTAAGAGCTTTTCCTGGTTGGGGACAGGGCTCTGGGCACTTCCCCTAAGGATGACCCTAGTTAAAAGGCCAGCTTTCACAGTGAGATTTACTTCCTAGGGAGGGGGAAGCAGGTCAGGTGATAACAGACATTGCTTGTCCTTGTCATGTTTGGTGTATAACAGATTGGTGGCTCTACAATTATTTTTTAAAAGCCACCAGCTTCTCCTTGCCAATATCCTCTCAGACATGTGTACGTTTTAATGTTGAACTGGGTACTGTATACCCCAAGGCAGAACCATCTGAGAGTCTTCTCTGCACAAAGGACGGACGATGGGGCCCACACACAGGGGAGCTCCCTGAGCACAGCCAAGTGCTCGTTTATGATCACTCTTGTCTTGGCAAAGAACCTGGGATGCGGGGGAAATTAAAGCTATAAAGGGTAAGAAGCCATTTGTTCAGCAGGGATCAATAAAAATGAAATGAAGTACTGCAAAACTTGGAACAAAAGTCCAAGGGAAGTGAGCTGAAACAGACAGACCCTCACCTGCCTTTCTCCTTTTGTACTCCCAGGGCCTAGTACAGGACCTGACACAGGGCAGGTGTTTCATACGTGTTCGTTGAATTAATTCATAATTAATATGTAAGTCAAGGCACAATAATACCACTAACTCATTAAAGGCCAGAGAATGTTGAATTTATTTATGATGAGTTCATGAAACAGACCAAAGCCATAAGTACACAATCCACTACTTTCAATATTTTGGTCTTACTAAGGTTTACAGCCAGCTGGCCCTACTTTTATCACCACTTCTTCATCTTAACTATCAGTACAATGCTTGACCTTCCTAAAAAATAAAGGATTTAATTAGTGTGGTTTGGTAACCTAGATTTTTCTCTTGTTTTTGATTCTAAGGTATAAAATTCTAATTCTAGAGAACATGTCTATAGGTTCCCTAGGTGGACTTTTATCTTGTGAAAGAGGTTATTCTTAACCTACCATCGATAAAATAGGTGAGACCTTTAATATTCTGAAGCATCATATAAATTACAGTTATGATAGCAATTAGGATATCTATTAGCAGAGAACAACTCCCATATTTTTCTTTGTTATGAAAGTAAAAGGCACTTCCCAAATAATTACCTGCCCCCCCCCCCCATCAAATCCCATTAAAATCAAACAGTAGAATGACTGTGTCACAGAGGTAGAAAGTCAATGTTAAGACCTGGTACAAAAGTGATGCTGCAATTCCCAGAGAGCTTTAACGATCTAGAATAAACCAATATACGAAACAACTAATGACCACTTAATTTCCCTTTATGAACACTTACGAAATTTCCAGTACTGTGTACATTCTGATGACTTGCAAACTATGTCAGTATAAAACTTCTTTTAATTCCTCAGAGGCAAGTGAATCCAGAGATGGCATTTTGAAAATAGTTCAAATGTCAAGTAAGTTTAAACAAAGCAATTAGAAGAATTTCAGCTATGGTTAGATTTCAGAAAGGTATAAGCATTTCTTACTACAAAAGGAGTTCAGAAATCCCTGTGCAATATTAATAAATGATATACATTATTCAAAGCATTCATTCGCTCACTCATTTAACATTTGCTTAGAGCACCTGCTGTGTATAAAGCACTGTCCCTGGAATGGATAACAACTGTCTTATTCCCCACTGTACCACAGTGCCTAGCACACAGTAGGTATTCAATAAACAACATTGAATGTTGAATAAATAAATGAGTAAGAAGCAACTCTTTTCCCATTCTGAAAAATCTTATTTCCTTGTAATACAAATGCCAGTACATTTCCTACATTATGAATCACCTCCAAAATAACAAAACATTTATTTGGTTTTTGCTTGCTTTTGCTACAGACAGTTTAGATGTGGGAAACTAGAAAAATATACCAGAAGAAAACTAGAAATCACTGCAAAGAGAACAATTCTACTTTATTTAGCTGATAAGAGTCTAAGTAGACAATGAAAAATGAAGTTGCGTAATAGTAGGGAAAACCTAGCAACTGCGACCTGTGTCAGAAAGGTATGCCATAGTATGGCTCAGTGATTAGAGCACTGACCTGCTCATGGAAGGGCCACAGGTTTGATTCCCAGTCAAGGGTACATATCTGGGTTGCAGGTTTGATCCCCAGCCGTGGTTTGGGGCACGTGCGGGAGGCAACCAATCAATGTGTGTCTCTCCTATTGATGTCTCTCTCTCTCTCTCTCCCTCCTCCCTCCCTCTCTACCTCCCTTCTACTTCCTCTAAAAATCAATGAAAAAGATATCCTCTAGTGAGGATTAACAGCAAAAATAAAGAACACTACTTTGAAGTTACATGGACAATCTGAAGGGACAGAAATTATTGGAATCCCAAAAGCTCGTTCATGGCGAACTGTGAAAACTTCATTATTTATAAGATTTAGGTGACCGAGGTCTCATGAAAAGAAACCTCACTTACATCCATAATAATTTTGTAAAATTTAGGCTTTTAAAAGTAGGCTGTTTACAACAATTTTCCTTTAATGGAAATGGGCCAGAATTGCAGGGTCCCACCTGGTGTTTACCCAGAGACAGACTCCTCACCCATACAATCAGCCAGGAGAGGCTGATCACCAAACAGGTCGCAAAGCCCACTACTGACACTGAGGCACTTCCACTCCGTGGGAGGGGCCTTCAAGGTCGCCCTTCAAAGCCTAGTGATTCTCAGCCTACTTACTATTCTTACACCTTATTTATATGATGTCTCAGCAGATGAGAGGCAGCAAATTAGAAGGCAGAGACCTGGAAGAGAGAGGCATACTGATAACAGAAGTGAGAGCTGGCAAGCTGAGCTCAAGTGAGGAAATCTGAACAGGACTGCATTTGATGGCCCCAGACAATAATTACCAGTCCAAATGGAAACCTGTGTCCATGGCGGGCTACATAATGGAAATGCCAAGCTCCTTGTTCAAAAATTATTAAGAATTCCCTGACAATGACAGCAGAGCATTAAAACAAGCGTGTGGCCCTTCTGAGCAGAGGCCCCTCATGACTGCACAGGTTGCAAGTCCATGAAGCCAGACCTGCTGGTATCACTATCCTCAGTATACTATGCCTGGAAACGAAAAGACACATTTAATACACTTTGGAAAGTGGTTCAGAAACATAAATTTTTGTTTGTTCTGGCACCTAAAGTGTTCAACTTCAGTTATCTGGGAAATCCACTTAAGTATATCAAAAGGTACCAGACAGAACTAAAATTTCCACCTGCAACTTCAGTAACAAGCTCAGGATTCACCCTAAAACACAGGGCGGGTTTTTTTTCCCCTTTTTTTGCCAAATGTTTCTGTCTTGTAAACAACCTGTTTGTTTGTTAGGCCTGAGGCATTTCCTATTTCTTTGTGTTCCTCCCCCACGCACGCACAGAACCCAAATCCACAAAGTCTTATTAAATCAGAGGATAAAAGCACAAAATAATTCATGCCATTTACTAGTCATGACAACTCAGCAAAGCACTGACAGGGATCTAATGAAAACACCTTTAATGTTTCTACATATATGCAAGTAAACACAAATCCACCGAGTGTATTTGATTGGAGACTCTGATTTTCAAAGTCCACTTCACAATGAAAGTCGTTTCATTGAGCACTAAAAGTCTTAAATGCTAAAATTACAGAAATACGTCTACATCTCGTTTCATATTATCCATTTTAATAAATATCCCTATTTCCCATGCACGAACATCATTTCTTCAGAGGAAAGCATTTCTCACTGTGACAGAGAACAATTTAACTAAGTAAAAAATGAGCAATTTAGTACGTACATAGCCAAGATGAAGCATGTCTTTATAAAATAGGAAATTTTACAGAGAAGAGAAATTAACTTAAGTGGTAGGAGGTAAAATTGGATTTGTCTTCCTTAACTAAAGTATCTGCAATGGCAACACATTTAAAAATGGTGCACTGGCAAAGGTTCCGCATTTTCTGCCTGGAATAGTCTGTCTCTAATGTGATGGATTTATTTTACATCTCCTCACTCAATGTCTCAGATGTTTTCCTTCGTAACACAACCAAAATATATTATAATCATTTATTATTGTCAAAAAAAGTCCAATAAAAACTCTGAATGTCATTTACTTAATTTTTTTTTAAATTTTAAAGTTGCGTGACAGTAGCAATCAGTGATGATTTATGGTGAAATAATTAAGGGTAGAGTCCTGGTGTTACCATCCTCAGGCCCTCCATTCCTAGCACAGTACCTGGTATACAACAGGCATTCACAAAACATGAACATGTGTTTTTTATACATCTTAGATCTTCAGTGTGTTTAATCAGACTGATTCTTCTTTGATTTTCAAGAAAGGATTCTTTATAAGCAAATTCTGTTGAAAGGCAAGAACTTTGAATGCTTATAATAACTACGGTATAATAGTTAATATTTATTGAGCACTTGGCATGTACAAGGCTAAGTGTTTTATAAAATACATTAGTCTTTTTACCTTCTCAACAATTCCTCTAGTATCCCCATTTTGCAGATGGGGAACCTGAGCCATGAGAAGTTAAAAATGTGTCCATTGCCATGTGACTGGTATGTGAACAAGATGGGGCTCCAGTCGAGGAGGAATCCATGCTTCTCAAGGGGGCGCTGGGTGAACTTTCCAGGGTGAACTTCCTAAAGGACAGGTGGTTATTGTTCACATCTTGTTCAACAAGTTAAGGAGAAGCAGAGTTGTCTAAAATAGGATAATTGTTGGCAAATTTTCCTATGGAACACTATCGATAAAATTTAAACCAGTAAACAACCATCTAAAAACTCCTACTAAAAAGAGACAGGGCTTAATCCAAGCATATGCTGGAGACCACAGATATTTTAGGTCATGACCCACAGAATTTCACAAACAACAGACAAAAAGTGGCAGTCAACATTCAGGCTTATGTAGATGAGAAACGCAGCAATAATGTAACTTAAAAACACAAATGCCTTTCACTGATATCTCCCCTAATTGCCCAATCTAAAGGCTTCTTTTATTCTTAACCTTTGCACAGCACCAACATGAGAGAGCGTTTCTTCTTTCCCGAGCCTCACTCCTGACTTGGTTTCTACAGCAGCAGACTGCTATGGTCCCCTCGCTTACGTAAAGAGAAGCCCCTTTCAAAATTTGGCAAAGGTCTATATTATGACTGCAGAGTATGTTAGAAAATCTAAGGGCAAAGAGCAGAGCTGAGTCTCACTAACATTTGTACGGCCATTGGAAGGTCTTTAGGATCAAGCCTATCAGAGCTTGTCTGTCTGTCTCTCAGCTACTTCATGCACACAGCCACTGCCTTAGTCTGTTCAGGGTGCTGTAACAAAACACCTTGCACTGGGTGGCTTATAAACAACAGAAATTTCTTCCTCATAGTTCTGGAGGCTAGAAGTCCAAGGTCAAGATGCTGGCAGATTCGGCATGTGGCAAAGGCCCGCTGCCTGGCTGATAGATTGTGTCTTCTAGCCAGGCCCTCACGGTAGGGGAGATGGATCTCTCTGAGGTCTGTTTTCTAAGGGCATTACTCTTCCCAAAGGCCCCACCTTCAAATGCCATCATATTGGGGATTAGGTTTCAACATATGATTTTGGGGGGGATACAAACATTCACCTACAGTTCTAAGGTTTACAACTCTCAATTCCACCACAGCCAGAGAGATTATCTCTGAATCACACTAACAAATTCCGGGAAGGCTGAATCTCCGTCTCAGTGTCTAGCCCCACCTAATTGGCTGGGGCAAGGAGGGAAGGATTGGGAGTACTGAGAAAAGGGATGTTGTGGGCTAGGCAAACATCTCCAAAGCCATTTACAACAAGGTGCCTTCTCTGTGTGATTGCAAACCTGAAGCTCCTTTCACTACCCCCTGCAGACTGTCACCACCTCTCATGTTCACCTATTCCCAGTGTCACCAAGTCCTGGGTAACTGTATTTCTACACTGTCTCCCCCATCAGCTCCCCATTTCCCTTCCCTTCAATGCCACTGTCATTTATAGACTCAAAGGCTGTCAGAGGCAGAAGGGTCTCAGGGCCTTCAGTGGAAAATAAATATAACTTCTCACACCAGCTCCCCATCAGTGTTAGGCTGAATGAATGCCAAGGGTGGGCACAATATAAAAGGCTGTTCCCGTGATTAATGATGTCTGCCATGGGAGCAGGAGACAGTGGCAGCGCACAGTAGGTGTTGATGGTTTTGATTCTTGTTCAAACTCCTTGATTTACAGGTGAGGATTCTGACATCTACAGAAATGAGGTAAACTTATCCACTATTATAAGAGTAGTTAACAACAGGGATTGGATAACCCAATTACCGTAACTGGTACTCTTTCCAAGGCATCTTACTATTTTATTCTTGCAAAGTAGATATATCTAAAATAGGAAAAGTGGTTTGCAGGAGCCTGAGAGAGAGCTCTCTATCGCCATCACAGTCCACTTTCAGCCACGACTTAATTTAGATGATCACTCGTGGAAGTCAGCGTGGCAGATGGACACAGTCCTACAAAATGAGACTTAATGAACCTATAGGTAAAGTGTTACTTGTAGCTTGAAAACACCAACTGCCTAAGAACTTAATTACATAATGTGGATGCCAAATTAACTAAAACAAACTCTGCACATGTAAAGACAATATCATTTTACATTTATTGGGAGTTTACTGCATGCCAAGTACTTTTAAGAATACTTTACATAAATTAACTCATTTAGTCTTGGTGGCAAGCCAATTTATTATTTGCAATAATTTTCCCCATTTCCACAGAGGAGGAAACTAAAGCTCAAAGAGGTTAAGTAATGTGCTATCACACAGCTAAGAAGTCACAGAGCTCAAATTCAAATGCAAAGACATCTGATTCTGGTATCCAAGCTCTTGAATACTACTCCATGCAGCTTCTCCCCCTCCCAGTGATATGATGAAGACTAACTATGACTTTGCATAGCAAGTGGCTAAACAAACATTTGTCATTTTGCTATAAAGTAATGAGACTGCTTCCACAACTCACCACATGTTGGTTTTATAATTTTATTGTTAGATTCATATGTGCTTTCCTAGAATAATCTACCACAATGTGAATAAAATTTAGAGATTTTTAAAACACTTGTACACTCTTATAAGAACGTCAAGAAGCCAGAAACAAAGGCATTCGAAGATGGCAGAAAATGACAAGACCAGAATACACAGTGGTAACAACGCTAAAGCTGGACTTTAGATTCTCAACGTCAATGGAGAAGCTACACTCTATCCTGTAGTAACTTTTTAGGTAGAAGCTTTCAGTAATTTGACAGAAAAGTACTTCCAGAGAGTCTACTTTAGAAGACTGAGAAGGGACAAAATAAATGAGACTCTGACAGATCTGATTCATGAAGCACATGGAATGCCAGTCAACAGTAACTTTCACGTGACCTCCGGCTTCACACAAAACACTCCCATGGTCAGCCCTACACAAGATGAGAGGACCATCCACAGGTGATCTTTCAGAAGTTCTGAAATGATTATAGTAATTCAAGGACACTCAAGTATCTCTTCAAAATCCCCATCACTTTTAGAACTATTAAATAATTAAACTCAACTAGGTCAAAAGTACAGCAAAACAAACAAAAAAACTAACCAAAGCCAGACCTGACTACTGTAAAAAACTGCTGAAACTCTTAACATTTGGTCTAGTAAAAAGAGCACTGTACTAGGAGTAGGTGGCCCTTGGTTTTGCTGACTAGCTTCACTCCCTTAAGTGAGCTCAACCTTCCCACCTGTACCCTGAGACTGTACCTTTTATGTTTCCCAGGGCTGCTATAACAAAGTACCACAAACCAGGAGGCTTAAAACAACAGAATTGTATTCTCACAGAGATCTAGAGGCTGGAAGTATGAAATTGGGGTGCCAGCAAGGCCATGCTCTACTTGAAGGCTCAAGGGGAAGAGTCCTTCCTTATGTTTTCCTAGCTTCTGGTGGTTGCTGGAAATCCTCAGGATTCCTTGGTTTATAACAGCACAATCCTAATCTCTCCCCCATCTTCACATGTCCTATCCCCTCTGTGTCTCTGTTTCTGAATTTCCCTCTTCTATTAAGGATGCCAGTCACTGAACTGGGTACACCTCAAACAATATGACCTCATTTTAACTTGATTACTTTTGCAAAGACCCTAGTTCTAAATAAGGTCACATTCATGGGTACAGGGGTATAGGGACTTCAAACATGTCATTCTGGGGGACACAATTCAACCCACAATACCCCTGTAAAACAGTTTTCATATAATAATCTGAAAGATTTCTGGGAGCTCTAGAATTCTAGGATCAGTAACATGTTTAATGAGTTTGCTCACATTTTTCAAATTCAATAGCATTTGTCTTTAGCATTACGGACCATTAATCAAACCAACCTTAGCTCTGCGCTCACCAGCTGGGTGACCTTGGTCTAGTCACCCAGGTTCCCAGAGTCCCAGCTTCTTCCTAGGAGTGTGGTGATAGCTAAATGAGTTAATACACGAAAATGCCAGCATGGCTCAGGGCACAGAGCAAACCTCTGCTCTGGGTTAGGGTTCCCCTTCCCATCTTCTCCTTATACCTGGGAGGGAGGGGACACACGGCCAGGGAGATCTAGGAGTCTCCCTAACAGTGGCCTGGAGGAATAAAGAGAGACAGGCAGTGGTTTCAATTAAAATTCACTGTTTCTCTCAGAAGAGAAGAAAGTAATAAACTGATGTAGTAAATTACTGCAGTGGAATTAATAGCCAGATAGAAGAAATAGAAGAGAAATTTATAACCTTAATCAATATATCTCTCTCTACACACACACACACACACACTCACACATTCACACACCCCTCCATCATCTGCTTTATTTACATGACTCTATCACCTCCCAAATAATTCTCAGTAATTTCCAGCAGCAGCTATGCCAGCAGCTGAGCTCCAGGGGCAGGTGGATATCTAGGAAGACAGTCCCTCCTCCCCAGCCCCCAGGTGGGTTAGCAGGACTCAGGGGCAGCATGGAAGACAGGCAACACCAGGAGCCACACAGAGTGACTAGCATCCTGCCCCTGCAGGAGGTGCCTCTGAGTCACCCACAAGCCCGGGTCCCCAGACCAGCAGCAGCAGCATTTCTCTTCTCTCCAACCTGCCTGATCAGGCTTCACTCCCTTTTACCAAAGGTCCCCATCCCTGCCTGTAATTCAGTTTCCAAGCACCAGTTGTATTAGCTCAAAGATCTGAATCTCATAAACAGGATAAAGCAAATGATGTGGCCTAACTAGCAGCCAGGTCCACTAAAACTGGACTTAACTTGGGGACAAGGTTTCCTTCTGATTGCTGACGGCGGCTCCAGTTCCCACTTAGGCCAGTCTTTTCAATCCTATGAGGGATCCAAAGAGGGTGGCCTGGTAGATGCTGGTGTAAGTCCCCAGGAATCTACCACTGCCTGGGGCTGGGCTGCTGAGTGAGTGTTGCACAGTTACAAAGGATGCTACAGAGCTCAGAGCCTAATCCAGCTTCGTGGCTGCACAAAGCCGAAGGAAGGTCAAAAGGATTTTTTTCTTTTCTTTTTCATCACTTTCATTCCAGGGAAGAAACAGTCCACATACGTATCTGTCAGGAGGTGGACATTAGGCAGGAACAGGATTTGGAGCTGCTTAAGCATTTCAAGGGAAGAAACCCTGGAACCCTCGAAATAATCTCTGCATGCTGTCTTCGGAGAATGCTGTTCAAAACAGACTCTGGTGAGAATTTTGTTACCAGCCAAATCCTCTCCAAATACTCAGATTTGAGAAAATGATAATTTCATCCATGTTCATTCTGTTTGCAGTTCTGTTTTTGTTGTTGTTTTTCCTAATAGATTTCATCTCAAGTATTCATAGGGCCTTCAAGATACAAAGATCCGGGAGTAAGGGCAGAGTGAGAGGTGGGTTTCTTCCCTTTTTACTCTGTCATTTTATTATTAATGATATATATGTATGCATATATAGAGATATATGCACACACACTTTTTTTTTTCAGTTAACAATACCATTGCACCTCCATAACCAGTAAATCATTTTGTATAGGGTGCTTTGCTTAGGGCCATATGTAATAGCGTCCTACAAAATATTCCATATTAGCTCAGTGATTCTCAACGGGGGCAATTTTACTCCCAGGGGACATTCGACAATATCTGGAGATATTCTGGCTGTCACAAGCAGGGGGAGGGGTGCTACCTGCATCTAGTAGAGGCCGGAGATGCTGCTAAACATCTTATAATGCATAGGACAGTCCCCTACAACAAAGACTGTTCCAGTCCAAACTGTCAACAATGCTGAAATTGGTACTTACATTTACAACCAGCATTCAAACAAAATCAAACCACAGGAAGGCAGAGCCCAAGCCCCCACCAGGAGAGAGCATGTTCTCCCTTCCAGGGGCCACCTTGACCAAGCCTCTGCATCCTTGGGACCCCCTGCTTCCATCCCCCCAGCCCACAGTTAAGAGTTGATCAAATGGGGAAACACACAGCATCCTTAGGGACATGATGACAGTGCAGAAAAGTTCCCTTGGTCCATGTTCACTTGGAACACAGGCACAGGGGACACAAAGGTCACAGCTGAATTTAAATAACCCCCTGTGATCAATCTGCATGAGCCCGATTTGTTCTAGGGGACTTGTTGGATTAAATGAACACAATTTAATGTTCTACAGGACAAGGCCTCCTTTCATGGCTGAAGGAAGGAGCGAGGGTGATTTACAGTTTCATACATACTCGTTCGCTGCATTACCCACTTTGCACCTGGAGTTACAAGTATCAACTTATCATCCAGCGGCCTTTTCTACCCATTCAGAAGTTAGCTTTCCATTAGAAGGAATGATAAAAAGAGATGGCAGCAGGAGATTTCCACAATGTTCACCATGAAGAAAAAACGCTAATATTTGTATGTACTCTTGTCCCTCCCCTTGTATGCTTTTTCTTTTTAATCTCTAATTTTTATACATGATGTAACTGCATCCTTCTGTTTTCCAGGAAAGGGTGGTTTTCTAAGCAGATTACCACCAAACAAGGCTGTGCATAAACCTAGGACTTAGCTTACTTAAGACACCAAATTATTTTTGAGCACCACGGACTTATGAGCTAATACTTTTTTTTATAGCGATATACTAAAGTCAAAAGTTTGCCCATTCATTAAAGTAGGTCTCAATTGCACTATAATAACAAATTCTGCTTAATTCTATAAACATGGAAATAATACAAATGTATCTGAATATTATATAACCCATGTTTTTTTATTAACCACAAGTCCTAGTTATGATGTTTTGCTCATGGACAATTATAGGGACAGAATTTTCTTTTTTTTCCACCTCATAAAACAGGAAATATAAGCAATGATATGAGAGTTGATCTGGGGCAATGGTAGAGAGCACATTGAATTCAGAGTCAAATCTCAAAACTCCAGTACTATAAGGCAAGAGTGTGTGGATGACTTCTGAAGTTGGCTACCTGGTGCCCAGGTGCACCTCTCAGCATCTTGTGACCCACCCCCTCTTTTGTTTCTCTTTGGATGCTGAAGTCCAGGGTCTGGCAACCCAGGCTCTCAGGGTAGCAACATCAGCGTCACCTGGGAAGTTGTTAAAAAAGCAAATCATCGGTCTCTACCCCAGGCGCCTGTAGTCTAACAAGCCTGCCCTGCCCCATGACTATTATCATGCTGAATTGTGGTCTAGATTTCTCTTCCTGTTACTTCTGTTAACACCCATGATGTCTTATACCATATACCAAAGTTGAGCTGATATTACTTAGAGTCTATTTAAGAAATAAGGATATCCAATATTTTAATAAGGCACTCTCCTGTTTTAATAGCGAAAAAATGTCAAACCCCAAGGGAATCAGTAGTTAAGGGTAGACTCTGAGGTATTCCTACAGCAGACACGCTTTGGAAGAGGAGCTCTTCCTCTCAACTCACCTGGTCAGGGGACAGCTAGTTTACCTATATCTAAAGCCAACTTTGGTCAGGTTTATCCCAAGATGCTCACAGAAAGTAAAAGAAAGCTGAGCTTCACCTCCACTCAAATGCAGGTGAAGATGCCAGTGACAGGGCCATAGGGAGATACCTCAACTGCAGGAGGGAATTTAGAAAGCCCATGCCCTGGATAACCAATTATCGGAAGGGAGTACGCAAGTTCTGCTTTCATAGACACGGGCTCTCAACACAGCATATGCTGATCTTAGATTTACGTTTATTTCAAGTGGGCCTCTCAGAAGGAAGATATAAAGATATAGATTTTAAATATATTTTCATAATATATAAAGATATCATCAAGCCAAGAAACAAAGGAAGTGTGCGTATTTGCTACTTCTAATATCTTACAATACTACGGACATTTATGAGTCTTTTAAAATTCCTTTTCTAATGATATAATGCCTCTCAAACTAGCTCCAGTAGCAACAGATGGGTTTCAAGGTCAGCTTAACTTGTTTATATTCCCTGGGTGGCCTTCTGGCTTTTCTTGCTGCAGATGGACCCATGCTCCAGGGCCCACTTCAGGTCTGCAAAATCCTTGCTCTGGCCCCTCTTACTCCAGCTGGCACTGACCTCCCCTACTCTGACACACAACCTCGTTCACAGAGTATAAGCCACAGAGTTTGACCATTTATTTATAAACTGCCTTATGCTCTTGCTAAAGTACATTGCCTATGTGCTTCTTATTTTTTCCCCATGAGACTAAATTTCCTGAGTTCTTAAACTATGTTTAAAAAAAAAAAGTCTTTAATTGATTTCAGAGAGAGGAAGGGAGAGGGAGGAGGGAGAGAGAGAAACATCAATGATGAGAGAGTCATTGATCAGCTGCCTCTTGCACGCTCCCTACTGGGGATTGAGCCTGCAACCCGGGCATGTGCCCTGACCTGGAATCAAACCACGATCTCCTGGATCCTAGGTCGATGCTGAGCCATGCCAGCCAGGATCTTATACTTTTTTATATCATCCGGCCTGCCAACACCTGGGGTCTAGAACAGCAGCAGGACAAAGTAGTGCACAATATATTTTATAAAACTAAATGGAATGTTTCAATGCTACATACCAACTAGTAAGAAGAGACACTGCTGTCTTTCAAGTACACCTTCCTCAAAGACAGTGGAGTTGTATGCTTACAACTTACACAAACTTTATCCCAGTGGAGAACATAGAATGGCTAACAATAACAACTAACATTCATTGAGTGTTTTACTAAAAGCTGGCACTGTGCTAAGTGGATTCCATGCTGTAGACAGGACCAAAATAAACATTCCGAAACCCTAGAGGATCTTCCTACACCTGTTCCCCAATTCAGCCTGGGTGACCAATCAGTGGCCAGCTTGGATTTTGTTACAAGTGCTGAAGGAAAGCCTTTGAGTCCCTGCTCACCCAGAGAGGCAAGTGCACACCTGTCTGTTGGGTGTCTGCTGTACAGGACACACGGATAGGGCTCTAGTTACTGCCTGGTGAATGCCTGCACACGCAAGGAGGCTGCATTTGATTGAATTCAACTGCTCAGCCTGGAATTAATCAAACGTTTTCTGTACAGGCCAGAAAGGACCTCACAGCATTACAGCTTTTGTTTTTCTTCTTAAGCCACAGGAATTACTGAAGAAGGTCCATAGACTACTGATTCGACGTGATTTCAAATCTGGTAGAAAAAAATCAAACAGTTCTTTGGAGAGAGAACAAAGTGTTCAATACAGAAATCTCTTTCCCTTCCTGGGTCCAGGACATCTGTTCACTGCTGCGCGCTGTGGATCATAATTATCGATATTATTTGACTTTGCGTTAATCATTTTAATCTTTATTTATTATGTAGCACATTGCCAAAACAAAAGAAAACTCTATAAATTTCAGCTCTAACACAGAGGAAGGAATGATAGGTCAGTTTTAAAGAGTCTACATCCAATTTTTAGTTGAAAAGAATCTAAAGCACAAATCTTTCCTAAATATACTGGGTAGGTACATCTCCAGCTTCATTACTATAAAATGTTACATTAACATAGCTATTTCAGGCAGATGATCTTAGAGAGATAGGAAGAAATGCCAAAAATGAAAGTGTCTCTTTAGAAAGTTGGCTGAGCTGGCTGAGAGTTACTCCCTAGGCATCGTGATACTTAGGGCCACAAGCTTAACAAAATTACACCAGGCTTGTGGTTCTGCGGATCGCAATAGAAACAGGCAGAGTTAAAACACGATTCTTACAGAGCTTATAGTTTACCGGCAGCCCTCAAACACAGCGTGGCATTCGGTCTCTCATGACAACCCCTGTGAAGTAAGGAGGGTCATTCCTGTCCTCCAGATAAGAATCTGAAGTCCAAGGAGATTAAATGACATGCCTACAATCAGAGTGAGAACAGTGAGGATGGGCTCTCAACCCGCTCTGCGGAGCTTCACTGTGCCAGGCACTGCGCAAAGCAGTTCACACGAGGGCTCCTATAGTCCTTGCAACAATCCTCTCTCACTGAACGCTGAAGTTCAGAGAGTACAATAACTTTCCCAAGTTCACGAAGCTGGTGAAGCTGTCTGATATAGTTTATGCTTTCTGGTTTCTCAGTGAGGAGTGCAGCTCAAGGATTTGAAACACAATACTTCTAATCTCAAATGTTACCTCCTCCATGAAGGACTCTCTGACCATCCCCCTCCCCAACCTCATCGTGAGTGAAATTCTCTACCATAATAAACTATTGCACTTTTATTGTAATATATATATGTATTTGTTAATTATTTTAATTTCCTTTGTGCTCGGGTCCCTGAAAAAATTGGACCCTATCTTAAGTTTATGACTCTATTTATTAGATCTTGTTTGTAAACTAGTAGGCAAAACATATGCTTGGTGACCGAACAAATGAATACACGATATCCGGTGTTTTCTTATCGTGTGTCTGAGAATGATAAAATATGCTATATATTTATTGTAGGCAATTTAAAAAGTTACTCTAAAATGTCATTCCTGGCACAAATGCTTTTAAAAATCTATGGCAAGAACAGAGAAATTATAAATATGATTAAGGATCTTACTAGGCAAGGCAGGCAAAATTGTGAGAACACAATACTTTCTTACCATTCATGTGCAAACTTTTAAAAGCTGTATGAAAGACAGCATTATTTACATGAGTCTACACGTTCTCTGCACATAACATACAGTCTATGTTCTTCACATCCAACCCCAGTTGTCCCCTGGGACATTCATGCTTCCTTTATTTTCAGTTGAAAGTGCCCTTCTGCAGTGTCTTTTAAAGTATCATACAGAGGGTGCTGGGCTCACTGTTAGTGATCAAGAGGCAGTGAAATCAAGGCGGAGGTGCAGAATCTGACTTGAGGTCTCAGATTCCACAGGGGCTGTGAAATGTAAAGATGTCTGTGTGCTCAACCTCTTTACGGTGACTTCTTTTTGTCACTGTTCTCTCTCCCAACCTTCTAAAGTATCTGAATCCATTACTCTGTCAATGTATTACATGGAGCTCTTTATTATAGCAAGAAAGTGAATCAGGATGGCCTTTTCTCAGCACAGCTCAGGGGTTCTTCATGTGCAGGAGCAGTTTTCCCTACTTAATGGGGCTCTGAAAGGTTGGGCTAAGCTCCAAATCTCTGAGACTTCTCCTTCAAGTTCAAGCAGGCCTCTGTCAGAACTGATAGCTGATGACCACTCTTTGTCTTATAATGCAATGCAATTCAAATCTTGATTCAACACTGTTAGAATGCTAAACTCTGCTTAACAAAATGACTGATTCGATCATAATTAGAGAAAATCAATAGTTTCCCAAAAAACTTGGCATTCTCTTCAAATTATGTTAATGGGAACCTCACATTATAAAATGCTTGGGGTCAGCTATATGTTTCTACTTAAACAAACATAGGCAAGAGAAATAACTATCAACATGATCAGCAGTTTGACTGGAAACTTGAGCATGTCCACAACAACAAATACCAACCTATGCTAACTTTGACCAGTATCAACTCACTTGCCCAGGGTAAGATAGCAATAGTATCTTTTATTTTTACATTCTTCTAAACTTCAATTAATTAAAACTTTATCCATCACAAACTCTCACTGAGAGTTTTACTTCTGTGTTAAGACCTAGAAGAAGCAAATCACAAGAAAGCAAAAAACCAAGATTCACTCTACAAAGCACTCTCCAGTATACGTACTTGTCTCAGAATGCGTCCAACCAAACTCCACACCTGCCCTTTCTGATCCTTACTCAAAAAATTAAGTTTTCATTATGATCTCTAGAAATGTTTTGAGCAAAAGGCCAGAAAATTAAAATTTTGTATACTCTGTGTAAAGATGGAGACACCACAAGGTCTTCTAAACATTGACACTTCATTGACAGGTGGGCACAGGAATCACACAGAGAAATAAAAATTGAAGCTTAAAGTTAAGGATTTAAGGAGATCATATATAGCAAGCTGGACTAAAACCAAGCAACAGGGGAGTTCTGAGAAGGAGGGTGCCACAGCCAGCTTACCCATGGCCGGGTTACTCTCTCCCAAGAAACAGAAAGGCGGCAGTTGGCCCTCTGAGTATCCTGGAAACCACTTTTTATTATTTTGAGCAAAGCAAATCTAAGGCTTTCTATGAAAGCCTTTAATTTTTATTAGATCACTTCACCTTGGTATCAGTTGAAATTAAAACATTAACCAGACAGTAGGACGCTCAGCTTTTCAGAAACTGCCCCCCAGAGAGAAGGATGCTGTTCTCCACACAATAAAATAAATAAGGGGATAAATAAAATAATAAAAGTAAGCAAGTGTCAGGCTGATGGATTTAAAAATTGGAATACCAATTTTAAAAAGTCATATGAGCACTTCCATACCTGTTTTGATATTGATGGCAAAAAAATTCTGAGGATTTCCACTTGTAATCCTGTATGTCAGCTTTTCATTGGAACTAGAGTCAGGATCCTCAGCCTGAATCTGAATGACAGATACATCCTTGGGAGAGTTTTCCATGACGACAGGATAATAAATAGGTTCGGAGGTCAACGGGGCATTGTCATTCACATCCTCAATTTCGATGTAGACTTCGATAGTGGAATAGAGTGGAACTACCCCCCGGTCTGTGGCATACACTGTCAGCCAGTAGGACCCTGTTGTCTCTCGATCCAGAATGTCTGCAGTAGAGATGACCCCTAGGAGAAAACAGAGAGAGCATGATTGCTACCATGAAACTGGAAGACCTGAAGTAAATCTTCCCAAATTCAGGAAGGAGGGCTGTGCTAAGTCATCTTGGCATGTAAAAAAAAAAAATCCAGAATACAAGATTACATTAAGATGTTTCTTCTCACATAAGAAAACTATTTTCTGCAAAACCATATTAATGAGTACATCTACTGTTTGAAAATTATAATTACATTCACAAATACTTTATTTGCATTTTAGGGATAGGCAGGATCTCAATACATGCAAGCACAACAGAGAAGAGACAATTGGAAGCAATGGGAAAAGAGTGGGGCAGAGGTCAAAACACTTCCCATGTTGCATGGGAAATTAAAGCAATAGTGGGTCAATATCTCAATTTGACCTGATATTGAATTGATTTCCTATGCAACAAAAAGCTCTCTCAGGGTAAATTATTTTATGTGTTCATTCACAAAAATGAAAAAGGCCTTTCAAATGTTCTTTTGACTGTTAGGATAAAAAATACTTAACATGCAAAGATGAAGCCTTTTTCATACTATTTTCCTGAAACTCTAATATCACAGTTATTCCAAACAATCGGAGAAGACATGCCAACACACTGTCTGAATGCGCTCCAGCCCCATGAAGAACACTACAGAGAGCCATAAATAAGCTCTGAGACACTGTGAGAGACACTCATGGACAATTATTCAAAATTAGGAGCAGAAAAATGCCCAATCTTCTCCCTCCCACCTTTTCTCATTTCATGGATGAAATAAGTGCCAACAGGAAATCAGGTGTCTGCCAGAAAAGCCAGAGAAGACAGTGCTCTTCAGTGTCTTCACAGCTTTCACTTAAATCACTGGGCTTCAGAAACTGAGTACAGGGACAGGAACATTTCCACTGCGATGGGGAAACTCTGGGGCTCAGCTTACAAACACTCTAAATAGTCAGGATACCCATGGAAGGCATGGAATTCATGTGATACCCTAGTCAAGAAACAATCCTTCAGTTATGACCTGAATTCTCTAGCTTTTGTATTCCTGTCGGACGTTGGACTACATTAGGCATATAATTTGGCCTAAAGACCCTGCATAAGCAGATTGCCAAGTATAGCAACTGAGAGGGAGGAGGGCATCTGTCCAGAAACAATTAGGCTGGAATACTCAGTTGCCTAAATCTCAGAAGAGCTAAACTCTTCAAAGGCAATACCCCAACTGATGCTGACTTTTCAGCTCCAAAGTTATCCACCAAAGAACCATGCACAGTGTTATGCCATGTGGCAAAAGAACCTTAAATATTTTCAATGGAAATACATAGAACACAATGGATTCCTATAGGTTCATGGATGATACCTGGAAGTCAGAAATGCCAATATGGCATTGGAAGAGGAGACACTAGATACTAGATTAAGAAGAAAAATAGGAAAAGAAAAAAAAAAGATTGCTCTGTCCAGGGTGGCTCAGTTAGTTTAAGTGTCATCTCATACACCAATAGGTGGTGGGTCTGAATATTGGTCAGGGCACATACCCAGGTTGTGGGTTCGATCCTTGGTCAGGGAGCATGTGGAAGGCAACCGATTGATGTTTCTCTCTCACATTATGTTTCTCTCTCTCTCTCCCTTCCTCTCTCTAAAATCGATAAAAATATTATTAAAAAATCATTGCAAACATGAGGCTATATGTCCATTGACTGAATGAGTAACAGGCAGCCTTATAAACTGGATTGAGACAGGGTAGAATATCAACAAAACATTAAGGTCCAGAGAAGGCTCTGAGAGCAGGACACCTGTCCAGATGTGAGAACATCTGCAGGGTGGGCACAGGCCCATCACAAAACCATAGCCAGCTTAGTGGATCACTCACAGTAGTCACAGCCATGCAACACCACACAGACACGGGCTGTGCTACCACCCAGGGGGATTGGAGCTCTTCAAGTCAAATGATGGCCAAACGACAGGGAATCAGTGGTGTCTGGAATGAAGACAGAGTAGGCAGGCAGGATCTGGGATGTGGGACATATGTTGCAAAAAATGCTCTGAAGGTGCTGGAAAGGATTTCTTGAATGACACCTGTCAATTTAATTCATAAGCATCTACTTGACTCTGTGCTGGACAATGGAGGAACAGAGTTAAGTCTGAGATGGTCTCTGTCTTCGAGGGACTCACCATCTTTTGAGCAGGCAGCTCTTGCATGAGATCTGCACTGAGTGGATAACTCCACAGGCAACAGCCAGGAGGACTCGGTGCCATGTGGTTGAGACTGACACACTGGGGAAGGCAAAGGGTCTAGAACCAGAAGGGGTTGGGAGGCAAATGAAATAGCATTTCCTGAGCATCTATGATGTGCTATGAGACTTGCAACACAACTTTCCTATAATGTAAATATTATAATGCTCTCTTATAGATGAGGGCATCAATTCTCAAATGTAATTAAGTAACTTGCCCAAGGTCCCACAGCTATTTGTAGAAAAACCCAGGTCTGTCTGCCTCCAATACTCTAGTTTCAAATCCAGACTCCATTACTTAACTACCTGTTTGACCCTGGAAAAGGTATTTAAACTAAGCAAGTCTAATTTTACTCAGTTGTAGAGATGATGGAACTAAATGTATGCTAAGAGTTTGGCCAAATGCTTGCAACATAGTAGATGCTGAGTATAAGATAAATCAATGTGAATCAAAAGCAGTACCAAAAGCCTGATGAATACTAACCATGCCCCAAAGAAAGGGACACTCTTTAGGGAAGAGAAGTTTGGGATAGGCTATCCTGTTAGATGTTTATTTCTTCTCTGGTCATGGGGCACTCTTGCACAGTCTTTGTGATTTGCCCATGACATACCCTTTCATAAAAATATCTGGCCTACTTGAAAAACAGAACAAAGCAACAATATCAAGCAAGCTGGTGTTGTTTGTACCTTGCCTGACTACCCACGACACCTGCACTCACGTGCACTCACACGCACACAGATTTGCAGTCACAGAACTGCACTGTGATCCCTGGAAGTCACTTAATTTGCTTTTATTGCACCTGTCAGACTGAAAGGTGGTATATCACAGACTTTGGACACTAAATGACTTTGAGAATCCTTGGATGAAAGGCATCCACTAATGGAAATTAAATGATAGGGGTGGAACTTTACTGTATTTTCTAATGAAGGCTCAGAAATGTGATTTGGAAATCAGAATTCTCTCTTATTAAGATAAACCATGTCTTCTGGCTATATTTACTCATTAACTAGAAGTGTGAATAAGTATCATGAAACATGGTGTCTGGCATCCACCTCATGACCCCAAAATTTGAGGACAGATTTAAAAGAGTGACTCTGAAATGTCATTATAAGATTCATCAAAGGTCCACATTAACCATATTACTACAACCAGTATCCAGTGATAGCATTTCCTCACTTCTCCTATGCCCTCACAGCTAATGATGATCTACATGGTCACAATTGAAAATGTAAATCCACATGACCTGTACCATCAAGCAAAATCTCACTTTCGAGGTTGCCCAAGAGTGGCCAAATCATGTCATGAGCCCTTAGCATTGTGACAACCACCATGCATCCTTTATTACTTTTTAAAATTCAAGTATAATTGACATACAAGAAACTATACATGTTTAAACAATTTGGTAAGTTCTGCTACCTGAAACCATTAACACAATCAAGATATCAAACATAACGATTATCCCTAAAAATATCCTCCTCACTTTTAATCCCAATTATAAATGTTCCCAATTCTCTGTACTTCCAGGCATCAGATTACCTTCCTGTCACTACAGATTAATTTGCATTTTCTCCAATTTTATATGAATGGTATCATACCAATGTAATCTTTTTTTGTTTGGCTTCTTTCAGTCAGAATAATTATTTTGAGATTCCCTCATGTTGTACATACAGGGTGGGGCAAAGTAGATTTACAGTTGTTCTTTGGAAAATAATACAATAACTAATAAATAATAATACAAGAATAAGCTCTGTGCTTAGTGTACTCACAACTATAAACCTACTTTTGCCCCACCCTGTATAAAAATACAGCATCCATTTTCCCTTTTACTTCTAAGTAGTATTCCAATGTATGGGCATACCACAACTAAAACTACATTGACTATTTGAGGGACACTTAGGTTGCTTTCAGTCTTTAGATGTTACAAATAAAGCTGCTAAGAACATTCACGTACAAGTTTTGTATGGAAGTACTTTTATTACTCTTGAGTAATTACTTAGGAGTAGAATGGCCATGGCACATGGCAGGTCTGTGTCTGCACCATTTTCCCTTCCCATCAGCAGTAAATGTGGAGTATTCCAGCTGTTCCACATCCTCACTGTGGCTTATTTGGCATGGTAACTTGCCAAATTTTAGACATTCTAATGGGTATGGAGTGGCATCTTAAGCATCTTTAAAAGTGCTTATTACCATCTGCATATCTTGTCTGGTTAAATGTTCAAGTTGTTGATCCATTTTTAAAATTGGGTATCTTCTTGTTAAGTTTGGGGAGTTCTTTATATATATGGGTAGAACTCCTTTATCACATAAATGATTCCCAAATATTTTCCTCCAGTATATGGCTTGTCTTTTCATTCTCTTAATATCTTTTGAAGAACAGAAACTTTTAATTTTGATAATATCCTAGTTTTCAAGTTTTCTTTTGTAAATCATGCTTTTGGTGTATATCTAAAAATCTTTGCCTAATCTAAGGTCACAAAGATTTTCTCCTATATTTTCGTCTAGAAGTTAATAATCTTAGGTTTTATATTTATATCTATGATCAATTTTGACTTAATGTTTGTATATGGTTCAAGGTATGGGTCTATGTCCATTTTTTAATATGTAGATGTTCATTGTTACAGCCCCACTTGTTGAAAAGACTACCTTTCTTCTCCGCTGAATTGCCTTTGTATTTTTGTCAAATATCAATTGATCATACATGTATGAGTCTATTTCTGAACTCTCCATCCTGTTCCATTGATCTATTTGTCTATCTATACACTGATTACACACTGTTAATGTAGTTTCATAGTAAGTCATGAAACCAGGAAGTATAACTCTTGTTATTATGCTCTTTTTCAAAAATGTTTGGGCTATTCCGCATCCTCTGTGTTTTCATATAAATTATAGAATCAGCTTTAGAATCCACATAAAATTCAGAAAAATCTATTATGATTTTGATTGTAATTTCATTGACTCTAGATCATTTTGAACAGAACTGACATCTTAGCAACTTTGAGTCTATTGATGCTTAAATTTCTCCCCTTTTTATGTTTCCTTTCTTTAAACAATACTTTATAGTTCTAGTATACAGATCTTACACATCTTTTGTCAAAATCATTCCTAAGTATTTCATGTTTTTCATGCTATGTAATGACATTATTATTTTAATTTCAATTGTTAGTTGTAAGTATATAAAATATGATTTTTGTATGTTGATCTTATGTCCTATAACCTCGTTAAACTCATTTCTTAGTTTTAACAGAATTTTTACAAATTCCATAGAGTTTTCTACATAGGTGACCATATTACCTCTAAGTAGGGACAGTTTTACAACTACTATCATCACTACCATCATCTCCACACCCATTCATTATGTGCCTGGTACTACAGTAGGTGAAATAAATGCATTCTTCATTATATTTTCTAAACCCCTCACTTATTCAGCAAACATTTATTAGTGCCAACCACTCATGAGGTAGTTACTGTTTTTATCCTCATGTTACAGATAAGAAAACAGAGATTAGGTTAATGAACAGTAACAAGAAGATTTAGTTCTCAAACCCTGGTCTACCAAACTTAAGACCAGTTGTTAACCAAAACACTATTAAACCATACAGATATCAAACTTGCATAGTATTTTGTGCCCAAAGAAATTTTTTCTCCTCTGATAGAGAAATGTCATTAATTGGGCAAACAATACTGAATTAATGTTATATTTTCCTATGTGAGTTCTCCATATTGACTATAGAAATCATCATAAGGTACTTCTTGGTATATCACTGTGGAATACAAAAAAAACACACCAAAATACTACTGATCCTCTGCAAAGAGAGCCTATTTTGATTTAGAAAAATATGCAGAATATAATGCTTATGAAATATTCTTGGTCCATTACCCAAAACAGTGCTGAAGTGTTGATCTCCACAAAGCAGTCTCCTCCCATGTGCAGGCTCTATAAGGACAGTCTCTGTCTGTTTGCTTAATCATTATAGTCTCACTGCCCACAACAGTGCCTGGCATATAGCTGGCACTCAATAAATCTGTGTTCATGAATGAAGTAAGTCCTGACACTGAATTAGCAGTACGTCAGCTTATATCGGTGATAAGTTAGCCTCACTCAAATCAGGCCTGAAGGGACGCCAAAGAGCACTGAATATAACCTTCCATCTAATGAAAGCATCCCTCCCACAACATCCTGGACCAGGCACCAACCTCTGCTCTCAGTCTGGCAACAGGACCCTCTCCGTTTACTAGGGTGTTTCAGCAAACGTGACATTCTTCACACTGAGGCAAATGCTGGTCTCTGATTTCAAATGCTTTTTCTACCTGCGCCCCCTCACATTGCAGAATAAAACAGAACAAGTCTGCCTCCACTGTTCCCTGTGACAGCTCCTTAAATACCAGAAGATGACTTTCTTTTCCACGGATTTTCTTCTCCAGTCTAAGAAGTCTGTCCTCATGTACTATGTAGGCTTCTAGTCCTTTCTTCATCATCATCTCTGTTTCTGAATCAACAGGGTATGGCCTCTGTCCATCCACAAATGTGTATTGAGTGGAGGTGGAAATGGGCAAGTAATACATCTTATTAAAAAATACACCATTCACAGTGAGTTTATAGCATGTTCCAGGTAGTGCTGCTCAGTGAAACAATTCAGGTAGAATATCCAGTTATCACGGAAATGCTCAAAGTGAATTCAATTGAGATGCTCGAATTTTATGCTGATATTTATAAAAATGTCGTTTAAGAATTCTTTAGAAATACATTTGATTCTTTATGCTCTTTATTTTTGAGATATGCTTATGTCTATAAAATTTTTCTTTTCCTGTTTCATCTTTATTTGCTGTATAAAAAAGGCAAAGGTAGACCAGAATTCTTTGGGCATCTTAATATTTAATTGTATAAGCAGGTATATAAACAGTATGTATGTATGGATGCACGTATTTATAAGAACCATGTACAGCTTCAACTGGAGTTATTTGATTGCAGCATGAAGCACATGTTACTATAATTCTTTATTCAAAAACAAGCATTAGGAAAAATACGTATGTTGTTCTCATCAAACAGGCTCTAAATATTTGCAACGAAAGGGAAAATGTATGGGGCTGGTCACAGTCAGATGACTACTACATGCTGGGCTACTCATGTTCTCTATTTCCCAGCCATATCCCCTTATGCTATGTCCCAGGTCTCAATGACATCTTGAATGACACCCGAGCACCCACAATAGTTCTAAAACAACATGTCAACAAATAGTTCAGGAAATCCCTTGGGGGTCATGTGCTTACAACATAATGAAAATCACCCTGCAGTATTATGGATTTTGAGGCAGTTAAAAAAAAAAAAAAAAAAGACAAAACAATTTTAAAAACATCCTGATGGCATTTTCTTTGTAGATGTTCTTAATAGAGTCTATTTACTTTTGCATATATAGCTAATTCTTATTTCTAGTCAGTCCAAACATCAATTCCTAATTCTCAGTGCATTTAAAATATCTGTAAACTTTTAATTTTGAAATCGTTATAAATTCACAGGAAGGTGCAGAGAAATGCAGAGTCCCCATGCACCCTTCACTCAGCACTCCCCATTGCTGAGAGCACACGGAATACCTTCATGGGCTCTGTAACCACGTTTAGCCAACCCTTGCTTGCCTTCAGCAGAATCACACAGATACTATTTTTCTTTCTTTGCCTATTAATCCCTGGACTTGTATTAGGTTCTTGATGCCTTAAGAGGGATCACTGTTATGACCAGATGGTCATAATTAAGAAAGAACAGGAATTTTTTTCATCCTCATAAGCCCAACCAGCGTCCCTCCATGCAGCCCTATTGCCACCTCTGTAACTGATGCGAGTTTGAAACACATGATATAACTGACATGAGCTGAAAGGGGTGAGCCAAGGTGAGTAGAGAAATTGCAAGAGAACAGGACCTTCACTTAGACATTTAAAATTATTCAAATATACGTTAGTGTATACATATTATGGATGTTACCTATTTTTAAGTACTTTACATATCACATATTTGATATATATTTAAATATATACTTTAATGTACTTTTTTTTAATTGGCAATTTTAAGGGAATCGCCCAGCTCATCAAGTGACAAAGTCAAGCCTGGAATCTGGATCCGTGAATAGCAGTCCACAGACTCTTTTCATTATAGGAGTTGCCTGCTGATCTATCCACATGTGTCCATTATCATGAAAAAGAAGGCAATTCCATGCCCATGAGCTCCTCACAGTGGGCTGGTATCAGCTCTTTGGTAATGGGAAATTCAATAGTTTTATTACCTTCCTCCATTTCTAAAAGTTGCTGCCATGTATTATTTTGAATCCACTTTTATAGCTTCTCAAAAGATTCTCAGATGTTGAATTGGTTTGAGACCAGGTGAATTGGTGGACCGAGTCTTCCTTAAATACCCATCCCTATTTTGCTTTTGTGCCAAGAAGTCTGCTTCTTCAGTCCCTGCCTCCCCAAGCTGCCTTTTGTGGTCCTCAGGTTTCAAGGTTTCAGATTCAGAGAGGGTCCCTCACTGGCCAGGTGGGGAGAGGGGCTTATCCTTTCTGCCTTTATCTTGGCACTTTATTTTTGTCCCTCCAGCATTCAGCTAAGAGCTTTCTTTGGGAGGGGACCATTCTGTCTTATTTTTCTCTATCCTAGGGTGGTAGCTAGAAATTTGGAACACTATAAATGCTGAATAAATAAAAAAATGAAGAATAACATTATAACATTTGGTAAATTCAAGCAAGTTGGGATGTCTGGATCTTTATAGACAAGCACCCTGACCAAAAGCTGCATTAGCAAAAAATAAATAAAAATAAAACAGAACAAAGTCAAACAAACAAACAAAACCCAAAAAACTTGAGTCAACTAGATATTTTGCTATCCTATGATCACTAGGCAAAATGAAATGGTGGAGTAAACTTGTCATCTGTTTTAAATTTCAATAATGTATATGCAGAATTGATATTTAACTGGCTCTGAAATTTAACTCTCTATCTGTGAATTATCCTATTCGATAAGACAATTTTCTTAAAAATCATGTCCAGGTTTGGGTTGTCCCTTTGCTAGCTGCACTGCTCATAGGTACACACCACAGGTAGTGGGAATCAATGCCTTCGGGCCCCCAGATAAAGCACCAGCAGGGCGCTTTCTCTCCGTGGTCTCTCATTCACTGATTCCCATCCACCCTGTGACGCTTTAGTTCTACTCAGTCTCCCTCCTCTTCATGCCTACTCCTATTGATTAGATAACTTTCATCTTTGCAGAAGGAGAAGAAAAACCCACAATGCAGTTGTGGGGAACGGTTATGCGCTGGAATGCAAGCCACCTTCATTCCGTGTTATTTCACAAAGCTCAAAGCTGGAGGGCTGCACATAAAATGAAGACAAAGGGCTGTAGGCTGAATTCAAGCTTTTATGTGGAGTTAATGAAAATGGACAGCACTCCCAGTCTGTTTAGGACATAGGAATTCTAAACTGTGTTGCCTGCTCCAAAGCCTCCCTGGCAGGGAAGATCTGTAGGCTCAGTAAACACACTTGGGGTTTGATTTCTTTTTTAAGACAAACTTTTCTGTCCGGGTTTTTAATGGACTCAACATGCATACCTGTTCTCTCTTTACAGTAATTCTAGTGTGTGTAGCTGGCACCTGGCACCAACAGCCTGAAAACAGGAAGCAGACAGACAGTACCAGGCTGTGAGCAACACATCTAGCTTGCATTCAGTTTTTTTTCTTTGCTGTAACCCAGCCTCAAATCTTTTCTGTGGTCTGTGCTAATTTGCATATCCACCATACCCGGTACAATGGTATGAAGCCACACGGCCAAATGGAAAGAAAGGTTGAAACCTAAAGCAATGGAAAAAATGCTGTCAGACAATGTAGGAAATAAAGTCCAGAGTGGTTTTGTTAAGTGTCTGAAAAGAAGAAGGTTATTCCATGAAGCTAGATTCTATTTCTTTAGAAGAAATGAGCATAACCTTCAGCACACAGGATTTTGGTTAGATATCTAGACACAGATTCTGATAGCAACGGTAGACAATGGAATAGGCAAGCTTTTTTGGATTCCCATGCTTCAGTGATAGATGATAGATGAGACAGACAGATAGATGAGAGGGGGAAGGGAAGGGGGAGGAAAAGGGAGGGGGAAGAGGAGAGCAGGAATTTTTGGAGCAATCGAACTGGTTACTAGGTTAATCTTTGTGTTTAAAAAAACTGAGACTTCACTGTAGAACAAAATATGCAACACAAATAAGTAAAATAACCTCATTATCTAATGACCCAGAGATAATAACTTACTATTCTGGGTGTATTGCTTTGTTCTATATTATTTTCAACCCAAAACAGCATGTTTCTCTGTAATTGTAGATCCTTACTTACTGTTGCATACTGAACATTTTTCCATGTCGATAACTATAGTACTATATAATTCGCTTTTAATAACTGTGGAGTAACGCTCACTTTCCCACTAGCCCACCAACACAATCAAATGTAAGCTTCTTATGTGTAAGAATTTTCTGTTACATCATTGTGTGTTCCCTAGAGGAATGGCTATGATGCACTAGATACTCAGTGAATGCTTGTTGAAATACTCGTATGATATTTGTCATTTATTTAATGAAGCCTCTCTTGCTAGGCCATTTGTTAGGTTGTATTTTATTTTTCCCTATTATAACATGATTAGATGAAAAACCTTGGACCTTTTTCCAATTATTCTTTAGGATAAATTCCTAAAAGTAGAATTGATGGGTCAAAGGATACGTACATCTTTAAAAGCATTTGAATTATCTGCGTCCCAGAAAAGTTGCACCAATTACCACCCACCAGCAGTTTCTGACTACTTTTTTTAAAAAAAGATTTTTTTCTATTGATTTTTAGAGCAAGAGGAAGGGAGAAGGAGAGACAAAGAGAGAAACATCCATGTGAGAGAAGGACACTGATATGTTGCCTCCTGCATGCCACCTACAGGAGATCACCCACAACCTGGGCATGTGCCCTGACCTGGAATCGAACCAGCAGCCTTTTGGTGCATGAGATGATACCCAACCAACTAAGCCACACCAACCAGGGCTACATTTTTAAATAAATCTTTGTAAGATTTGTATGACTGTTGGGAAAAAAAATTTTTAAATAATACTATAATTTACCATTTATAGAGATAACAGCTGACTTCATAAGTAAAAAAATCTTTAAACCATTCCTCATTGCATTTCAACCATCTGACTAAGCAACAAGTGATGGAAAAAAAAACTTTATTCACAAAGACATGGTGCTGAAAATTTTGTTGAAAAGAAAAACTTTACTCGAGGCACAACTTTCATTAAATTGAAATTTTTCTGGGAAACCAAACTCTTCAACCTTGAACAGTGCTATGGCATTTTAAAATAAAATGTCGGGACATAACCTTTAGCTCAAGTAAGAACATTTTCAGATGGATATGTGGTCAATATCAGTCATACTTTAATCTTATATTTAGACTTATTTCCTACCAACTCTGACTCTGCACCAGGAACATCTGGGGTCTCTGAACAGGACAGCTATACACAAGTCTTCATTTGGACTAGGACTTGGTGTTGTGCTCAGAAAAGCCATTTCAGGTTGTAGAAGTTAGTCTTGAAGAAAGAATCTTTAAAGTGAAATGACTGGGGCAAATGCTTTGGAGAGTGTGTCCACATGCACCCATTCACAAAAGCGCATGTGTTTACTCTGTAAGCAATGCTGGATGGTACAAAGTCCAATCCTTAATCTGGGACAGACCCACTCTAACTTCTCTCTTTTCATGCTGAAATTTTGCAGTATGGGAAAATTTAGGGAACCCTTTCTCCTTTCTTTGATTTCTCTCCATATCAGAATAGGAAAACTGTAAGTAAAGCCACATCCACCCAGATCCAAATCTCCTACCCACCCACCACACACAGCAACAGCCTTCAGTAACTTCCTAATAAAAAAACAAAAGCACACAGCTCGCTTACTCTTCTCTCAAGTGAATGCACTTTGAGTTTGCAAATAACTACACGTATGATACCAAAAATAGCTGAACTTATTCCCTTGGCAAAAACACATTCTAGGTGATGGAAACAACACACAGACCAAACAAAGGAAGATGGATCGGGGTCTAAGTTTAGTGCTGTTGTTTTTTCTTGTATGTGACCCAAAATATTTTAACTATCGTTATAATAAGTTTATAAAAGCTTACCATGGGAAAAGATCCCTACAGAACTACTGTTTCCTTTCAGGATGAATCCCACTAAACTTATTTTCCCTTTGACCAGTGTGGTGGAAATCACAGACCATGCAGTGCTTAGGTAATTAAGTTAGGTTGATTAGGTTATAGGGATGCTACATAAGCATTGGAGCACATGAATGAAATCCTTGAAACCACCTTACCTTTCTCCACAATGGAAACAATAAACTCTTTGCTTTCCTATTTATAACCAAATAAGCAACTACAATAGTGCAAAGAAACCAGGGCCCAGAAGGAGGAAAGTGTATGGTTTTCCCTAATTGAGTTTCTCCTGTTCTCATCTCCTATAGATTCCTTGGATTGTTTTCCAATTTTCATTCGTATTTCATCCCATTAAATGGTTCTAACCTCTGACACAGGCACTTTGCCCTGTATTCATCTTCTATTGGTAATTGAGATGAAATGTGCCCACTTGCTTGGTGGGCAGTGCCAGAAGCACGGACAAGACACAGCTAAATACTAACTCACTCTGAGACCAGGCTTGAACAAGAAAACAAAAGAAGAATCTTTGTCCCGTTACAGTCATTAAAGTCAGCGTGCATATGCACAAGGCTTGCATTTTTGGTAAGTACATAGCGGTTGATTTGTACTGAGGAGAAAGAAGGGGGAAATGATGTTATAATACCAGTTTGTTGTTACCATGCTGCTTTTATGCTGCAGATAGAATGACTCTTTCAGAATTTCTACTCAAATGTGTTTAGCGATTCTAAACTGTGTAAATAGCAATACAGGTAAATGTTAGTTTTAGAACAAATTTTTGAGATTTGTGAACAAATTGCTATGCAGTTTCCTTGACACAAAGATGAAAAATCACGTTGATTTTTCTGTCCTTTGTAAAAACATTAAATTTGACCCTTCCCATAATATAAAGCAAGTAATATGCACAGAATCAGAAACAATTATTTTAGGAAGTAAAAAAAGCAGTGAAAATGTGATACCTGGATTACTGTGAAAATTCAAGATGAAATGAAAAATGTTCTGACATTATATTAACAAACTATTAAGAAAACATGCTTGCTCGGCTCAAGTGAGATATTCCGATGGTAGGTACAGTCTGGAGTATCCAATCTCCAAAGGAAAGCTGGTTCACTGAAAAAAAAAATCTATGAAAGTGATATTTGGGAGCTATCACTCAACATAGGCAGCTCTAGGTCAAACTTAGGATAGTTCCTTGTTCAGACAAGAGGGACAAGCTGGGATCAAAGAGAAAAAAGTGGGATGGTGTTAAAAGAGGAGGCCTCTTGGTTCCCGTGGCCATCACCACATTCTCCCTCCCTCCTTTCACTCATCTCCACTTCAAAGTCCAATAGAGGTAAAATTCCAGGTACCTATGGAAGGTTGCAACAGATAGGAAAAGCCACGGGGACTTTGGTGTTGAAAGAGAATGAAACTGGAGTCTCAGATCATTCTGGACTACAGGTTGCATGGGGGAATTTTTAGTTTTGGGATCAGTTCTGTCCAGCTGCCTGCTCAAAATGTCATGCATGTTGTATAGCCACAGATGCACTGACCTGCCTTTCTGGGGAGTGGGTTCCATTGCATGTGACTTTAATTATAAAGTTAATCTCTATCTTCCCCCAGTAGACTGTAATAGCCCCCAGGGCAGAGAGGATCCTGTCTGTCTTATTCAACACAGACCCCGGCACCTACAGAGCACCTGACAGTTATTGTACATAGTACCTGAACAATAAATAATTGTTGAATGAATGAATGGTGTTTCTATTTCCAAAAGAGCTTCGATGATTGGACAGGAAGAGCCTAGCAGAGGATTATTATAATTTGTTACATCCATTAACAGTGTCCAACATGTGGTGATGAGGTGAAAAGCAAAAAGAAATATGTCTAGTTAGCCCCAGGGAGGTGGAAACAGGAAGAACTGCTAAAAGCGAAGTTTAATTGAAATAGCAGGAGGCCCAGTTGAGAAAATCTAAGCTTCTCACCAGTTGGCACAGTCTTCACGTGACCCGTGCAAAGCTGCAGTAGATGCAGCTCTGCAACCCTGTCCCACTACAGAGAGCCCAGGGAGGGCAGTGATGGACACCAGCCGCACACTGGCACTTCAGCCTTGGCTCCGCCGCACAACCAGAAGCTGGGACCGGAGATGTAAACAAACACCCCAAATCATGAATCAAGTTCATTGTCTGTTCGGTCTCCAGTAAAAAGTCTCAGCAAGTCCAAGAACAACTGCAAAGGGAGCGCCAGACAGAACCATTCTCCTCTGAGAGCCATTTCTCAGAAAAATCTGGCCTTTACACGATCATATGGGTGCAGCAGCATCCAGAGCTGGTTCGAAGGAGGTAGCAAGTGCACCTGGCCATCCAGGAGGTAGCAAGTAGGCACACACGGCCATCTCAATGATCTCACCCGTCCTCTCTCCAACCTCTTCTACTTCCACCCCCTGTCCCATCCACCTGCATATTCCAGACACCCCAGAATTGCTTCATGTTGTTTCCTCTGCGTGAAATAACCACCCTTCAACCACCATTAAGACACAAATTGAGTACTTCCTGCTTTGTAATGCCATTAACTCCCAAAACAGGCCTGGCCACTGATTTCACCACTATATTTCTATCCGCCATTATAATGGTACTCAGCACACTATTTTGAGATTTTCTCCATACCCAACGCCTCAATGAATGTATTAAAGGGGACCAATATCTTTTTCATTTCTTTGCTCTCAGTGCCTGGCACACATAGTCACTCAACAAATGTGTACTGGGTGGAAGGGAAACGTTCCTGAACTGAAGGCATTTGCAGAAACGTCCTGCCAGGGAACATGCCAACAGGTAAATCTTGTCAGGAAGATTGTAAAGTTCACCAGGATAACTGCTCTTGTAGAAAGAAAAATTACAGCAAGAGAGGAGAGGCAAAAGTGCAATATACTAATTCATAACGAGTTAAAGAAAGCAATGCTTCAAAGACACAGCCAACACAGGATTTTAAAATCAGCTATAAAAATGCTTCCTTTTTAGTGGGTAGAGCTTATCAGCCATTTGCATGATTTCCTGCAGAGAACCAATATTAAATTCTTAATAACCATTAAACCTTTGGAATATCTTACTTCAGTTTCTGCTATTAAACCTGAGCCCTGAGCAGAGAACAGAGAGGTTTGAGAGGCCCTGAAACAAATAGGCATAGCCTCTGGGAAGCACCAAAAAAAAAAAAAAAATGAGGCAGAAAAAAAAAATCACCAAAATAAATTAGACTTGCTCCCTCCACGCCCAGGTCTGAGCACTGACCTCCCAAGCAGTCAAGCTCCTTCCCAGAATCTGTGCCATCTCCTGGTTCCTACATTGCATTTTTTATGGCACAACTTGGCTTTTGTGTATGATCTGGGACCTGACAGCTAAGGCTGTTCTAAGATGAAAAACTACAACTATTTAGCTGCCATTACATAATAATTCACAATCTCTGATGGAAATGTTCGAGTCACTTAGGACTCTGAGTTGGGACAATGTATCTGTTTTAATTCAGATGACAGCAGTAATTCATTTGGACAACATGATTCATATAATGTGCTTCTCCTTCACCGTAACCTCTGCTGTTATGAAATGACACTGTTTCATGGGACCATCTCTATAGAGCAAGAAGCAGATCCTTTAACATATGTGAGTATTGTAATTCATCCAATGTATACAACTGCTAGTCCTACAGGAAGAGAAAGGACAAGTCTGCATTATACTTTAAATTGTAATTAGCAATGATCACTTAATAAGACCACTTAATACATTTGACCTGTGTATTTTTAAAAATGAAATAAAATATAATGAAAAAAATCAGAATATGTTGTATGTATTAAGGATAAATAATGGTTTGTAAAAATTGTGTGTGAGAGAATAAAAGGGAAGGGGGAAAGAGGGAGGGGGAAGAAAGAGAGAAAGAGAGAGAGGGAATTTGCAGGTAAGTTGGATAAATGTATTTCTTTTTCCCCCCCTCTACAACAAAATGTTATTTACTGAAAAATGTTCCATTAATACTTTTTTGGTAGCTTTTCAATTACAATTGACATACACTATTATACTAGTTTCAAGTGTACCACAAAGTGATTAAACATGTACCTTAGGAAGTAATTATCGTGTTAAGTCTAGTAACCATCTGACACCATACACAGTTATTACAATATTATTGACTATATTCCCTGTGCTGTACTTTACATCCCCATGATTATTTTTTTAACTGGAAAATTTACTTTTTTATCCGCATTTCTCCAACCCTCCTTTTATCTGACAACCATAAATTTGTTCTCTGTGTCTATCAGTTTGTTTTCATTTTGTTTGTTCATATATTTTGTTTCTTAGATTCAACATATAAGAAATAATATGGTGTTTGTCTTTCTCCATCTGACTTACTTCACTTAGCATCATACCTTTTAGGTCCATCCATGCTGTCGCAAACAGCAAGATTTCATTATTTTTTATGGCCAAGTAATATTCTATTGTATATATTTATCACTGCTTCTTTATCCATTCCTCTATCAACGGAAACTTAGGTGGCTTCCATATCTTGCCTACTGTAAATAATACTTAAATGTATTTCTTACTGAGGGTCATGGCCAAAAAATATGGAAATGGCTGATTAACTGTAAAGGACTCTGATTCTGGAGTAAGACGCACAGTGAAAATTCAGATGAAAAGTCCCAATTTTAACTTATTTATTAGTGACGTATCCTTGTATAAGTAACTTCTCTAAGCTCCTGTTTCCTCATCTATAAAATAGGGATGGTGCCTCATAAAATCACTTGATGTTTAAAGAACATAATATGTTTATTAGTTCAACTATTATGATGATAATGGCAGGAAACAGTGGTTGTTTACTATTTTAAATGCCTAGCACAGTGCCTGGCACATAATAAGTACTTTTAAAATGTTAGCAATTATTACTGTTACTATTATTATTTTAAAATCATTACTATTATTTTATAAGGCACTATGCATGTTATAATCAAGTATTTTTCTAAAATGCAAGAATCAAATAGTACTTTCCAAGCTCTATGGACATAACTAAGTCACGTAGATTGGGATTCTGTTGCCACTTTCTGGTTCAAACTGCTTGCCAACCCGCTAAAAAATTAAACCCTGGCTACGAATGCCAAGGACCTATGCCCTGAGCACTATAGCAGGATTTTGCCAGCTCATCTGTTACCTCCTGACCATCACCAGCTCACTTCTCAGGCTAAAGCAAAGAAGGAAGAGTAGGCATAAAAGGTTAGGGCAACGCTTAACTACCTTTTACTCAGTGCTTACATATGTTGTATTCAATCCATTTTAGAGAGGAAGAAACAGGTTTAAAAGTTCAAGTCATTTTTTCCAGGTCACATCATTGGTAAGTGACCCAATCAGGCTTTGTTTCCACATCCACTTGGCAAACCTGAGAATTTCAACACTGTAAGTGCATCCTGACCATCAAAGCCAAGCATCCGTCTGCAGCAGGCACTCAGCATCATTTTAGTCTGGGTTTGAAGGCCCAGTACTTACGCACTCCCTACTTCCCAAGCCTTCCTGCTCCTGCACAGGCATTTGTGAGTGTCAGAAAGTTCTTTCTCATATCCGGCCCATGTATTTGCCTGCCTGACTTTCCGCCCATGGAACAGCCCAGAATACGTATGCATCATGTTATCTGAAAACAATGAATGAATCTATCTCTGCTCTGTCTTTTCTTCTCTACAGCCAACATTCTTAGTTGTTTCTGAACGTCACTCTATGAGATGGTTCTTACCCATTTCTTCTCCTAGATGGTATTCAGTCTGAAAACATCCCCTAATAAAACACTCCTGATGTATTCGCGTGGCCTGCCCTGACAGAGTGCTGGAGAAATGGCTTGTTAAATCCACAGTGGTCTATCACTATCCTTGGAGGCTGCATTACGCTTCTTGGAAACAAGCTACTTCATACTCTGCTTCATCTCCAGGTTTTGGTCACCCACCTAAAACATGAAGGTATTTTTCAAATGAATCGCTGGGCCATCTTTCCGCCTTGCATTTCTACAACCTCATTTTTGAACCTCAATTTAAGTTTTATTTTTATCCCTGTAATACTTCCTTGCCTTGCTTTTGGCCCAGCTTCCCAGCGTAGAGAGGTCATTTCAATCCTTAATTCTGTCTTTCATAAAATTAGCTATTATTCTCAGGAGTAGATCACACGCAGATCTAAAAAGCATGGGGTTACATTAAACCATAATAAGTTGACAGACTATTAGAGACAGACGGAAATATATATACACACACACAAGCATACATTTTGCTCCTCTCATTAAATTCTCAACTCCTTGAGTGCATGAGCACTGCATCCTTCTTTTAGTACATCATGTGGACACAGAGGTCACCATATTCATTTTGACTGAATGATTATTAATTTGCACATGTCAAAATTCACTGCTAGAATTGATGATAAGCCAAGAGGCAGGAGAGAAAATAAAACGCCACACATCTGAAGTGCAGGTTCAAAGGCAGCGACTGGCACATGTTGCTTCCCTGAACCCAATCAATCACAGGGTTGGCAGAAAATGGAAATTCATACTAGAAAAGAGCCCAGCAGAAAGACAAAGAGGAGGGAAAGGAACAAGAAGAAAACACACGTGTGCCCATGCGCACACACACACACACACACACACACACACACCTCGGACTGGTGAAAATCCTTAAAATACTTGCTAGACAGCTTTCACACATGAATAGCACCAGTTAATGGCATTAGGTCCTCGACTTTGTATTACTATTAATAGACAGCCTATTAGGGCATTGCTATTTTAGAGTTTCCACAAGGCAACATGATTTCCCAGTAGTATATTACCATTAATTGGTAAAAGGCTCTCCAGGAATACCAGCCTGAGACAATAGCTCAGCCACAATTAAGACAGAATTGCATTTGCTGACCTAGACAACAAAGCAAAGTGTGCCTGGGAAATTCTCTGCCATATTTTACAACCTGAACTAATTAAAGATCACAATCCCCACACAGCCAGAAAGCAAACATGAGAAATACCCACAGCTGAAGACTCTCTTGTTTGATGGTTACTATAATGACTCCAGTCCCAAAGGTTCAAGACAACAGAAAGGGCTTCCATTTGAAGGCTGTGCAATGAAACTCTGACTTCCTTTACTTCTGGAGCGATTCCTCCCTGTGCAGCCCATCCAAAGGCCGCAGTCCAATTTTTCTGCAGTGAACAGAGGGAATGCGGGGGCGGGGGGGTTTGATCTCATTGTAGCCTGCTACATTTCTTAAACAGATTTAATGTTGACAAAGATTAAGAATAGCATATCATCATTGCCAGACTGTGTGCTGGATGAATTTCATTTATTAACATAGGCGAGTCTTCTCTCATCTAAACTAGGCAGCAGACTAAAAATGTTTTTACTGTATGATTAAAGTATCTTTATACAGGCAGCCCTAGGCAGCCCAAGTTATTGCTCTATCGCCTGGAGGTAAATTAAGGTGATACTTTTCCCTTTCCCCATCTCTAATAGGATTGTACATTCTGCTGCTGGCAAAACCAATTGCACTATTACCTATTGCTAAAACCTCATTCCTGAATGCTGATGTGTGTTCTGTGTCACATTTGGCTTGAAGAAAATTACCTCTTACTAACTTTGTTCTTCTGATAGGGGGAAAGCTCGCAGGAAGAATGTTTCCAGGGAGAGAGAGAGAAACACAAAAGAAAAATGCATGTTAGGCAATGAGTATTAGTTAACAGATGTCATTATTTGAAACATTTCATGTTATTTTTCCTCCAATTTTTTTTTACCATCAGCTTAATCATGTTCACCAGCATTTTACAGGAGCAATGCTGTCCTAATAGGTACACGTAGTTTTAACCTTGAACACAAATCTGTTCTTAGAAGAAAAAAATACCTTCTAGATAGTAAGATTTCTAAAAGTAAGCTAAATTACATAATAATCTAATACTATATGACCCAATACAAATCTTTGGGAATTGATCCTTAGAGGAAAAAATAAACGTAAGTGTATGTGATGAGTCTTAGCATTTTAATGTTAATGAGCCTTTTAAAATCCAGTCAACAAATATTTATTAAGCATCTACTCTATTTACAGGCATTTTCTCAGTCTGTGGATATAGTGTGCAATGTGAAATCCCAAGGAAGCTTAAAAGCGTTTTGAATTTAACAGCATTATTTACCCTTACTATAGCTAGCATATTGCTTAGGTTTCAGCACAGTCCCAATCTGAACATCAAAGATTTCTGCATCTGTCACACTCCTTATATTTGCAAAGGGAATGGATATTCTGCAGGAATACTCTAAGTCTCAGATGCTATCATAGGCTCTTCTAGTTTTAGGCTATTGTTTTTCTGATAAATATCACATTTCTTGTGCATCTTCTTCCAATGTAAGTTAAATTACTGGCTTTCTATGATTTCCAAGATTTAATATTTCAAACGATGGTCATTTCCAACAAAGCAATCGAGGCTTTGCTCATATACAAGACAACTGAAGACGACAAGAAGAGCAGCAAAGCCAAGTTCAGAGGTGATTGCTAGGAGCACCCAACCTAAAAATCCTCTGCTTCCACGCAGCGGTCCAGGCTAGGTGACTGAAACTGGATTCTCAGTACAATCAGGAACTGCTCACATCAGGCATTTAGCATCCGTGGTGTTGACAACACCACGGATGCTAAATCCATGAATAATAAAGGCATACTCTGCTGGGTACTATTTAGTGAAATTTTATTCAGTTATCACTTAATTAACATTTGAATAGTGAATGACAGTTGCACTTTATATAATGTGATAAAGTATATGGTCCTGAGCAACCACTCAGAAAATGAAGTTAAATGATCGGGCCAGCTCACAATGTATGGAGGCTTTCCCAGTCCCTCTCCAGCAGAATTAGTGTCTCCATCGGCTAGATTTCCAGAACACGTACTGTGAACCACTGAAAAAGCGTTCCAATGCCATCACCCTATTCAAGGTCACAGAAGAGGTATGGGCACAGGAAGTAGCCACCCCTGTATCAAGAAGACAGCAGGTCCTCAGGAAGCGTTTGCTAAATGAATGACACCACAATGCCACACAACAGAAAATACAATATAAATATAAAGGAGTAGCACAGATGGCTACTCTATAAACATGGAAAGTGTGAAGTTATTTAAGAGCAAGACATTTTGTTATAGTAGGTACAGTGCCAGAGGGTAAGTTCTCTGAGGGCAAGAGCAGGTCTGTCTTTCCCTGAGGCACAGCTGTCCTCCTGGAGCTGCACACACTGTACCTGGCACAGCACTCTCTCCAGAAACAGCTGGGGAATGAAATTAAAAGTATTACAAGGGATCTCAGAGCCAGAGTCTCTTGTTGTTATGTATTTTATCTGTAGAACAATCTCCTTTATAAGTACACTATCTGTATTAAAGATAAAGAACATACGTGCATACCCCATGGACACAGGCGATATTTTGGTGAAGGGCAAGAGAGGGGGGGGGAGGTGGGCACAGAGGAGGAAAGGGGAACACCTGCAATAATGTCAACATTAAAATTCTTTTAACAAATTTAATAAAATAACAATAAAAAAGATTACAAGTCATATAATGCATCAGCAAATTGCAGACCAGTAGGGAGAGAGGGAACCTCGGGGAAACCATTTAGTCCATATTTTGCTTTTAAGAAAGACCTCACAAAAATTACCACAGACTGGGTTCCTTTAAACAGTATCCTTGTCCTATTGATTGATGGTTTTGGACCATCTTAAGCTGTGTCACCTCCGTAATTACCAGATGATGTCATATAAAATCTAGAGACAGACTTGGGTCAAGGACTGACTCTGTCATTAACTAGCCATGTGACCTCCAGCCAACGTTCTATTTCTCAAGAGCCTCAGTTTCCTCCTTCATAAAATTGAGATGAGAATGAGACCCCCCTCACAGGGGAGTCAGAGAGAGAAACAGATGTGTGAGAGCTGCCACTGACGTGACTCTTTATTTGTATAAAATATTATACTAAAATAATATCTTTCCAACCAAAAGCTCTGCTTTAAGCACCAATTGGTGGTATTTAAAATGCACAGGCATTGACTTTGATTTGAAACTTCTCTGTAAGAATAATCTTCCTGATACAGATTCATTTATCTATCAAAAATGTGCTCAGAACTTAAATGCCAGGCAGCAGGGAACCAGCCGTGGTCCCCTCTCTGGTGCAGTGAAAAGGCTAAGGAGAGACAGAAACTGAGCACCCCACTGTGGCAAAGTGCATGGCATGTGACACTAGATACACACCAAGTTCATTACAGAAGGGGAGGCGGCCCAGGGACCTGTGGAAACAGCACCAGAGAGAAACCAACTAGGCTACAGAATTCCAGATAAACTCTACACAAATGCACTAAACACCATGACCAAAGTCAGGTTCAGTGCAAAACACACTCAACCCAAGTGCAGAGGCTAAACAAAGGCCAGAGTGTGGCTGGCTGGGTTTTGAAGTAATCACTGTGAAGGGGGTGCAGTAAGTAGTGCATGTGAATCACTTTTACAATTACCACCGTGAGTGCTATGCCGAATTTTTAGTGCTTCCCCCGCTAGGAGCGTTACTTCACTGATCCCTTATGGCTCTCTCCAACCACACGGGAGGATCTCAGGATTTAAAACTTGACCCCTTTCCTCTCTGTAAAGTGGACTGCAAGTCTAACACCTTTGGGTTACATTCAGCATTCCTTCCTTCCTTTAACCCATCAAGGAATTAGCAAGTGTCCACTGTGTGCCCACCATGACCTGTGAGTAAAACAGAGGCCCTGCACTCATGGTTACGGCCTAGGAGTAATTAGAGACACCACCATATGTGAAGAGTGTTAGATATGGCCATGGAAGTGTGTGCAAGGGAAAGTGAGGCACAAAACAGAGGCATGCTGTAAAAACTCTGTGGGCAGATGTCACCCAAGGTCCCAAGAGGAAGAGACTGCTATCTGGGTTCATAAATGGAAAAGACCTCCAGGCAGAAGATGGGCTATAGGAGGAGAGATTTTTCCATGAAACAATAGAAAGTATGGTGTGCTTGTAATGGAGGGCACCAGGGTTAGAAGTGTGTGTGTGTGTGTGTGTGTGTGTGTGTGTGTGTGTGTGTGTGTGTGTGTGTGGAGCAGGGTGAAGTGAGGAGTCAAGGGAAGAGATGGAAAAGGTCCAAGACACTACATTGCACTCATGCAACAAGTATTTACTGACTACTGTGTGCCAGGCACTGGAGACAGAATCATGAGCAAAATCTCAATGCAGACTAAATATTCTTTGAGCAAAGGCTACATATGCTGTAAAGTCCCTTGGCTTTTATTAAGTGTCCATTCTGTAGGTGGGACAGCTGACAGGGTGGTTATGTGCTGGCAGAGGGGTCCTAATCCAAGACTTCCTTCAAACTCTGCACAACAGATTTAATCAATCAACAGTCCCCGAATTTATGCACTGAAAATTCTCATCTCTCATCTTTTGGATGGATCCACACCAGAGCAAATGCACGTCTAATGAAGATTTTACAGATTACCAAAATAAATAGCTAAAACTTGGAAATGTCTCTTCAACTCTGATTTAAACCAGCTGATTTGGGTTCAAATAGCTAAGCGTTAATGACTAAAATTATCCCCAGCCCATGTGGCTCGCACTACAAAGAACACTGTGAAAACACTCTATCAACAATCTGAAAAAATACTATACTGTGTACATAGTTTTATTACTCTCTCGGGACCTTCTAGTGGATGTTATGTCCCAGAAATCAGTGGAATTGGATGGGTGTCCTCTCCACTATGAAGCTGGACTCCATTTTTCCAGCTCCAGGGAGATTATTCCCAGTAATGACTGAAGAGACAACAGTCTATGTTAGCTATTGACTGAAACAGCAAAATTCCCTGCTCTGAAGTAGTTTCAGTTGTCTGAGGAAACAACTTTCAAAACAGATCTATGGTTTACTTTCTGCTTCTTTCCTGCACACCAGCAAACTGGAAAGAACATGCTCCAAAACTGCTCTAGAGAAACAATGGAAATCATAGTGAAAGGATCTTCAATTATTTTGAGTTAAATCAGCCAGTCAACATTTGTTGAAGACTGCATTGTGCACAAATTGTTGCAGCCTTCCCATACCAATGAAACAAGCATTTGGAGAAGGTGTGCACTGAGCCAAGAGACCTGAATTCCAGCCAGGCTGTTACTAATTACTCCTGTGACCTTGGCTAACACCTTCCCTGAGAGCCCCCACCACCTCATCTGTTCCTAAAGAAAAATGTCCTTTGCCCTGCCTACCTCTCCTGGTGCTCTGAGGATCAAATGAGACAGGTTTACAAAAGCACTTAGGAAAGTATAATTTGCTAGACAAATATAATGATTTATCATTAAGCAGAAAATGCTACCTATCCTTGAGAAGGGAGGAAGGAAAAAAAATACTAGATTGTTTATTTTTTTCATGGCAAATCAGCATATATATATACACACACACACAAATGTATATATATATACATACAGATGTGTGTATATATATATATATATCTGTTAACTTAAGAATTGTAAAGAAAGACATCAAAGATTCATCTAAACCAGTTTCCATGCTTCTACGTTACGCTCAGTGGGCTCATCATTTCAGGACATAATGCATGTATTTAGATTATCTGGTCCTATGGTCCATTCCTGGGTAATTTGGCGACTTGAAATACAGTATTTTGTGTGTTTTTTAAAGGCAGAAATTGCATTTCCATATTTCCATTAAGGCTCTTATAGATAGCACTCAGGATAGTATCACATAGGCGATTCCTGACAACACTGGAAGGAGCATTATAGGATAGTGGTGAGGAGTGCGGGGACTTCAGTAAGACTAGTTGGCTTTAAATCCCAATTACTTACTATAGGAAATATTGGGCAAGTCACCTACATTCTCTAATCCCCAGTTTCTTCATCTGTGTAATACCTATGCTAATAGAACCTCTTATCTTACAGGGCTCTTGGGAAAAAATTAAGTGAGAAAATGTATAGAAAGTGCCCACCACAGTGCCTGGCACACCAAATATTTATTAATGATCATGACGATGGAGACAATAGATACTGTAGACTCAGACAATGCGAAAGATACATGCAGGGGACACCTTGAGTATGTCATCTTTAGTCCTGAAGCAAACAATGGGGCATTTCACTGACTGCCTACCAAGGACCACATGCATTAGCTCTAAGTAGGTGAGACTAACCACGTTTTTACCAAAAGGGAAACTTAGCATCAGAGAACTAATTTGAATGAGATCATAGAGCTTCTAAGTGATGGAATGAAGATTTGCTGTCCGATCTCTATGAGTCCTGCTCACGCACCAGGGCATTCTCCCAGCCCAGTGATAATTGTGGCTCAGCCTCTGAAACTCCTGGACTTCCTGGTATCTTCACTTTCCAAATGCTTAGTTCACAGTGGCACCAAAAGAATAAAGTCTGAAGGATCTACTCACAGTCCCTTTCCTGCCATTTTCCTTCAGCGTGTCTGTAGGTCCTTTCTGCTTCTCTCTGTCTCCTTAGTTATATGCATTAGAGCACATTTACTCTATGTATCTGTTGTCCCAGGGGTTATGGATCCAATAAAGATTCACTTTTCATAGCCCCTGTGCCCTAAGAACTAAAAATCTTGCTGGGGCACATGAAACTAACAATGTAAATAAGTATCATAATGTGATAATCACAAATGCTGTGCTTAGGAGGCAGCAAGGTAGTCTGGGTTGAGGATTGGAAGTGACAGTAATCAGCCCCATCCTGGAGGATGGAAGGGCAATTCAATCAGAAGGTACGGAGCATTAGCATATTCAAGAACCAGCAGGCAGTGTAGGTATCAGAAGAAATAACAAAGACATGGGGAGCTAACTTAAGATATCTAAACTCCAGTTGGAGCTCAGTCTGGGCCAGGGAAACTGGAAGGGCCTGAGGCAGGGAACTGCACACCCTTGGTAAAGTGCCAGGGCACTATCTGCAGCTCGAAGTAAAGCCAGGAGTCAAAGGGCAGGAGCTCTGGGAGTAAATAGGAAAGTTCTTTCTACCTCCTGGGAGTCTAGTACAAGCAGACTCCCAGGGGCCAGGGCAGAAGTGACTGAGCCAGAGAAGAAATTCCGGGAGTTCAAGCTGGGACTGGAAGGGGTATAACTAGGAGACTGGAGCAGACAGGGTTGAGATATCTCCGTAAAGTCAAAACCATGTATGAGCAATGTCTGTAGATGTCTAATGATCAATTCAGAAAAACAAATTTCAACTTGGAGAATGACAAGCCATCTGAAACTCACTCAAGGTTGAGAAAGACAAGAACCTCTGCACAGTTTGTAAAACTTAAAGAAAATAAAGCCAAACAAAAGAAAAACTCTGTGATTCCCCTTATTTTCACCCCTGACTTTTATTTAACCTCATTTGTTTTTGCCAGCAGTAAAATCCACAAAACATCTTGACGATGACTGCCTCAGGGAGACTGGAACCAGCATTTGTTCAGTGTCTACTATGTGCCAAGAATTTTTGAATATTTTATGTCATTTGGTTTTGCAAATCACTGGGTGATGCTCAGAGAAGTCAAATAACTTATCCAAGATCACAAAGCTTAGGCTTATGGCCTCTAGTTCAGGGCTGGAACCAAATGAGGTGCTGGAAGAGTGTAGTATAATTGCCATGCAGGCTGGAGAGTAGGGGGGGGTCTCAGGATGAGCTCCCCGACATCATACCTAGGAATGCATCATACCCAGGTTCATATCCTCCATTATCATCATCGTTGTCATAATAGCAGTAAAAATAAAGCTAATATTTATTTAGCATACCTATTATCACGGTTTCAGATTCTTTGCATACTATCTCTAATTCTGAATACAACCTTGCTTAAGTGTTATGATCTCCATTTAGAGACAAAGACATCTGCCAGATGTCCCACAGCAAGCAAAAGCCAAAGCCAGAATCCATACCGAGGTTTGCCAGCACACACATACATATTAGGGTCATAGGATACATTGACTAGAATTGATTTTAACTGAATCGAAGCTGTGGTGTAATAAAAAGGAGGGAAACATTCTGCATAACTGGTTCAATAGCATGAAAGGCTAGCAAATTGCATTGGCTGGAGATCCATAGCCCTGTACTACTGAGCACCCTGAGTACCACTCTGCATGCTGCTTCATCTCACTTCTCTGGAGCTTACACCATGCAGGAACATTGTACCAGGGGCATGGACACCAAAGCTAGGAACGAAGTGTTCAGTGTGGGTGCTCAAGTGTTCACCTACATATGGTTCAATTCTTGCAGATATCCATTGAGAGGAAACGAGAACAGGTCTGTGAGGACCTGAGGTTGGGCTTGCTACCTGCCTGCCTCATTACTGTAGTCTATCCATGATTTTCTTAAGAACTGGTGAAATATTCACAGGCTGTCTGGCAGAAAGAATTATCATCAAAAACAAAACGAGTTTACAGTCCAACACTTACTGTGAATTATTGCTAGAAAAAAGGAACTTAACACATCGCTCCAGTGTCATCCCACTACTTCTCCCAGAAATGCTAAAACAATGCCAAAGAGCTCAAAAATTCCTACAGCTGAGGCACAATTTCAGGACTCTCTACTTCTACAAACACCAAACCCCTTGTCGGGAATACCCTTTCCTTCTTTTGTCTTCTTGAAGAATTTTTAAATTATCTTTTCAGCCCCAGTTCTGGTGCCACCTCCCTCAGGAAGCCTTCCTGACTCTTCCAGCTAGTGTAAGCTTTCTCGACTTTGGCACTATTGACATTTTGGGCCATATAAGTCTATGTTGTGAGAAGTATGGCTGTCCTGCACATTGTAGAATGTGCAGCAGCGTCCCTACTCTCTAACTAACCACTCAGATATCAAGAGCATCTGGCCAGCTGCAACAATAAAAGATGTCTCAAGGTATAGTCACCGTAAGGGCAGGGGCAAGGGCAATGTCACCAGTTGAGAACCACTGAACTAGACTATTTTGGTGCTAGGGCTATATTTTAGTTACAATGATCCAGTCTTAGATCTAAGTAGAGGAATCAATCACTGAAGGTCCCTCCTAGTCCATGTTTTTCCACTAACATAACTGAAGGTTAAGATTTAAAGAGAAGAAGTTGATAGTGGTCCACTCTGGCAAACTCAAAGCCCCTTACTGTATTATTTACAACTTACTTCACAGAAAAGAACTATGCCACTGAGGACAAGAGAATGAAGAATTATAAAGACCTAAGTTCAAGCTGTATAACCTTAAACCCTGATCCTAAATTTTCTTATCTAAAAAGTGGAGCTAATTTTAGCTTCCTCATAAGGTTTCTAGGTTAAGTAAAATATATACATCAAGCTGCCTAGTAAGATCACCTTTCCCCTTTCACCAGAAGGTTAGGAATAGGTTACTATGTGAAAAATATATTAATAAGTGCTGAACAATTATAAGGTACTATTATCTGATTTTTAAAAGTAATCAGTAATAAAAATCAAGCTTTCTTTTCTGAATGTAGCATTCAAACAAACTTAAAAAACAACTGTGAGGATTATATGAATGAGAAATAGTAATCACTTACAGGTAAAGAACACTTTACAGTTTATAAAGTCCTTTCCCACATATCTTTTGATGGTCTCCATTGCTCAGGATGGTATTAGCGGAAATCTGAGGACAAGCAGAAGAGAACTGGAGCGTCTCCCCACACTTCCAGGGCTGGAAAGTAGAGACTCAAAACAAGTTTGCAATAATGCACCTCTTTTCAGTGAGCACTGAAGTAATATTTTAAACACAGCACCAAGAGCCATTCAGTTGAATCTTTCAGAAATTTTAATTCCATTCCTATATGCAAAACTAGGTAGACAGTAGAGACCAAGAGAACAGATTATGTTGCTGGATATTATCATTAGTTGCATATAAGCCAGCAGTGAGGATCTGAAGACATAAAAAAGAGCTATTATTGTATAATTGTCCAAAGCAATTATAATTAATTCTCAAAAAATTATATGTTCAACTCAAATCAGATGAAGGAATAAACCAAGGGGAGAGATGGGCTCCTTCCATAATTGCATGCAAAAACTCTTAATTAAACCCAGACATTCAAAAGTAGTTTCAGAAGAAAGGTTAATGAAATAGGGTAGGGAGAGAGACCATCTCCAGGGAATCTTGCAGACCACAGTTTTCTGGGCCAGCTCTCAGGATAAAGTAAAAAATCTACAAAATGAATTTCTCTTCTGGCAATCAAGAATAAAACTGAGCTATTCTCCAGCACACTGCAAAGGGAGCTGTGTCATAATATATTTTACAGCACTCTGGACCAGCTTTGATGAAAAGTAGCTGAGTTCTGGACACATAGTACTTGATCTCAGAGACAAGCTCACATAGTTTGGTTTAGAGCAATGATGTCTTATTAGCATCTGGTAGATGTACAGCTTTGAAACAACATTAAAAAGAAAAATCTCAAGAAGCAAAAATGCTCAGGTGTTTGACCCAAGTACAAATATTGAAGAGTATGCTCCACGGCAAAACCAAATTATACGTGATGGTATGGAGTCCACTGGAACCCAAGATCAAGGACAGACTAACAGACTCGCCACAACCGAGTGGGAGAAGGGTGGAGCTCAAAGACTGGTATAATTAAGGACTGAAATACAGAGGAAACTGCATTCCACACAACTGGAAAGAAAACATATTGACCTAGGAATAGACCTCTTAGACTGGGGTCCTGTTACCATTCATTCATTCATCAAATATGCACTGTGTCTTCTGACTGTCCATGTTGTGCCAGGTACTGACAGCTCCAAGCACAGGGGCTAAAGAACAGAAGCAAGAATGGCCATGGTTCCTATTCTCATGGTGCTTATAATTTCACTCACATTAACTAATACAAAATTTCAAGCAGTAAAGTAAAGGCACAAATGTCTATGGGAGATCATGACAGTAATAACAACACAA